>NC_135905.1:13571908-14129408 GCF_964194155.1 Cetorhinus maximus | reverse complement strand
GTTGGTGTGTAAGAAGGTAGAAGCCAAACAGGAATGTTGTGAGAAGTATTTATTCTAAGGACATAAGCAAGCATGTAAAATCCTTTCTGAAACATGTAAAGAAGAACAAAGAAGAAGATTGGTCTTCCTCGTCACCAGCCCCACCAGCCAGGAAAAGTTTGTCAACTCTGAAAAACATGCTTGCCAATGCACCAAAGAAACTTGGTGAGAATCGCCTCCATTGCTTTAAACATCCACTCTACCATCAGCTTAGCGTGGCTGCAGTGTGTACTATCTACAGGATGTACTGTAGAAACTTACCAAAGGCTTCTTCAACAGCACTTCCCAAATCTGCAACGTCCAGCACCTAAAGAGGCAAGGTGAATGGTAATACCACCCCCTGTAAGGCACACACCATCCCAACTTGGACATATGTTGCTGCTACTTCCCTGTCACTAGGTCGGAGTGCTGAATCTCGCTACTGAGCAGCACTGTGGAAACACCTTCACCACACACACTGCATTGGCTCAAGGAGATGGTCTCAATCCCTAAACTGACCAATGTAGTTGAAATAATACAGCTGGCCTCATTGGCCCTTGGCCAGGGAAGGTGAAATCAGTCGGAGACTTTGCTTCAGATCATTACTGAATGACTCTGCTGGAAAGCCTGTTTCCATGGACACTTAACCATGACATCTTCTCAGTTAAATATCCTGGAAAGGAGAAAATAAAGCAATGTTTTATTTTTAAATAAAAATTTTAAAATTTTTAAATGTAAATTAGTCCCATGTTTCATAATTTCATAATACTTTGGAACCCACTGGCTTGATTATCCTTGTAAATATTCTTGTCTCACCATTTTCTCCTTTCCTCTCTGGAAGCAAGCTGTTGTTGAGATGCTGTTTCACCCCCAGCTTTCCAATACTTCATGCCCACCTGCATCCTGGTACCAGGATATTTAACTGAGAAGATGTCATGGTTAAATGTCCATGGAAACAGACTTTCTAGCGGGGTCACTCAATAATGATCTGAAGCAAAGTCTCCGACTGATTTCGCCTTCCCTGGCCAAGGGCCGATGAGGCCAGCTGTATTGTTTCAACTACATTTGGTCAATTAAATATATTTTTTTTCCAGTCTCTCTTATCCTTTTTCATGATTTTCCAATATACAGCTCTTTGCTGATGCTCTCCGTTGGCAGTGCACATTCATCAAATCACCTTTCTCAGGTTTCATCCATACATCCTGCCCAACTCTTAGAACCAGGTGCTACTTGCCTATACATTATGAAATATAAATGTGACAGGAAAAAATAAGGCAGTTCAAGGAGCAAAACCAATTGCTTAAAAAGACTGGAGAAAGACAGAGGCTGAGGCCAGAATCAATGGCCATAACATATGGACAAAAAAGAAACATGAGCAAGGCACTTATCCTGAGGCCCCATTTGGTGCCCTATCTAAAAGCAGTTAAACCACAAGCTCAATCGTCTTCCGTCCAATGACAATGACACAATAGTGAGATTCTGTCTCATCAACAGAACCTGCCCATTAATGACTAGGGGGTTGTTCCATAACTAGGAACATTGGCAGTTTGGGTAGCATTCTTACCTTGCCGCCAGGAGGCTGTGGGTTAAATTGCACTTCAGACTTTGGGCCCATATTCTAAGGTGGCTTTTCAAAGCACTACTCAGGAATTGCAGCATTGCTGAAGGCTCTGTCTTTTGGATAAAACATTTAAACTGAGGAGCCATCCATGTGTTTCAAATGTACTATGTGAAGAAAATAAATGATTTGCCTGGTTTCATAACCAATATTCCTACCTTAACCAACACCGCACAAACAGTTTAATTGGTTCTTCAATTCATTTGTGTTTTTTCTGGACCTCATTGTGTGCAAATTGACTGCCTAGATTTTCCTAACAACAATCACTATACTTGGAAACTTGGCTCTGAAGCATTTTGGAGAGGCTTAAGGATGTGAAAAGTCCTCTCATCTCCACTGGCCTCCATTAGCTCCTGATTCCCCCATTGTATCAAACTGAAAATTTTCAACATTGCATTTTAAGCCCTCCATGTCCTATATCTCTGTAATCCCTCCCAGAAATACTACCCTTCCCTTCCAAATACCCTCTTGTGTACACCGTCTCTCTTTGCCCCACCATTGGCAGTGGTATCATCGGCAACCTTGCTCCCACTCCCTGAATACCCTCTTTTTAAATGCCTCCATTCCCACTTCCCTTTCTTCTTTTAGGACCCTCCTTAAACTAACGCACTGACCAAATTGCAGGTAACACCATTTAACAACTCCTTTGGCTCGACAATTGTCTTCACCACATTTCTGCAAAAAGCCTTCCAATTGTTTTAACATTCAAGCCCCTATATAAATGTAAATTATGGTCAAATTATAAGTATAATGATGATTGAGACTATTTCCCAATTTCTACCTATCCCCAGAATAGCCTCAGTTAATACTATGAAAATGATACAATTTAATCATTGTGCTCAGCATATATTTCTATCTCTGTAGCTCACTGATATAAGAAAAGATAGATTTTAAAATTGGCAGTTTCATAAGGATCTGAATTGAGCAGCAGGTTCCTATTACTGAATGAGATAAGAACGTGTATTACCACTAATAAAACATATTAATATTCATGTAACTTTCACAGTCCAAAATATCATACAGCTAGAAATGTAAAACCAGTGCATTGGGAAGTTATTAATTACACTGTCTACTGTAGGGTTTTTGCTGATGGTGTGTAATAGAAAATTGCAATTTGAACAGGTCAGTGTACTTTACCAAGTATCACTGTTAAATTGGATTTAATGCTATGAATTTATCACAGCATGAAGCAGAACCATGCAAGGAAGAAGTCACCACGAAAGCACTAATGAAGGGCCAGGGAAGTAAACACAGGAATAATTCCATATTATCTCTTCGGTGATGAATGCATGCAATTAATATGTATGTGAAACGAGGGTTAAAATTGTACCTTCATTTTTTGTATTTGTTCACGGGCTGTGGGTGCCACTAGCTAGTCCAGCATTTATTACCCATCTCTAATTGCCCTTGGGAAGTTAATGATGAGCTGCCTTCTTGGACCACTGTAGTCCATGTAGACCCACAGTGCTGTTAGAGAGTTCCAAGATTTTGACCCAGTGAGAATGGAAGAACAGCAATATGTGGCATTTCTATGCATCTACTGCCCTTGTCCTTCCAGGTGGTAGAGGTTGTGGGTCTGAAGGTGCTGTTGATGGAGCCTTGGTAAGTTGCTGTATAGATGGTACACACTGCTGTCACTGCAGTGTGGAGGGAATGAACATTCAAGGTGGTGGATGAGGTACCAGTCAAAGGAACTGCATTGTCCTGGATGGTGTTGAGCTTCTTGAGTGTTGTTGGAGCCGTACTCATTCAGGCAAGTGGAGAGCATCCAATCACAAGCCTGACTTGTACCTTGTAAATAGTGGACAGGCTTTGGGGAATCAGAAGGTGAGTTACTCTCTTCAGGATTCCCAGCCTCTGACCTGCTCTTGTAGCCACAGTATTTATATGGCTAGTCCAGTTCAGTTTCTGGTAACCTCCAGGATTTTGATGGTGGGTGTTTCAGTGATAGTAATGCAATTGAATGTTAAGGGAAAATGGTGGATTCTCATTTGTTGGAGATGTTCTTTGCCTGGCACTTGTGTGGCATGAATGTTACTTGCCACTTATCAGCCCGAGCTTGAATGCCATCCAGGTCTTGCTGAATGTGGTCACAGACCATTTCAGAATCTGAGGAATTGTGAATGGTGCTGAACACTGTGCAATCATCAGTGAACATTCTACTTCTTACCTTTAGATAGAAGAAAGGTCATAGATGAAGCTGCTGAATATGGTTGAGCCTAGGGCACTACCCTGAGGAACCTCCTCAGTGACGCTCTGGTGCTGAGATGATTGACCTCCAACAACCACAACCATCCTCCTTTGTGCTAGATATGACAACAACCAGTGGAGAGTTTTCCCCCTGATTCCCATTGGTTTCAGTTTTGCTAAGGCTCCTTGATGCCACACTTGGTCAAATGCTGCCTTGATATCAAGGGCAGTCACTCCCATCTCACCTCTGGAATTCAGCTCTTTTGTCCACGTTTGGACCAAAGCTGTAATCGGGTCTGAAGTTGAGTGCCCCTGGCAGAACCCAAACTGAGCATTGGTGAGCAGGTTATGCTGAGTAATTGTTGCTTGATAGCACTGTTGATGACATCTCCCATCACTCCACTGATGATTGAGTGTAGACTCATAGGGCAGCAATTGGCTGGTTTGGATTTCTCTTGCTGTTTGTGGACAGGACATAGCCGGGCAATTTTCCACATTGTCGGCAAGTCTTCAGTACCACAGCCGGGATGTTGTCAGGACACATAGCCCTTGCCGTATCCTGTGCCTCCAGTCGTTTCTTGCTATCATGCAGAGGGAATCAAATTGTTTGAAGAATGTAAAATCTTTGATCCATGCATGTTTAATTACACCCAGATTAGCTGTCACAGATTCTCTTAACGATTTGTTAAGTGACATTTCCTACCAATGAACAATGAAAATTAATTATTACAAGTGTGGAGTCTGATCCCTCCTGGTTTTAATTTGATATTTTAAAATTGTAAACCATATTTTTTTTGTTTTTTCCTTTCTGACTCCTTCTTCAATTTCAGCAAATTATGCCGCAAAATATTGTGACGGGTTTTTTTTTATTCGTTCATGGGATGTGGGCATCAGTGGCTAAGACGACCTTTATTGCCCATCCCTAACTGCCCTTGAGAAGGTGGTGGTGAGCTGCCTTCTTGAACCGCCGTAGTCCATGTGGTGTAGGTACACCCACAGTGCTGTTAGGGAGGGAGTTCCAGGATTTTAACCCAGCGACAGTGAAGGAACGGCGATATATTTTCCAAGTCAGGATGGTGAGTGGCTTGGAGGGGAACTTGCAGCTAATGCAGTTCCTATGTGTCTGCTGTCCGTGTCACATGGGTAGAAGACACATGATTAAATGAGTAAGGGCAAATTTAGTTAACAGTGGATGCTGTTCACTACACTGCTACAACAAATTATGGACCATTGTGGCAAGCAGTTGTATGCTAGCATCAGTAAATTGAGGACATTATTTTGCTGTTTGCAAGCAAACAACTCAATTATCTATACTGCATCACAATATGTCATGTTGTTTACCTCTGACAAAATTGTGATGAAGATAATACAGAACTCTTGCCCATCCCAAAATTTAACCAAATTTTTCCATAAGGTTTTCATGAACTTGTTGTCTATGGTCAATGAATTTAATCGAGGCAGAGTTAAACAGATTTTTGATAGACAAGGGAGTCATGGGTTATGGGGGGGCGGACAGGAACATGGAGTTGAGATCACAACCAAATCAGCCAAGATCTTATTGAATGGTGGAGCAGGCTCAAAGGGTCGAATGGCCTACTCCTGCTCCCAAATCCTATGTTCCTATTTTCCTATTATTCACCTATGGCATAAATTATACAGCACAGAATTTCCCAGGAGTAACAATTACCCCATCATATAGTATATTGCACTGGAGACTTATTGTGATGTACACCGGGTTCTCCTCTCTGCTCAAAAAACTGATAACCACCACACAGTCAGACCATATTAATCAGGTTAAATCTAACAGTCGGATTTATTTCCATGAAAAATAATATACAGGAGTAAAAAAGACTGTTTCTGAGCCATGCAACTACATTCTGACCACCTCCCATTTTTAGGTTCAAGACGCAGACAACGCATGGGCCTATATGCATGGAGTAGCTCAGGTCACATAAATGTGTTGGTGTGGGACATTTTACTGGATTTTGCCCAGCCATTCCAGCCCAGTCATGTTCATAACAAATGTCTGCACATTTCATTTTAAACTTATAACTGGCTCTTCCATTTTCAGAATTTTTTCATTAATAGTCCAAATTTACATTTCTTAAAACCTATGAGAAATAATGGGTGGGAGTTGAATAAATAATAGCTTTCAAGAGGGAAATTATTAAACACTTAAATAAGAACTACTTAAATTGTTACAGGGAAAGGCGAGAGGGATGGTACTAAGTAGACAACTCTTAGAGAGAAGACAAAAGAGAAAGGGGATGAATGGCCTCTTGATCACTGTTATTCCTATGAACCTGCAAAACATGGTTCACATCTTAGTGGAATTGCTGCCCACACTATTCTGGCTCTTTCAGTTTCTGTCAGTAGAAATAACGTCTGACTCATTACCAAAGGTCAGGCAGTTCATTTGATCTTGTCACACTTGCAAGGTTACAGCTGACATTCTATTGGGTGGCTTTGCCTATGACCAGCAGTCAATTAAAATGATATATTGTTATTGAGATAATAACTGCAGCCTTAAGTCCCTTTTGTTATTGAAGAAGCCTTAACATCTGCAGAGAGGATAATGTTGCCCAGGATTGTTGATGCTTTACCTGCCCACAATTTCTAATATTAATACTGTAAAGCCCCTTTGCCGCGTTAAAAAGACAAGAATGCCAAATTAACAAAATTACCCCTTGAATTATTACAATGCAGAAAATAATTTCCAAACAGTTGTGGGTATTATTAGAGTTTATCCAAAACATATTTGAAAATTCCCTCTCTAAGCCTCAACACCTTTAAGTCGATCTTTTAAACCCACCTCTTTGACTAAGGTTTTTGTGAACTTGTCCTAATAGCTCATTTTGTGACGCAATGTCAATTTTGCCCAATAATGCACCTGTGAAGAATCTTGGGAAGTTTCACCACATTAAGGGTGTTTATATAAATGCGAGTTGCTGTTAACAATCTGACACAGATACACTATGCTTCCAATTAAATGAAGTTTTGTGTAGCATTGCCAATCTGCTGAGCCAAGAATAAACACAAGTCCCTTTGCTAGTTCAGCAGTTCCTGCACCAACTTCTAAGGGAGATGGTTCATTTGGCTTTGCTGGCCCATCCAGACTCATCAAGCGGGAGCAGCCTTTAAGGCTTGGTTCCAAGGATTGGTCTGGTAAAAAATAATGCTCGTTTATGGAAATGTTTAATACTTTGTTAGGTATTAAGGAAAGGAATAATAATATTTTCCTTGCCCGAAGCTATAGGAAGTTGGCACGTTTATGTTTTCCCACAGTGGGAAGCTAGCATTTCTTATTGTTACTTTTCTTTCAATATGTGAAACAAGCCCTGATTTGACTGCTTTGTTTAAATATTGCCTGAATATTGCACAGATTCATCCTAGTCTTAAAACTTCATGAAAGGTACACCTGAGCCTCATGGTGGGATGAGTCGCTGCAATTTTTCTGGGTCTAGTTTTTGTTGAGTTTATTAACTGCTAAGTGAGTTGTAAAGCAGCATATTGATAAACAATGGAGGGCAGGATTGAATGATGTATTAAAGTGCACTCTGGGAATCCAAGTTGTTGTGGCAACATGCACTTTGACATGTATGTTGTAGTCCAGAGCTGGGTAGAGGTTCCAACATTCTTTCCACATGGCTGACCAGGAATCTCTCTCACTCTTATTGCCTGCCATTAGTGGAAGGATTTACAGGTTGATACTCAACATGCTTGGTCACATTATGAATGCACTTTCATTAATGGCTATCAAGTCCTGGGGTAGGCCTTGAACCTGGAGCTGCTGACTAGGAGGCAGGAACACTACCCACTGCACCACAAAGACCTCTTCTACAATACTATCAGTACATGACATTGGTCTACCATTAGTCTGGAACAGAGACCATAACCCCGAATTTGAGCAAGCTTGCTCAGCAGGAACGCGTGTGAGCTGGTTTGAAGATAGATAAGAATATAATCGGGGGCACATTCAATGTGGCAGCTATCATATAAAAGAAGAAAAGGGAAAACAAGATGTCACAGTTCAACCAGGAGATGACAACTAGATTTTAAAGCTGATATACATGGATACTTTCAGAGCTGAGTTTTGTAATTCTCTCCAGTAGTAGACACCTTACCAAAATGAATTTACAAATTTTACATCATACAAAGCCAGTGCATTACTTTTTCACCAAATATCCCAGAGATATTTCATCCTCGCAATGTTGGATAGGGAACATATTTGGTTCCAGAGATTTGGAGGCAGTGTGTGCTAGCTATAGCCTGAAACTCCGCCATCTTCACTTGTTGAAGGTGTGAATATGCAGCCTGTTTTTGAATGGTTCAAGAAATATCTATCCTCTCCCTCCATTCCAAAAAAATGTATAACTTGGGTAATTAATGGCGTATTAGTTTCAATGGTGTAATGTAATAATTGACATTAACTCAGCACTGGTAATAAGAGTATAATGAAATAATTATACCCATTGGGAATTTGAAGCACTTTGGTTAATCGATCAATTCAAATAAGAATTTTTACATCAAGAGCTTACTATCTTGGTACAATATAGAAACTGATTGGGTGATTTAAATGACAAAGCTCAATTATTTTGTGTACCATCAGTCTCTGATAGGTTTGCATCACAGAGTAAGTATAAAAAATGCAAGGGGTTATGTCACATTCACCACTTAAGTGCCAATATCCATTAGGGATAATTGAGTTACATTTGTGCAGTGTTTATGGCATGTGATAAGTCCAGTAAGAGATATTAAACTATCTGAGCTTGGTAGATTATATGCCATTCACAGCCCTCCGATTTGAATGTTGCTCATCCCTCTCTAGATACTCCTGAAAATCTTTTTCCCAAGCTGGATAAGTGGAACATTTACAAAGGAATGTAGGAATGGTAACTTTATCCACACCATAAATACTAATTTTGAAGCAAATGCTTTCCATTCACTGACAGCAGCCATTCATTGCTTTGAAGTGATCATTAAGAGTTTTCATCACTAGACAATTATGTCATACTGTCTGGCTGAAATGTATAAAATACATCCTTTATGCATGCTACATTATCGAGTGATCCAGACTTCACCAACACTGAAGGGAAGCTGAGATAAATTAAGTAGCGGTAGTTAGCTGGTACCCAGTTGGCTTTGTAAAGCCTGTCATTTGTAATAGAAAAGGAAGATTGAGGGTGAAAAGCAGTTCCCTAGATTGGAGGCTCTGGGAAAGATTGAACAAAGTCATATAGGTATTTCTGTAGCTTTAGTTCAAAATCTGGGAGACCAGCATCTATTAGGCAGCTCCCACCATTTTCAGCGCTAAATTCAGTTGCTTTCTCCAAGAGATTACTTATGAAGTTAATTATCTAGGTCCCATTGCTCTTTTTTGGATTCTAAAAGGACTAGATCATTTATTTTATTTGTTCATAATTTCTGGGCATCGTTGGCCACCATTATTATTACCCATCAGTAATTGCCCTTGGGAAGGTGGTGGTGAGCTGCCTTCTGGAACTGCTGCAGTCCATGTGGTGAAAGTACACCCACAGTGCTGTTAGGAGGGAGTTCCAGGATTTTGACTCAACGACGATGAAGGACCGGCGATATATTTCCAAGAATGGTGCCTGACTTGGAGGGAAATATACAGCTGGTGGCATTTCCATATGCATTTGGCCCTTGTCCTTCTAGATGGTTGTGGTTGTGGGTTTGAAGCTGCTGTTGAAAGATCCTTGGTGCATTGTTACAACGCATCCTGTAGCTGGTGTACATTGCAGCCATGGTGAACTGGTGGTGGCAGTCAAGCAGGCTGCTTTGTCTTGGATGATGTCAAACTTCTTAGGTGTTCTTGGAGCTGCACTCATCCAAGCAATGGCAGAGTATTCCATCACATTCCTGACTTATACCTTGTAGATGGTGGAAAGGCTTTGGGGGAAGTCATGTGATGAGTTATGCACCATAGGGTTCCCAGTCTCTGACCTGCTTTTGTAGCCACAGTATCTATATGCCTGGTCTGATTTAGTTTCAGGTCAATGGTAACCCCACAGGATGTTGATAGTGGGGGTTTCAGCAATGGTAACGCTGAATGTCAAGGGGAGGCAGATAGATTCTCTCTTGTGGGAGATGGCCATTGCCTGGCACTTGTGTGGCAAAATGTTACTTGTTACTTACTAGCCCAAGCCTGAGTGTTGTCCAAGTCTTGCTGCATGTGGATGCAGACTGCTTCATTATCTGAGGAGTTGTGAATGGTGCTGAACATTGTGCACTCATCAGCAAGCATCCCCACATCTGACCTTATGTTGGAGGGATGGTCATTGATGAACCAGCAGAAGATGGTTGAACACGGTTGTACCTCGGACACTATCCTGAGGAACTTCCACATTGATGCCATTGGATTGAGATGATTGGCCTTCAACAACCACAGCCATCTTCCTTTGTGACTCTGTAGCCAATGTTAAATTTCCCTCTGATTCCAGTTGACTCTAACTTATAAGAGGTTCTTGATGTCATACTCAGTCAGATGCTGCCTTGATATTAAAGGCAGTTATTCTCACCTCACCTCTGGAATTCATTACTTTTGTCCAAGGCTGTAATGAGATCTGGAGCCAAGTGGTGCTGGCAAAATCTAAACTGAGCATTGGTGAGTAGGTGATTAGAAAGTGCCGTTTGAGAGCACCATCGATGACACCTTCCGTCACTTTGCTGATGATTGGGAGTAGACGAAAGGGGTGATAATTGGCTGGATTGGATTTGTCCTTTTTGTGGACCATCTGTAGCTATTTCACCTTGTTCGGACCAGTCGAACCAGAGGACATGGTCTGTGCTTGAAGGTTGGGGGAGCTGCTGAGGGTAAATTCAAAACGATGGCCTGAATTTTATGAGGGGATTCATGATCCTGACTTCAGGGTAAAAAGCAGATCCTGGGCCAGCACTTGCCGGCATCAGGGCCGCCTCCTCAATTTTACAATAACTGGCCTCTTAATTGGCTGCTGTCGGGGCTCGCTGTCCATTTAAGCACAACAGTTAGGAACTGTAAAAGTCTGAGGCACAGAACAAGCCCATTGGGCCCACCATGTCTGCGCTGGCTCCTTGGCAAAGCAGCTTAAAACCAATCGCTGTGAGTCATGCCTGCTTTTCCTCGCGCCTTAGCTCGAGTTTACTGAGCTCAGTTGTCCCAGATATGTCTCAGTCCCAGCTGACTCAACGCTGACCTGGGAATATCTGGTCTCTCTGGCTAACTTCACACTGGGAGCTGCGGTTACCAGTTGAACCATTCTGCCAGCCCAATTAGAAGCCTCAGCAGCAAGGCCCAGCAGAGGCGGTTGCTGCTAAGGCAAGCGGGAGACTTTGGGGGTTGGGCCAGGTAAGTTTTTAAAGATATAAAATTCGCAGGCTGAATGTGGCAGGGGAAATCCCTCCGGGGAGATCGTAGAGGCCTTGGGGCTGCTTTCGCTGCCCTCTGCTCCCTCTTTCCACCATTGAATGTGGACCACTGCTGGGATGCCGCCTCCATTTAGCATTGTAAAATCTCCGCTAATTGGATGTTTAATGATGGTAATCAGCTGACCGCTTCCTTGGACTGGGCAATCTCTCCTCATCGTGTCTGCCATTAGGAAAATAGCCCGGTGGCAGGTCCACAGCAGGAAGCCGACCCAACCACGATTTTACTGGCTGCCCCCGTCTCCCAGCCCACCTCCCGAGGGCCAGTAATATTTCAGTGAGCAAGCAGTTAGTCTCCGAAATAGGCTCCTAAGGAAGATGGTGGAGGTTAGCTAGTTTTGATCCCTTCAAAGGCAAACCTGGATAGATTTCTTTCAGAAAAGAACAACTTGGGATACAGTCTACGAGTAATTTGAGACATGCGATGTGGTAAGTGCAGCATGCTTGACAGGAACAGGTGACTTGGATCCATGGTTCCCAGAGCTACCCACCACTCAAGTGTTCCACACCTCATATCTGGGTCTGTCATAGACTAATTTACAGACCATCTCTATTAGTCAGAAATTCCATGTATCACATGGCTACCAGGATGGTAAAAGCTAAACTACGAACACACGAATTAGGAGCAGGAGTAGGCCACACAGCCCTTCAAGCCTCCTCCATCATTCAATAAGATCATGGCTATACTGACTGTGACCTCCTGCCTACCCCCAATAATCTTTCACCCTTTTGCTTATCAAGAATCTATCCACCTCTGCCTTGAACACATTCAAAGACTCTGCTCCCATTGCCTTTTGAGGAAGGGGGTTCTGAAGACTCACTACACTCTTGAGAGAAAAAGTTTCTTCTCATCTCTGTCTTAAATGGGCGACCCCTTATTTTTAAACAGTGACCCCTAATTCTAGATTCTCCCACAAGAGGAAACATCCTCTTCACATCCACCTTGTCAAGACCCCTCAGATCTTAAAGGTTTCAATTAAATCACCTCTTACTCTTCTAAACTCCAGCGGATAATAGCCTAGCCTGCTCATTCTATTCTCATAAGACAATCCGCCCCTTCCTGGTATTCCTCGATGAACCAGTTTTTTGTCCAGCAATTCCCATGTCCTGGGATAAAGGATAAATCAGCAACTGGTATTGAGGCCCAAGTCTTTGTTTCAACACATATTGTGTTTAGAAAACATTTATTTCCTTTAATTATTGGCTTCTATTGGTTCAACTCTCCACATGTGCCCCTACAGGATCTGCTTGCCAGTTCTACTTAAGTGCTATGAATCAGATAAACAACTTTTGGACGACAATTTAGTGAAAAATAAACCCCCTTGTGTTTTCCCAAGTCCTCATGAGAGACTTAGCCCAATATCATTCTGGAATTTATTTTTTTGCTGAAGGATCACTCATCACCCTGTTCACAGAAAAAGCAAAACAGGCCACAGAACAACAGTAAGGCAGGGCTGTTAGGTATTATAATTTATTGAAATCAACTGTTGGGCTCCTTCTCAGGCCAATTATTCCGCACAGTAATAGTGACTAACTCAAATGGTGAAATTGTTCTATGAAATGGGCCATGGTGCAATCTGCTGCTGTGGCTCATCCTCCCTGCAGTGCATGTACTATATTCCTTCATCGATATTAAGCACACATGCAGCCCTCTTTCTCACTCCACAAGATTAAAAACTGCATAGATCTCGTTTGTGCTATTTACGATGGGGAAGCCAGCAGAGGCCCATACTAAACCCCAGCAGCATGTGGTCCACTTAGGGTGAAGCACCAAACAAGTTACCTAATTAATACATCATTACTTATAACCCTCTCCAAATCTGCATGTTAAATAAAAGCCAAAGGCAGCCTTTTAACAAACAATTAACCTTATTTTTTCATTCTGGGTTACTGGTTTTTATTGGTCACCCCTAGTTGCCCTTCAGAAGGTGATGGTGAGCCTCCTTGATCAGTCCAGCTCCTTTTTAGGGCGTATAACATTTTGAGCTCCCCACAGCAAGAGTTGTTGCCTGTGTCCCTGCTATTACTGGATTATGGTTCGGTGTATATCAGCTTCTTTCTTGTGCAACAATCAATCTACAAATATGAGCTTCATTGGTGAACATCGGAATGTTACTCTATCATGGCGGCATCCCAGTTTAGCTCAACCCTGTGCTCACCGGATACCCACGCACGAGGACGTTACCAGTACCACTCCTTGGACAGTGATCAGGAACTGTGAAAGTCTGAGGCACAGGACAAGCCCACTTGGCCCATCATGTCAGTGCTGGCTCCTTGGCAGAGCAACTTAAAACCGATCGCTGTGAGTCCTGCCTGATTTTCCTCAAGCCTTCGCTTAAAATGACTGAGCTCAGTTGTCCCAGCAGTGACCTGGGAACATCTGGTCCGTCCGGCTAACTTCACAACTGCAATTGGCAGTTCAACCACTGGGGAGCCAGTGCTTTATTTCTTACTGCTGGATACAAAGTGACAAATAAACAGATAGATTTTTTGATCATATTACTTACATTTTTGTTGAATCCAAACCCTTTGTTCGTCTTTGTCGTGCTTGAGGTTCTGCAGTTTAAAAAAACCATCTGTTCTAAAAGTTGCTTTCATGAAAGTTAAGAGTAACTCTATGTCCTTAACACCCTTTTTCTTAAATTCATTCACAGGATGTGGATGTCAGTGCCAGGCCAGCATTTATTGCCCATCCCTATTTGCCCCTTGAGAAGGTGGGGGTGAGCCAGTTTCTTGAATACAACTGAATAGCTTGCTAAGCCGTTTCAGAGGGCAGTTAAGAGTCCACACTGCTGTGGATCTGGAGTCACGTGTAGGCCAGACTGAGTAAGGGTGGCAGATTTCCTTCCTTAAAGGGTGTTCATGAACCAGATGGGTAATCTGGTAGCTTCATGGTCACCATTACTGAGGCTAGCATTTTATTCCAGATTTATTTAATTAACTTAATCTAAATTCCCCATCTGCTCCAGTGGTGATATTTAAACTCTTGTCTCCATCAGTCCAGGCCTCTCAATTACTAGTCCAGTAACATAGCCGCGGTGTCACAGTGACCTGGCATTAAGTTTTACCAGGAGCACATGACAAGGATTTGGGTGCCCAACAAACACTCTGGCCTGAATTGTTCCCTCGTTGTGTGGGCTGGGCGGAAGTGGGCGGGGCCAGCCGGGAAGGCAACCTTAGCATGTCGGGCACATGCCCACACACCGAAGGTAAAATTCTGACCTCTAAATGCATGAAGTTGTACCTCAGCAGCACGAAGAAAGGATAGGACATTTGTCTTGCTGCAGTTCAGGCCTCCTCCCTGCTAAACAGAAGGCAGCACAGCTGCAGATGTTCCTGTAGATATTCCAAAATGTCCTGTACCTTTTTATTAAAAGTGAGATGAAATGTAATGTAGGACGGATATTAGGGAGTGTTTCTTTACACAAAGGGTGATGAACTGTTGGAATGACATGCTAGAAAGAATGGCTCTGGCCAGCATTGAAGGAGCAGCTAGAGTTTGGAATGGAGAGATGGAATTCTGAATAGATGGAATCAAACTGGCTGAAGGGCTTTCTTCATCCAAATCATTTTTGTGACCTTGTAATAATCATTTTTTCAGTCACTTGCATCTTTGTGCTCCAACTTTATAAATGCACATCTTTTAACAACGTTCATGAAGTGTTTGCCACAAAGCTGTGACCTTGGCAATATTGTGGTTTAAACTGAGGCTTAACCCTCAAACTTTTAAAAAATTCATTTAGAGGATGTGGGCGTCACTGGCTGGGCCGGCATTTATTGCCTATCCCTAGTTGCCCTTGAGAAGGTGGTGGTGAGCTGCCTTCTTGAACCGCTGCAGTACTTCTGGTGTAGGTACACCCACAGTGCTGTTAGGAAGGGAGTTCCAGGATTTTGACACAGTGACAGTGAAGGAATGGCGATATATTTCCAAGCCAGGATGGTGAGTGACTTGAAGGGGAACTTCCAGGTGGTGTTATTTTCATCTATCTGCTGCCCTTGTCCTTCTAGATTGCAGTGGTCGTGGGTTTGGAAGGTGCTGTCTAAGGAGCTTTGGTGAATTCCTGCAGTGCACCTTGTAGATGGTACACACTGCTGCTACTGTGCATCGGTGGTGGAGGGAGTGAATGTTTGTGGCTGTGGTGCCAATCAAGTGGACTGCTTTGTCCTGGATGGTGTCCAGCTTCTTGAGTGTTGTGGGAGCTGCACTCATCCAGGCAAGTGGGGAGTATTCCATCACACTCCTGACTTGTGCCTTGTAGATGGTGGACAGGCCTTGGGGAGTCAGGAGGTGAGTTACTTGTTGCATGATTCCTAGCCTCTGACCTGCTCCTGTAGCCACAGTATTTATATGGCTAGTCCAGTTCAGTTTCTGGTCAATAGTAACCCCCAGGATGTTGATAGTGGGAGATTCAGTGACGGTAATGCCATTGAACATCAAGGGGCGATGTTTGGATTCTGTCTTGTTGGAGATGGTCATTGCCTGACTCTTCTGTGGCGCAAATGTTATTTGCTACTTGTCAGCCAAAGCCTGGATATTGTCCAGGTCTTGCTGCATTTGGACATGGACTGCTTCAGTATCTGAGGAGTCACGAATGGTGCTGAACATTGTGCAATCATCAGTGAACATCTCCACTTCTGACCTTATGATGGAAGGAAGGTCATTGATGAAGCAGCTGAAGATAGTTCAGCCTAGGACACTACCCTGAGGAACTCCTGCAGTGATGTCCTGGAGCTAAGATAACTGACTTCCAACAACCACAGCCATCTTCCTTTGTTCTAGGTATGACTCCAACCAGCGCAGAGTTTCCCCCTGATTCCCATTGACTCCAGTTTTGCTAGGGCTCCTTGATGCTACATTCGGTCAAATCCTGCCTTGATGTCAAGGGCAGTCACTCTCACCTCACCTCAGGAGTTCAGCTCTTTTGTCCATGTTTGAACCAAAGCTGTAAAAAGGTCAGGAGCTGAGTGGCCCTGGCGGAACCCAAATTGGGCATCAGCAAGCAGGTTATTGCTAAGCAAGTGCCACTTGATAGCATTGTTGATGACCCTTTCCATTACTTTACTGATGATGGAGAGTGGACTGATGGGGCAGTAATTGGCCGGGTAGGATTTATCCTGCTTTTTGTGTGCAGGACGTGCCTGGGCAATTTTCCACATAGCCAGGTAGATGCCAGTGTTGTAACTGTACTGGAACAGCTTGGCTAGGGGCACGGCAAGTTCTGGAGCACAATACTATTACCAGAATATTGTCAGGGCCCATAGCCTTTGCTGTATCCAGTGCCGTCAGCTGTTTTTTGATATCACATGGAGTGAATCGAATTGACTGGAAACTGGCATCTGTGATGCTGGGGACCTCCAGAGGAGGCCAAGATGGATCATTCACTTGTTGTGGATGCTTCAAGCCTTATCTTTTGCACTGCTGTGCTGGGCTCCTCCATCATTGAGGATGGGGATATTTGTGGAGCCTCCTCCTTCCCGAAAGAGGTGCATTAGTGAACCAGATGGGTGTTTGCAACAACTGACAGTGGTTCCATTTTAATTCCAGATTTTTATTGAATTCAAATTCCACCATCTGCTGTGGCAGGATCCAAACCTGGGTCCCCAGTGCATCACCCTGTGTCTCTGGATTACTAGTCCAGCGACAATACCACCACGCTATCACAAACATGAATTTGTTTGTCACCTCCGGTTAATCTTAAAGGCTGGTGACTGTCTTTTACCTGTTCCACAGCTGATGTGCAATATTTAGACTGATTTGATTGCAATAATGACTGTGTTGAAGGTAAATTTTCTAAGAACACATCTTAAGCTGGGGAAAAAGGGAAATAAGTGAAGGTGATACAACATAAATATTTGTAAATACAGATTCTGATTCAGTATTCACTCTTGTTATGTTGGTTTAGTATAACTATTCAATACCAGATTCTTAAATAACTTTGATTGTATGAATTGTGCTGATTTGTTCACACATTGGGGACAACATTTGCCTTGAGCGGAGGACAAAATGGACAATAGTGCATCATCAGCAAGTTTTACCCTAGCCCCAATCTTCAATTCCATTCATGTCAATAGGAAAGAGAATTGGGCACCATATCAAATAGAGTGTCGATTTCTTATTGTCCATATTGTGCATACATCCAGGGTGGATTTCACCTCATTTGATTTCTTCAGCTGCCAAATAACACACTTTTATATGAGCAACTCATTGGAACATTGAAGGAGGCCATTCAGCCATGAACCCATGTTCCGTTCTGGTGGCACCAAACCAGCAAGACACTCAGAAACCCTTCCAGCTCTCCAGGGACCAACATCTTCTTCACTGCCCCTTAGTAACCTTCACTGAAGCTACACTATAGAGTGGACTCTCAGCCAGCATTTGAACCATCCTGATAGCCTTCCTTCAGCCACTGCTCAATGCAGAAAATCCGCTAATTCCTTGAAAACTGCCTCCTCATTGAACTTATTGCTGATCTGATTCATGGTCATAGTTCAGCATGCGTTAGCTAGCTCTTTGTTAGAACAATTGGCAACTAATCCCCCTGCCCCAGGGGTGTCAGCCATGGCTCAGCTGGGAGCACTCTTGCCTCTGAGTCAGTAGGTTGTAGGTTCAAGTTCCGGGGGAGTACTGCACTGTTGGAGATGCTGTCTTTCAGATGAGATGTTAAACTGAGGTCCTATCTGCCCTCTCAGGTAGATGTAAAAGATCCCATGGCACTATTTCTAAGAAGAGCAGGGGAGTTTTCCATGGTGGCTTGGCCAATATTGATCCCTCAATCAAATGTCACAAAAAAGACAGATTAGCTGGTCATTATCATGTTGCTATTTGTGGGGGCTCACTGTATGCAAATTGGCTGCTGTGTTTCCTACATTTTAACGCTAATTACATTTCAAAAGTATCTCATTAGCTGTGTGCTTTGTGGGTACCCTGAGTTCATGTAAGGCGCTATATAAATGCAAGTCTTCCTTTTACATCAAGTATTTATCCAATTTTTCCTCAAAAGACAATGTTCTCTGCCTCAACTGTTCCTGTGGCAAAGCATTCCATACCCCAAATCTCTGCATAAAGACACTTCTGTTTTCCTCCCTCCTCACTCCCACTGATAATTTTAAAGTGATGGCCCTTCATCATTGATTCCTCAACCAGAGGAAACAGTTTTTCTTTACTCACCTTTCAAAAACCCTTCCCAATTTTAAAAACCAGTTAAATCTCCTCTGCTTTTTCTGCTCCTCGTATGTAGTCTCTGTAACTAATGTTTCTCCTCATAGCTATGTTTCCCATCACTAGGATCATCCTGGTGAATCTATGCTGCACATTTTCTATAATTTCATGGTCCCTCTGCAATACAGCGTATAAAACTGAAAGCTTTATTACAGCTGAAGCCTAGGCGTTGCCTTGTAGAAATTTATCATTACTTAGTTGGTCTTGTACTCTGTGCCCTCACATGACAAGGTAGTCAGTAGTTACAGAGCAGGTATTATCTATCTATGTACCCTGTGGTTCCAAGAACACCGGTATCTTTGAACTTCAGTCAGTGTTACAAGGGTCAAACTAAATAAATATCTTAAAGTACCTGGACATACCATAGCATTCCCACAACGGTTAAGACCTGCTGAGATCGAAGTACCATCAAGAGTCCACAATGCAGAGGTAAAGTGGGAATTACATTGTTACCTTTTAATCTCTGTTGAATGTAAACTCCAGGCACAGTTAATGTTTAAAATCTGGCTATAGTGTTCCTTTTATTTCTAGATTTTAGTGGGTTTTTAAACTATAGTCTGAGCCACATGTGAATCAAATTCCCACCTACAATTGCAAGTTGTTTCATCTTCGGGACTGTTAGTTCACCCTGGATCTGCCTTGCATGGCTTTGCATCCCTTATTAGTCTTAATGCTTTCTCTTCCTTGAATTATAATGGCCAGTTGTAGAATTACTGAAAGTCACTGATCCCTTCTGGCCAAAGAGCTGTCAGTGTCGCATATGTATCTTGTCTAAAACTTTGCTCACATTTAGTCATAATGTAACCTCTCCGGAAAACTGACAAAAGCCATAAAGCTTGCTTGCACACAGAGAAAAGATTTGCATCCTAGGCGCCTTACCATATATGAAGTATTTTTTGGAGTGTAGTCACTGTTGTGGCAGCCAGTCTGCACACAGCAAGATCCCACAAACAGCAATGTGGCATTGACCAGGCCATTTGCTTTAGTGATGTTGGTTGAGAGAAAATGTTGGCCAGGTCAGCAACAAGAACACCCTTGCTCTTCTTCAAATGGTGCTGTTGGTTCTTTCATTTTCACCTGACAAGGTAGGCAGGGCCTCAGTTTAATCTTGCGTCTGAAAGACAGCAACTCCAACAGTGCAGCACTCCCTCAGTCTTTAGACTAGAACTCACAACCTTCTGACTCAGGGATGATGGTGTGCCAACTAAACCACAGCTAACATTTAACTTGATAGTGTCTATTCTATTTGTTTTAGTTATGCTAATTTAATACTTGGAATGGAAGATGTATCACACGCATATACTGGACAAAAAGTTTTTAATGTTCAAGCTGTTTCCTGTGATTGTGCACACATCCATGAATTGGAAATATACTATGTGTGTGGTTTGAGAAAAGGTGCTGTTTCCAATCAGAACTATTTTTTAGGCAAATATAATAGGTTCTTCTGTGTACTTAGGTGCACCAGGCTAATTTAGTACAGTCCATCATGTGTGGTGTCCAATTTACCATAGCTAAAGTGAGTTCACCAGGTAAATTTCTTTATACATAGGAATTAATGATTAATGATGACCTCCAACAAAATAGCATGATATAAATCAGATAGGCACAACTTAATCTTTATTTAAAAAAGAAACAATGCCTTGTGGCTGCCTTCATAAACCACTTGGTCCTGGCTTTAATATTGCTTGGACCTTGAAATGCATTGTGTAAATGCTGTCATAGAAAGATTAATGTATTTAACTAATCACTTCCATTCAAATAGTGAAGAAAGGAATTTTGTACAAAGACACGATTTATATCCTGATGTTACCACAGTGTTGTTTCAAGGCTTGATATTTCATTTGGCCAATAATTAGCATGATATTTTTTATATGAATTTTGGCACCAGAGTGTGTGTTAATTGTATTCTGATTGAGTTTAATTGTATGCAGGTTGTGGGCATTAACTGGGAATTCACTTGAGCCCTCTACAGATAGACACAGACAAAAACTGTAGTTGTTGGGTTAGGAGTTGCATGCTTGTAGTGTGTAACTCTGTAGATAAATATAAAAATGTGTAAAGATTGGCTCCAGTTCTAACTTTCACCAACTGGCTTTCTGGAATATTAGAATGTGAAATGTGAACCATTACTTGGTAAAATGTTTGTAACTCTCTAAAGGGACTATGAAATATACTTAAAAAGGAAAACAAAAGTGTGTAGCTATTGGGATAGCTCAGAAGAATGGCAATAATGGGATAGCTTTTTTAAAGAGCTAGCTCAGGTACAATGGGTCAAATGGTTTCGTTCAATGCTTTGTGATTTTACTTTATGAATAAACCTTCCCCTAATGCTCTAATTAGGAGCCTAACCTCAGAAGAGCACCTCTGCTATAACAGGAGGTATTTCCTTCTGTCCACACCATGCACCCTTCCTGCCTTCTTGAGTAACGTTGTCAATGTAATGTTGATATGTGGCAACTCGGGGATAGGAATGTGCTGGCATCCACCAGGAACTAGGCCGAGACTGCCCCAACTCATTTTACATTGGATCTATAGAGCCAACGGAGGGAGGAGACTTTGATCCCAATAGCCTGCAATGAATGGACAATGGTACTGTGAGTCTCTCACCATATAGTCAAGCGATGAGGCAAATTTGTGGCACTGTCAGCTCACATCTGTTTTCCATCTGTACTGTGATGTTGCCAGCACAGAAGACTAGGTGAGTGGACAGTGTTATTGTGCACCCATGCAAGTTCAGCTCACAGGGCATATGCTGCCAGGATGCTTTGCTGCGAATTTGACGTACACTTTACCAGGGGGAATATCAATGGATGACAACCTCACACGAATAGATGGCCAGGCTAAGAGTGCTCCACTACCCTATGATTCTGTTTTCCTCAGAGCGACATTCAAGATGGATTATTTAGCAACAAAATCACAATAAAAGCCAGACACTGCAGCAACTGCTATTGTGACTGTCTGCAGGCTCTGTTTCCAGGGAACTGCGAGTGTTGAAACCTGACTGATCTCTGACAGGAAAGATGATAATAAAAATATGTGAGAAGGTTTGTGTGGAAAAGAGGAAACCGGCCAGAATTCACACTGAACTAATGGCATCAGATAAAAACATCAACAGAGATCAGCAAAGCTACAGGAAAAACAGCACTAACTTGGACATGGCAGTAAAAGAGAGATATCATGTTAGCAAGGTTCAGAGGCGCTACCAAAATTAGCTCCACTGAGTCCCTCTGCAAGACTTATTGCATCTTTTATCCCCCCCGCCACCGTATTCTCAGAGTTGAATCATTGTGCATGGGCAATTAGCTGGTGCAGTGGGTGAGAACATTACAACACTCTCCTTTTTACATCTGGGAACTCGGCACTGATCAGATGCTGGTTGTAGTAGTTCTATGTAAAATGAGTTTGGTGGTTGCAACCAAGCACTCCAACACAAAAATTATTCCCGGCTTGAGATTACAGTGAGAATGTCCTTTAAAAGGGTCATAGGGACTGCTCGTCTGTTGAGGCAAGGTAGAAGGTGCTTGTTGGATCTTGTGGACCCTCCTCGCAGGCTTGTTGTGAATAGTGACCGAGTTGGTACTATTGATAGAGTTGATCAGCAGACACTCCTTAGGTAGAAACTCTTAGTTTATTTAAAAATGTACTCAGCAGCAACTAAACATATGCTTACACTTCAAACTCTATCTCTACGCTGCTAACTACTAACTACTGACTACTGAGGTAGCCCACGCTACTCTACTATTGGATGCTAAGATTATGTGGTCTTCCTTTGTAACATTCTTCCTGAAGGTATTTTACACATCAGGTAAAACCAGAATTACCACATCCCTCCCCCTTTACTCAGGAATACATTTTATATTTGCAATTACTATTTTCTCAAAATTGCGAAATATTTACACTGATATGTAATTACAAATTCAGGTCTTTCTGGGGTTTTCCTTATGTGTGTATAGCATCTCAGCTCCACAACTTCAGATGCCTTGTCAGGAGCCTCCTTTTCTGGAGTTATCTGAACATCAGGTGCTTCGGTGGGCTCCTGCAGGTCTGTATCCTCCACTCCCGAAGGAGCATCTGATATGTCTGTACTGGGTTGAGTTCTCTCAACAGGAAACGCTGACCTGGCCATGAAGACTGGTGGAATAATTACTTGGTGCAGTTTCTCTCTTCCTTAGATGACTCAGCTTTCCAACTCCACGTTGAAAAATATAGGTCCAGTCACTGCACTTATTTCACCCGGTAACCACTTTGGTCCTTCTCCAAAGTTCTTCACGTATACCGTCTCTCCCACGGTAAATTTCCTCTCACGACTATACCAGTTGTGTCTAGTTTTCTGAGTTCCCTGACTCCTTTCCACCTTCCCCCTAAATTCAGCATAATTAAGCTGAATCTTGCCCTGAGACGGCGTTTCATCAGTAATTCCGCAGGTGTGACACCCTTTATTGTGTGAGCGGTGGTCCTATAATGGAAAAGAAAGCGTGCTAACTAGGTTGCTAAGGAATCTCTAGTTAACTTCTTCATGCCGGCCTCAAATGTTTGAACTGCCCTTTCGGCCAGTCCGTTTGAGGGAGGGTGGTACAGTAAAGTTTTTATATGAGTGACACTGTTGAGGCCGATAAACCGCTGAAACTCAACATTCGTAAATGCCGTGCTGTTATCAGAAACAGCCATTTCTGGTAGTCCGTTAATGGCAAAACTTTGATGTAACTTCTCAATTGTAGCAGAAAATGTTGGTGACTTCACCTCATATATGTCCATCCATTTTGAGTGGGCGTCAACAATGAGCAGAAACATTGTTCCCACGAAAGGTCCCACATAGTCAATGTGTAACCGCACCCATGATCTTCCTGGCCACTCCCAAGGGTGTAATGGAGCTGTTGAAGGTAAAATTTTGAATTTGCTGACATTGCACATAATTCTTCACTAAACTCCCTATTTTGCCATCCATCCCAAGCCACCATAGGTAGCTGCGAGCTATGGTCTTCATTTGGGATATTCCTGGTTGTGCGTTGTGTAGCTCAATTAGCAATGGCTTCCTTCCCTTCGGAGGAACTATCACTTGTGCTCCCCACAATAAAATACCATCCTAGCTGGTTATTGCATGACTTCTATTGAAGTACGATATCATTTCGTCAGATACAGGCTCTTGTGACCAACCTTGAAGCATTTCGTACTTGAGATAGGACTTGGTCCTGGCTTGTCCAGCCTCTGATCTGTCGAGCGCAAACCAGTGAGGAATCTAAGAAACTTAGCAATAAAACAAGTTCCTGTGGAACTAGGACTTCCTCATCAGTTTCTTGTAAAGGCAAACAACTAAGTGCATTGGCATTTGCGATTGACTGCCAGGCCTATGAACAAAAGTATACTTGTATGCTGCCAGGATTAAAGCCTTATTTGTGTCTCTGTACCTTCTTTCTACGTGCCACCTTTTTTCCAGTGCTGACTGTAATCTCGCCCTTCTTTTTGGCTTCAGTATTGTCCAGACCGCTCTCAGAAGCAAGTCCGACTTGAGGGAACTCAATGGTTGAGTCTCCCAAAATTTCATTATCTGTCTACTTCTTAGAAAATTCCGTGACTTTTGCCTCCAAAGCCTCTTTGGCTTCACGTAGCTGATTCTTCAGCTCTTCCATCTCCTTTTTGTATTTGTTTGCTGCCTCCTGGAAAATTGAACATTGTTGTGTCTTCTCCGCCAACTCATCCTTCAGTTTTTTCAGAGAAGTGCCGAATTCTTTCTGTTCCTCTTCATACTTTTCCAAAGATATGAACTTAGACCTGAGGGAATCTTGTAATGTGTGAAGGTCTTTCAGAAGGTTTTCTTTTTCCTTTCGGAGGCTGCTCACCTCATGTCGAACACTGTCCTTAAGCAGGGTCCCTTCGAATTCTTTCCACTGTTTCTTCCATGTTTTGGCTTAAGACAGCCTGCATTTCTTCAGGTTGTTTACACACTCCTTTTCCAAAGCAGAGACACTTCCTGCTTCCTTTTTGAATCTCAGTGGGCACTCCAGGTTGATTTCCCATAGCCAATTTCACCCTAGAATGCTTGGTCCTCTGCCTCTCTCAATACCAACACTGCTAGCTTTACCGATTGGCTTCTATAATGGACAGTTACTCTACTTATGTCCTTGACTTGGATATCTTCACCCATGTATGTTTTTAATTGGGCAGTTGTTTCTTCTAAAGTTAATGGATGTCCCCCATTATTCAGCTATCTGATGGTATGTTCCCAATTACTGTAGTGGAAGCTCCTGTGAGCATTTCCATTCTACCTGGTCTGCCATTCACTTTCACTGTTACATATATTGGTTCTGTGTTTCCAACCTTCAGATTAAATATCTGAATTTGTTGCTTCAGGCTCTTCTACATTGTCGATCCCAGTGGGTTTTTTCTTTTGTTTTATGTCTGCTTGACTTTTTCCCTAGCACTGTCTCATTATGTGTCCTTTTCTATGACAATAAAAACATTATTTTTTTAAACTGTCGATCATTAAGGGACTGCTTGTTTCCACCTCTATTGAAACTATTTCTTGTTTTCTGTGGAGGAATAAAATACGTGTATAATTGTGAATGAAATAAAATACGTGTATAATTGTGAATGAAATAAACTACACGTATAATTGGGAAAGGAAATTAAAATACATGTATAATGAAATTACTGTAGAATGTCCCCAAACAGTCATGCAGCCAGCACATAAATTAACAAATCAAAGGGCCAGAGCTACCTTCCCAGACTAAGGGGCTCCGGATGTCAGATACGGTGGCAAAATCTAAGGGGAAAAAAACTATTGTGTGTGCATTGCCTAGGATATGTAACCATTAACACTATCTATTTGCTGAACCATCGATATTGTCCTGTATATTTGCTAAACCATTGACATTGTCCTGTCTAATCGTTAAATCATTAACACTGATCGCTATCCTTTGAAGCCATTTGAAACTATTGTAATTGCCCAAGTTTCTGTCACGAACCTTTTGCTATATCTATGTGTGTAAAGAGCTGTTAGTCAGAGACTGGTTCACTCCGTTGTATGCGACTAGGCTCTCCGTGATATCACGACTTTAATAAAGACTTCCTAGACAAGCCTCCAGGGTCTGAGTGTTCACTCCGTTTTTCCGTGACATTTTCGCTGCTACATCATTTTTTTTCTCATTTTCCTGCTAGTGGGGACTGTTTCCTGCCCCTCAGCGGAGTCTTGCATTTTCGTGTCCCTTTTGGCTGGGGCTTCTCGCCCGATGTGGAGGACGGCGCCATTTTGCGCTCCCTGTATGACTTTTGAATCTCTAACATGCATGCACTCTCCATTATCAGTGCTATCTCTAGCGCCTTCCTGAAATCCAAACTTGTTTCGGATAACAATCACTTCTGAGTCGTGTCCTCATTCACAGCGCACACTAAACAATCTCTAAGCATGTTGCTTAGGGATGTACCATGCTCACAATGTTCCATTAATTGCTTCAGACTTGCTACATAGCATGCAACTGTCTCCCCTGGGTCTCTATTTCTTGAGTTAAGCGTGAATCTTTGCATCATTACTGAGGGCTTTGGTTGTTAATGGCCCTTCATGAGGTCTACCAGTTCATCAACATTTTTCAAATGTGGGGCATTTTCCTGCCTTTTCAGATAGATCTCAATCAAACTGAAGGTGTTTTAGAAGGCAGCCTGAATCCAGATCAGGAGCATTATTCATGTGCATTGTGTAATTAGCCATGGTTCAGCTTGAAGTGCTCTTACCTCTGTGTTAGAAGGTTTTGGGTTCAAGTCTCACTCCAGAGGCTTGAGTGCAAAAATCTAGGCTGGCATTTCAGTGCAGTACTGAGGGAGTGCTGCACTGTTGAAGATGCCATCTTTCATATTAGGGGTTAAGCCCAGGCCCCCGACTGCCCTCTCAGTTGGATGTGCAAGATCCTATGACAGTATTTCCAAGCAGAATTATCCCCAGTGGCCAAAATTTATGCCTTAATTAACATCACAAAATCAGATTTTCTGGTCTTAACCACACTGCTGTTTGTGGGAGCTTGCTGTGTACAAATCGGTAGCCCCGTTTCCTACAGCACAAATGTGAGTACACTTTAACTGCACATAAAGCACTTTGGGATGTTCTGAGGTTGTGAAGGGCACTATATCAATGCAAGTCTTTCTTTCTAAGCTGGAAGAATTTTGCCTTTTGGAGCTCCACTGTTTATCCTTCCCCTTGCCTTATGGTCGGGTTAAACTGATGATAGGCTCTGATATGAAGATGAGGGTAGATAAAGGTGAGGCATTCAGAGGCTGACAAGGAAAGACTCTTTAACATTCACAGCACTGATTTCTTTTTACTCTTTTCCCCAGCAAAGTTAAATTGTATATTTCACTTTGCTACCTGGCAATTTTGCATTTCCCACTTTCTGAAATTCTAAAATTGATGCTGTTATTGAATATTTTTGCACAGAGAATACTACACAGATGGAAAAGCTTTCCCACAAAGAGAAGGCAAAGCAACATATCATGTGATAATTCAACCTGGCATCATGGAACCTCCATTTTTTTCTTTGGCTATTCAGTCAGATAATGTAGCTTTTTGCTCCCAGTTTTCAGTAGATAAGCAAATCAAAATTTCCCACTGACGCTCAGATTTTCAGTTGTGTATTGCCAGCTTAGATTGCAGCTGGAAGATATAGCTGCAGTTCAGGCTTCTTGTTCAAGTCAAAAGCACTTACAGGAGAGTGCAGGAAAGCATACAGAGCATCTGTGCACTCAATAAGACACAATGAAGTGTGATGAGGCCAGTCTAATGCAACAGTGAAACGTACACAGCTTGTGGAATAGAGGGCAGTGGATTGGTGAGTGAATGAGATAGCGTGAGTTCAAACCGTCTTCTTGGGAAGCTGGCTTCAAATTCAGTGGAGAGGGGGTGCATGGGACAACCCACCCTCTCGGTGCCCCCACCGAGTGCTGCTGATTCAAGAAGTTGTGTATTTTAAGGTTGGATGAAATTATGTAGAATAGACAGTACAGAAACAAGCCGTTTGGTCTGACCAGCTGGTGTTTATGCTCCACTGCAGCCTCCTCCCATCTTTCCCCATCGAACTTTGGCAGGGTAACCCTCTATTCCCTTCTTCCTCATTTTCCTATCTAGCTTCCCCTTAAATCATATCTATACCATTCACCTCAACTACTTCCTTTGGTAGCAAGCTTCTCCTGAATTTCTTGTCTTAACTCTTGGTTATTATCTTATATCAAAGGCATCTAGTTTTGCTCTTCCCCTCAAGTGGAAACACTGTTTCTGTGCTTATTCTATAGATCAAAACCTTTCATAAACTTAAAGACATCATTCACTCCTTAGCCTTCGATGTTCAAGAGAAATGAGACTCAGCCTGTTCATTCTTTCCTGATAGGTATAATTTCTCAGCTCTGATATCAGCCTTGTAAATCTTTTTGAACCCTCTCCAGTGCTTCTATATCCTATTTTAATAAAACAGCAACAAACGATAAGCGAGGAAGGCCATCCTAGAGTTCACTTCTGCTTGTTGAACGAAAAGGCTGAACCAATCAGCAACTCCCCAGACTATCCTCATGTGGCAGCCAGAACTGTAGATAGTAATCCAAGTGTGAGCTAACCAAGCTCAGCAGAGCTTCTCTACTTCACATAAAGATGTAATGTTGGGTTGTTTCACTGTAACAGTTTCCAGCAGTATCCAGATTTTATCCACTTTTATAAGGCATAACCTGTAATTAAAAGTATAGGTAAATGTGGTGCATTATTAGATGCATACTTGGACAACTTATCCCTTTGGAGACGCAAGGCTCGAAATAATACTGCACAACTTTTTCAGGCAAATGCTCAATACATTTGTGTCATGTTCTCCGTTCAGTAACAATGGAGGCATTAAGTATAAGGCTCTGGTCAGACCACATTTAGAATATTGTGAGCAATTTTGAGCACCGTATCTCAGGAAGGATGTGCTGGCCCTGGAGAGGGTCCAGAGGAGGTTCACGAGAACGATCCCAGGAATGAAAGGCTTAATATATGAGGTACGTTTGAGGACTCTGGGTCAATACTCGATGGAGTTTAGAAGGATGAGGGGGGATCTGATTGAAACTTACAGAATACTGAAAGGCCTGGATAGAGTGGATGTGGGGAAGATGTTTCCATTAGTAGGAGAGACTAGGACCTGAGGGCACAGCCTCAGAGTAAAGGGAAGACCTTTTAGAACAGAGATGAGGAGAAACTTCTTTAGCCAGAGAGTGGTGAATCTATGGAATTCATTGCCACAGAAGGCTGTGGAGGCCAGGTCATTGAGTGTATTTAAGACCGAGATAGATAGGTTCTTGATTGGTAAGGGGATCAAAGGTTACGGCGAGAAGGCGGGAGAATGGGGTTGAGAAACTTATCAGCCATGATTGAATGGTGGAGCAGACTCAATGGGCCCAATGGCCTAATTTCTGCTCCTATGTCTTATGGTCTTATGGTCAATTAAAATAACCAAGGGAACATCTATAAAGTATGGGACAGAAGAATTTGATGGAACCACCCTGGGTGTAGAGTGATAGCATATGGAGTTATTTCTACATGTTCATTCCACCAAGGTAAAGAAGGAATCAATGCACTTGCCAATGTGTGGCTGTTTCAATATGACGTAAAACTAAAATAAATTATTTAAATACCATGGCAATCCAATTCCTTTCACTCCATCCAAATTCTGACCCCATGTGAAGGCATTGAGCTCTCGCTAGGAGAAGGTTGTAAGGGCAGTAATTGCTCTCGAGGACTTTGCCCAGATGGTGACTCCCAAGTTGATCGTGAGCTTTGTTGCTGAGAATTTGAGTTTGGAGGACATAAAAACCAACACCAATCCTGCTCTTACCTGATGCCCACATCTGTAAAAAAAAGGACAAAATACTATGGGTGCTGGAAATCTGAAATAAAAACAGAAAATGCTGGTAATACTCAGCAGGTCTGGCAGCATGTGTGGAAAGAGAAACAGGGTTAATGTTTCAGAGCAACAGCCCTTCATCAGTTAACTTATGTTTATATGTTCAGCAGGAATTAATGCCCAGTGATCAGGATTTGCTCATTTTTCCCTTCCCCGACATCGTCAATTCTGCCCGAGACCAACTACCTCAGAATCCAGCACTATGGAAGCTGAGACTTCCTCGTTTGAGTGCACTTATTTTAACATCTCTATTGAAGAAATATTCATCCTGCTCTTTGATTAGCCCAGCTGAATAACAGCTTTGTACTGAGAGGACATTTGTATGGTCAATAATGGCAAAAAACTTTGCATGCCCAAATACTGGGGAACTGTTGATGTGTCCCCTAGAGTGTTTTCACATGCCTTTTTACCCCGAGGAAATTCAACGCTACGTTTCTGATGCCCCTCCAATGCCCAGAGTGCACTGTAACTGTGGATACTACCCTCGTTGTGTAAATCACTTAGAATTTTACAGCACAGTAGCTATACATCCCACCAAGCCTATGTCAGTGCTAAGAACAGAAAGTGCTGGAAAAACTCAGCAGGCCTAGTGGATAAAGGAACAAAAGTTAACATTTTATGTCCAATATGGCTCTTCTTCGGAACTGTATGAATGTGACATTCCTCCCTCTTCAGTTTCGAAGAAGAGTCATACGGACTCGAAACGTTAACTCTGTATCTCTCTCCACAGACGCTGCCAGACCTGCTGAGTTTTTCCAGCATTTTCTGTTTCTATTTCAGATCTCCAGCATCTGCAGTACTTTTCTTTTACTTTAAGGTCTATGTCAGTGTTTATGCACCACACGTGCCTCCTCTCATTCTATTATATCCCCTCCTATTGTTGGTCATTAGATTCAGTGTTGTGAATTATTGGTTACCTGCAAGGAGTGACACTGGTACATTTTAGTCCACTTTGCTCACTTAGTCCGGGGAGCTGCTGATTGACTAAATCGTTTTGTTCACCAAACAGAGGTGAACTCTATTATGGCCTTCCTTGCTTATCATTTGTTGCCGTTTTGTTAAAATCTGAGCCTGTTAGGTGCGAATGCAATCCAGATATTTGCTTATGTACATGTGCAGTGCCTGAACTGTGGCAGGTATATTTTTTTTATTCATTCATGGGATGTGGGCTTCGCTGGCTGGGCCAGCATTTATTGCCCATCCCTAGTTGCCCTTGAGAAAGGGCAACTAGGGATGGTAGAATCCATACAAAGTTTTTGGCCAGAATAGACAGTTGTAGGCACCCATGTCAGCGCTGTCAGACTGCACAGACAGGGACTTTCTCAGAATTGCTCCCCTTTCATCATATAACTTGGCCAGAATTGCAGTGGAAATCCCATTTATGGGTGCAAATGAGTCTTCCGCCACATTTCGACCAAGTTATAATGGTGGAAAGGGAGCTGCTCTGATGATGTTTCAGATTCATATCATTTAAAGAAGGGTGTAAGCACAGGGACTTAGACTGAGTCCAGTTGAATTATATTTCAGCGTCTTAGTCCCATTCCCCAGAGCTAGTCCTTAGTGTCATTCCATTCCCAATGTTAGTTGTGTGTTGGTCAATTCCCGACTACCTTCTTTGTGGTTCCGTTCCTTCAAGTCATCATTTAACACAAGGATAAGCATAAAACCATCTAAGTAATAAACAGTTTCATAATGTTGGAGAAGGTAAGAACATTTCAGTGCTCAGCTTCAAGATTTTGTTTTTTATATCTCCGGGACCCAGAAACAATAAAGTTCCAATTTTCAGCAAAAAGCAAAATGCTGCAGACGCTGGAAATCACAAATGCAGACAGAAAATGCTGGAAATGCTCAGCAGGCCAGGCAGCATTTGGAAGGGGGAAGTAGAATTAACGTTTCACGTTGATTGCCTTTCATAGATTGTGAAGAAAGGTCATTGACCTGAAACGTTGACCCTTCTCTCTCTTCACGGATACTGAGTATCTATAGCATTTTAAGTTGCTATTCTCATTCAGCAAAGGGTCAATCTTATTCCAAAACTTCCGTTTTATCATGTTGCAGTGAAGGAGGACAAACTTGAATTTGAAGTATAAATCGTTTATTAAAAAGAATGAGTGAAGTATCTCAGAATAAGGAAATTAAGTAGAAATCTGGTTCGATATAGAAACATGAAGAAGTGAAATACAAACCACTATAACACAGAAAGAAATGATGACAAATGTTCAGTTTAGTTGCTGTTTATGCGTTAACTTGTTTTATGGATTTCAGGATCTTTATTCTTGTGGTCGGATCAGTGCTTCTTCTCCAAACTGTTATTGTCAAGCCTGAGGTGAGTAGCATTCGACCAATGAAGCCCTGTGCAGAGTATAGGGAGCAGCAGATACCGGAAGGGAATTGCAAGGCACACATCCAAAATGAAGGCTTGAATGGTATCTATGTTTACAACTTGCTGGAAGCTGCACTACATTATTGTTTGAAATTGCAGTGAAAAAGAAGACAGATTAACATTTTATGACAATATTAAAGAGCTTCTTTCATCTACCCACATTAAACAGAATGTGTCTGCTTAGCTTCAGTCCCCATCACAGCCTTTGATACAAACGTGGGCACAAGGTCTGAATCCCAGAGTTGAGGTGAGAATGACTGCGCTTGACACCAAAGGCAGCATTTGACCGAAAAGTCAATGAGGTTCAGTGGGAAAGCTCCCCACTGGCAGGTGTACCTACCATAATGGAACATGGTTGTGGTTGTTGAAGGCCCATCATCTCAGGCCCAGGATATGGCTTCAGGAGTTCCTCCGGGCAGTGTTATAGGCCCAATCATCTTCAGCTGCTTCATCAATGACTTCCCCTCTATCTTGAGGTCAGAAGTGGGGATGTTTGCACATTATTTAGCTCCATAGGCAATTCCTCAGATACTGAAACAGTTCATTCCTGCATGAAGCAAAACCTGGATAAACATGCAATCTTGGGCTGTTAAGTGGCAAGTAATGTTCACACCACACAAGTGCCAGACAATGATCATCTCTAACAGTTGGATGATTGATTGAAACCACCAACTAAAATGGAACATTAGCAGCCAAATACTTCAATCATTTGTACGAAATTCCTTGACCGACTATTTTAATAGGGGCACTGAGCCATTTAAAGTTAAACGTTAATGCCTGTATTTAAATAGCAGTGGCAAGTTACGGTATGCATTAACTATTATAATCAATGACCGTGATTTCTAGGCTGCTGTGAATTCCAAAAGGTTAATCCAAATACCAGAAATGTTAAGGTGTAGAATTCCCACAAGAGTTTTTCCCTATCCTCTGTCTTAACTTGGGCAGGATGCCAGGAGCAGTAATGTAAAATGGTTGCTTGTTATTTTTCCAGAGTTTCCACTGAACAAATCATAGATCGGGGGAACTCCAGCGAAAATCCTACTCCTGAATTCAACTGAAATAGTTGTTTATTTAAAAAAATCTTCCACGCATTGGAACAATTCCATAAGTTTTCTGAAATTCTATTTCTAATGGAAATGGCAGAGTATTTTGTACAGTGCAGCTCAGACAGTTCCACAGCTGAAGCTGTATAACATTACCGTACCAGACTGAAAACCTATCCAACCACTAGGCTGCAGCTCTCAGCTTGCTTGTATGAAGAGACACAAAAACCAATGGTAAAACACTGAAAAACAATACACTTAAATTGCAAATTGAGGCCACTTGTCTGGGTATTAATTTTTTTTTATTCATTCATGGGATGTGGGCATCACTGGCTAGGCCAGCATTTATTGTCCATCCCTAATTTCCCTTGAGAATGTGGTGGTGAGTCATGTTCTTGAACCGCTGTGTTGTGGTGTAGGTACACCCACAGTGTTGTTAGGGAGGGAAATCCAGGATTTTGACCCAGTGGCAGTGAAGGAACGGCGATATCGTTCCAAGTCAGGATGGTGTGTCCAGGTAGTGCTGTTCCCAGGCATCTGCTAGCCTTGGCTTTCTAGATGGTAGAAGGGTTTGGAAGGTGTAGTTCCGGCGAGTTGTAGATGGTACTCACTGCAGCCACTGTGTATCAGGTGGAGGGAGTAAATGTTTAATGTGATGGATGGGGTGCCAATCAAGCTTTGTCCTGGATGATGTCAACCTTCTTGAGTGTTGTTGGAGGTGTCAGCTGTGGCTCAGTTCATAGCACCCTCGCCTTTGAACCAGAGGGTTGTGGGTTCATGTCCCACTCCCGGAAACCAAGAACTATGATTGTACTCGAAAGAGTTGCAATCTGTGACTGTTGATAACTCGAAAGAGTTTCTTGAGTGTTGTTGGAGCTGCACTCATCCCGGCAAGTGGAGAGTATTCCATCACACTCCTGACTTGTGCCTTGTAGATGGTGGACAGGCTTTGAAAGGAGTCAGGAGGTGAGTTGCACTCCACAGAATTCCCAGCCTCTGTCCTGCTTTATAGCCAGACAATTTATCCTGCTTGTCCAGTTCAGTTTCTGGTCGATGGTAAACCCCAGGATGTTGATAGTGGGGGATTCAGCAATGGTAATGCCATTGAATGTTAAGGGGCGATGGTTAGCCTCTCTTTTGTTGGAGATGTTCATTGCCTGATGCTTGTGTAGTGTGAATGGACATTCCTTCAAATCATAGAATTGTCCTGAATTTGACTCTGTTTGGCAGCGACCCCAAATGTAAATGGATTCAACAATAACCGACTGCGAGCTGAGGTGAGATGCCTGAATGATCTTTCATCAGAGCCCTAGAGAGGCCATGGGTGAGGGGACCACAAACGTCATTGAGCTCTAGGAAGTAAAATTCACCTCCTTAACATGTCAAAGGAATTTAAAACCTCATGCCCGTGGTTGCATGTCAGGAACAGAATTTGCTAGCTCCAGATGAATCATCACTAGTTCATTGCAGTGATTAAAGCCCTTGTATTTGCACTGTCTGGCACCTTAGCTGGTTAAGTGGGACTAAGCACAGACTCTGCAAGGCTGCTAACACCCAAAATTCTCATCCAATGCTTCTTTATTTACCATTGGTGCAATTTTGTTGTCAGTGATAATTGAGCAGTAAAATTATTGGCTCCAAATATAGGGCCCTAATTGTTTAGCACTTCTGTGATCCCTGTTTGGTTGACAGCTTGAATACTAATCAGCCACTATACAGCAGCAAGGGAGGAATCACTGCCAATTCCAACATGCCCAGCAAAGCCTGAAATTGAATTATGACTAGTTTTAATGTCCAACTTTAATTCCAGATTGACCAAATGCATGTTTATATTTAATGTTCTACTTCGTGCAGTTGTCAACCCCTCACAAACTGGATGAGGCTAAATAAAAGGGTGGCTTTAAGGTTATTTTGTATAAATAAAATAGCCATATTCTTCCCTATGTAATGTTTATACCTCCAATAACCAATTAAGGTGTATGTGCAATTATGGCATCAATTCATTAAAATTAATCTCTCAACAATCAATTAAATGATGACCTTAATCTTTATGCCAGCTTTATTCGTCAGTTAGTTCAATATTTTCCAGTGCAAACAGTTGGGTAAATATTAACCAGTGCTTATTATAATCGACCATAATTACTCAACCGAAGGAAATAAGCTTTATTTTACAAATGGAACACACATTAATTTTTCTATATTCAATTTCAGCCATTTGGATGACTTTTTATATCTATGAAGGTGATAGCAATTACATTGCAATCATGGGGAATAAGATGGTTGTTCACTTTTTGCACAAAACAATAACACTTCAATGATTCTAGGTCCAGTATGGTCAGTTGAGTGCAGAGTAAAAGACCCTTTACCCTGTCTCAATAATGTTCAATAACCACATATTCAGACCAGGGCATCCCATTCCATCAATGTGATATTTCGATGTTTGAACTCTTGAAGTCTTATTGAGCAATATCCTTAATTTAGTGTCAACCTGTGTCAAATTGTGGTACAGCCAATCCTACTTCGAACTGTCAAACTTCTTTAACTGAGGAACTTTTACAGTCATAAGAGAAAGAAAAATGTAATTCTATTGGTATGAACTTGATATTTAGATTCCAGGTCAAAGAGATAATGTCCTAACCCATTGTGCCATTCAGTTCCTCAATTATCAGTATATCTCAATATCCTTTTGATTTCTACTCAACAGAAACTCCAAGCAGAGAATGTACTGCCTCATGATGAGCCAGTGAACGAACCTGAGGAAGATCGAGATATGATCTATCACAGCCCCCCAGATAACCTTCATCATAAACTCCAGCCAGAGATGGTAGTGTTACCTGAGGAGCCAATGAATGAGCCAGAAGAAGATCGAGATATGATCCACCATGGTACTTCCAATATTCCTCAACAGGAGCTCCAGGCAAAGAGGGACCAGCTACATGAAACATCAATGAATGAACCGCCAGTAGATTTAAGCATCGATCATACCTTTGCTGAAATTCCTGGACGTCATGCAAAGATGGTCTTGCCATATGAGCCAATGAATGAGCCAGAGGAAGATCGAGATATGATCTATCACAGCCTTCCAGATAATCTTCATCATAAACTCCAGCCAGAGGTGGTAGTGTTACCTGAGGAACCAATGGATGAGCCAGAAGAAGATCGAGATATGATCCATCATGGGATCTGAATTCCTGATGGTCCTACAACATGGTAACACAGCACAAGAGGCAGATTTAATTCATTGCTGCATTAATGAAAACCTTCAGATCTCTTCCAGATATGAAGCAGAAGATATGACTGTTGTAATCATCACAGTTTCTGAACACTAGAACTCCAAAACTCAACGATGAAAACTATAAGATCAAAATGGAAATAAAATGACCAATTATTTGGTAAATCAAGTTATCAAATGTTAAGGCTTAATTTAAGACCAGAGTTGAAAAAAATTATCTATGGTAATATCATTGCGTTGGTGTTGTAGCTATTTTTGACTTATCGATGCTAAGTCACACTTTGTGCTGTGAATTAATCACAAGAATTAGGAACTGCCAGTCAGAGAGCAATAAAACCCAGGCAGGACAATCCCACCACTAGTACTAAAAATTAATTTAATGGGACAACATGTCAGCCATGAGGTTATGCTGTGAGATAATGATGAGAATTTCCTCAGAGCTGCCATAACTGGCCCAGAAGTGGGCCAGGAGCCCCATTTGCATCTGTGAAAGCAGTTGGCATTGCATTTCCGGCAATGTTGACGGAACAAGAACAGATCCATGCAAATTCTTGGCCAAATGTGTATGAATGTGTTAAACACTTATCAAGAATCCTTCTCTCTCTCATTTTAGTGGCAATATCATAGAATCATAGAAAGTTTACGGCACAGGAAGAGGCCACTCGGCCCATCGGGTCTGCGCCGGCTGAGAAACGAGCCTCCCAGCCTCATCCCACTTTCCAGCATTTGGTCTGTAGTCCTCCAGGTGACAGCATTTCAGGTGCACATCCAGACACCTTTTAACTGAGCTGAGGGTTCCTGCCCTTTCAGGCAGAGAATTCCAGACCCCTACAACCCCTTGGATGAAATTCTTTTTCCTCATCTCCCCTCTAATCTTTCTACTCATCACTTTAAATCTATGCTGCCTAGTCACTGACCTCTCTACTAGAGTAAATAAGCCCTTCCCATCCACTCTATCCCCCCACAATTTTGTAACGCCTCAATCCAATCTCCCCTCAGCCTCCTCTGTTCCAAGGAGAACAACCCCAGCCCATCCAATCTTTCCTCATCGCTGCAACTTTCCAGTCCTAGCAACATCCTCGCAAATCTCCTCTCTAGCCTCTCTAATGCAATTACATCCTTTCTGTAATGAGGTGATTAGAACTGCACATGGTACTTAAGTTGTGGCCTAACTAATGTTTTATATAGTTCCAGCATAACCTCTCTGCTCTCATATTCTATGCCTCGGCTAATAAACAGAAGGTTTGATATCTTTCAATTTAAAATAAGTGAGCTGAATGTTCCTCTTAAACAGCAGAGCGTGGAATTTCAGAAAAACAGATTAAATATTCCTACCTATTACCCCTCAATGTAATTTCAAGCCCCACTATATTCTCTGATGGTGTATCACATGCTATAAAATATTTCAGTTGTTCTGGCCTTAACATCAGATTGAAACTGGTATTGGCAATTTGTTTTATTGTAAGAACCTTTAGGCACTGCTGGTCAAACTGAATACATGGAAGTGACTTCTTCATTTCCTTTGTCCTTTAATGATTAAAATCAATGTTATGAGTTTAAGAAACAAATTAAATATTTAGAAGTGATTATCTATCACACAATACCAGCCCAGTATTGCTGCCCTGCACTGCCTAACTGTATAAGGTTAAAAATGGTGATTAGAGCTTAAACTTCAATTACAGATCACAGTACTTTTGTAGATTCACTCTGTTTAATGAAAGCTTTTCAATTATCCCACTGCCTTTTGTTTGTTTCTTTGGGGTTTCATTTCCTTGGTGCACATGGCAATTAAGTATCACTGTAAGAAAATAGTGGAGTCCAAACCGACTGCCTCAAAATCATCAAGGAAAAGATTAATAATGTTCAATGCTTCTTTGGTAAAGCATATGGTCAGCCTTTGGAGGAGAGTTTTTTTATATTTAATATGCTGCAGATTTGCACGTTACTACAATAAGGAGAACTCCCTGTGTCCTTCCTGTGGAGGCTGGTGCCCTTCATTGCCACTGGGTCCAAAATCTGACAGTCATGACAATTCCGTTCAACGCCTGAGCACTGAGTAGCCACTCTCCTTGCCATGTCCGCAGCACCACAGGCACCTCCTTTGCAAGTGCTGAATCCCTCTTTGCACCTCTGACCCTCTTACAGGGCCAGGGTGATGCTCCGAGGCAGTCCAGGTTAGCTCCCCACTCTGTATCCACGTCCCTTTAGCTGATCAGAAACTGACAGCTCCTGAAACCCACACGGCCCCCTTCAAAATTCCACCCTCCCCCTCCAAGAAGCTCTTCAGTGTTAATGGTATGTTAATTATACTGTTAAGGACACACAGGTGAATTGTTCAATTAAATGCTTTGAGCACATATAAACTGGGGACAAGCCTGCTCCTGGGCCTGGCCAAGGTGCCCATTAACAGGTCCAGGTAGCAAGTGGGGAGATGTTGGTATAGTGGTAATGTCACTGGACTAGTAATCTAGAGGCCCAGGCTAATGCCCCAGGGACCTGGGTTCAAACCCACCATGGCAGCTGGTGGAATTTGAAGTAAATTAAATCTGGAGTTGAAAGCTAATCTCAGTAATGGTGATCATGAAACTATCCCCAATTGTTGTAAAAACCCACCTGGTTCATTAATCCCTTTTTAGGGAAAGAAATCTGCCATCCTTACCCCACCTCACCTACTTGTGACTCCAGACCCACAGTAATGGGATTGACTCTTAACTGCCCTCTGAAATGGCCTAGCAAGTCACTCAGTTCAAGGGCATTAGGGGATGGGCAACAAATGCTGGCCTTGCCAGCGACACCCACATCCCATGAAAGAATAAAAACAAAGGCAGTTAATACTGACAGATTCCAGTATCCTGATTTATGACTTGTTTTCCCATTACAACAGTGACCACACATGGTTGGGTCATGAAAGGCACTGTATAAATGGGAGTTCCACGTCTTTCACCAACGAGGCAATGGTGCTGAGAACAAACCTTTCAAATGTCAGAAACCTGGGAATGTGAAATGTAAGCAGGAAGAGGGGCAAATTTCCTGGGCTTTGAGAGTCGGATTGGCCACACGTCATGGTTTTTATCACCCTTTGCTTTAAGCCTGAAGCTCAAAGCTCCGCTGGTCTGTGAATGTTATTTGAATTCATTGATTTCTTGCTTGTCTCCTGTTCTTAGGAGCGGCATGTTAATAAAGTATCATCCTCCAGCTTCATGGACACATGTTTGAGAATCCAGAAAATCCACCATTATTAGCATGACAGCTTCCTGTACAAGACCGATGGTGTGTGTTATGCTGTCACATTAAGTGCTTAAACATATTTTAGATGACACCTTTTCACGGGAATAGCACATCTTTAATCCTAGAGTCATAGAAAACAGAAGGTGGCCATTAGGCCCATCATATTTATGCTAGGCCTTTGAATCCTGCAGCAGAATCGATCTTTTGGGGGTGGTTCCTGTTGGTTTCTATCTTAAGCAGAGGCTTTTCTACTCATACCAGAAAGTGCCAGCTCTTTCCCTCTTAAATCTTGATCTTTTCCCAACAAAGCCATGGATTGTACTGCCAAAATTCAATTATTTGATTGCTGTTGCATTTTATATGGCATTTGTTTTGGTGTGGACTTGAATTAGATCTCCAATTTTAGTCCCACTTAAGTAGCACTTCTTAATGCAGAATTGCAGTGACTGACAATTTATCCCATCATAGTTCTGTAAGAGAAGCTGGCCAACTTTTCATGGCTGCTAGTCAATGCACTTTAACAGTAAAGCCCACACACTGTCAGAAACTATTTACCATGCCCAGAATCCCAGATAACGTTTCCTGGTATTCTCTGCAAGTCGTGGGCAGTATGTGCATTTTATTGTCAAACAGACAAAGTCTCCTGGAGAAGCCAGTATTGTAAATGCATGTGCATGTTTCTCTTTGTTTTAGCTGACAACTGAACCTGCTCTGGATTTCTCTCCATCCCCACATTAAACGCATCTGGGCCCAATGCGTTGTAGCTTCCGACTGATGTAATCCCTGTGAATAATTCGTCACTGAATCAAATGGGTCCGAGGATTTGCGGTTGACCTGAAAACTATTTTTTGAAACATTATCCCCCGTCTTGTGCATCAGTGAGCCATTGCATTATCTGGAAAGGAAATGCAGAGTGAATTCAAGTAGGGAGATGAATCTTGTTCCTGAAATCAAAATATTAAGACCAGATTCAGCAAATAGCCAACGCCCACAATAAGGTACTGCCATCCTACAAAGACAAGGAATGCTGGGGAAACAAAGCTGCAATTCATGGTCTGAATCTCTGCTCTCAATAGTTGTTCCACAATAATTGTGTAATCTGAAATTGAGAGACATATCTCTTACATTTAGATTCCTGTATCACCCCCTAGCAGTTTATTAACAGGAGTGAAGCATCATCAGTTTGGCAATCGTTTTGAGCCTTACAGTTAGAACAACAGACCTATTTAGCTGTTGGCATTTTGCACAATGTTGACATTAAGTGAGGGATTTGCTTTAATTTCACAAGGGACAGACATGGAATTTGGTGTACAGTATTCAGCACTTTCGATGCACAAGCTTAAATTGTGCTCTTCACATTGCGTGATCTGACTTTTATCTGAGCTTACGTAAAGATGGTCTTAATGAAAAGTTATTGCAAACACTCGGGGAAGGTCCCACATGGTTTTAAACAAAAGCAGTTCACTGAATATTGTTTGTGAAGGCGGAGGCCTCCAATATGAATTTGTTCTTGGATTAATGTTTACAATAGTTAGACTATTCAAATAAAATTAAATTCATCCCCAGTAATTCATTGTAACACTTGCAAGTGATGTTACATAATCCTCACAAATATATAGCACTAGAGTTTAAAACAGGCTGATGTATAAATGAATTTTACCCATCCTGCATTAATAATCATTAACGGTTTCTTTATTCATTGCATGTAGCAATTCACAACATGCGAAAATTATCCAACCGATCTGTTTCATAATTACAATTCCTAACAGCAAATGGTCACAATATTTGGCCCCTTCCTCATCTTTAACATTCAAATCGGGAACCAGTAATTTATCCAGGTTGAGATTAGAATATGTGCATTGCACTTATTTCCAGTTGTAGTATATATAATTTTTTTCATATTTCATCGTGATATCATTCAGAAATAACAACATTGAGAGGAAAAAAATTCACAGCATCACTAGAACCAATAATCTGCATTTCAGCAACTTTTATCAATAAAATTTACTCCAGGTTTATCCTCTATTTGCTACATTTTCAATCGCCATTTCCTCCAGCAGGAATCACTCCTTTTGTAAGGATGAGGTTTCCGTACAGTGCAGTTTCCCTGAAACAAAAAGCAATAAGGATGAAAAACAGGCTTCTTTCTTATAAGATAAATCATGTTACCCAGCAAGAGCCAAGGCTTAAACAGCCAGTAACAGTTGCTGCTTAAGCATCACTGCACTATGTAATTTTCTAGGCAATACTTGTAGTCATTTTTTTTCCAACATGCCTACAAATCATGCCAATGGGATAAATGCAAAAACAATTAATCCTTTCATCTTAAATTCCTCTCCCTGCTGCCTTGACATCTTCCTCGTGACCCACATTTCAGGGCCTTGGTGTATCAGCTTCTCAAGTAAAAATGTCAAGTAAACCAAAGCTTGTTAGCATACAATCTATGCATTAAAAAAAACACGCATGTCCCATTAGAAATGCCTGTATCTACATTTATAATGATAACAGCCTGGCACAGGCTTCCAGCCCAGGCTCGGGTGCACAGAGACAGGAGTGGTCCTGGGTCTGCAAACCCGACCTTTAAAAATGGCGGCCTGCAGGTTGGGGTTTTGTTTCGGGGGGTCGGGCTGGATTGGAGGTTGGGCCCTGGAACTAGTGTGGAGGCTGCCAGGGGCGGAGGATGAGCAGAAGGCCCGTCTCTGTGCTCCGGTGCTGTGTTGAACAAAAGCTTTTTTTATTCGCTCGTGGTATGTGGGTGTCGCTGGCTAGCATTTATTGCCCAACCCTAATTACCCTTGTTCAGAGGGCATTTTTAAGAGTCAACAACATTGTTGTGGGTCTGGAGTTATATGTGGGCCAGATCAGGTAAGGACAACAGATTTCCTTCCCTAAAGGACATTAGTGAACTAGACGGGTTTTTACAACAATCAATAATGGTTTCATGGTCATCATCAGGCTTTTAATTCCAGATTTTTATTGAATTCAAATTCCACCATCTGCCATGGTGGGATTCAAACCCAGGTCCCCAGAGCATTACCCTGGGTCTCGGGATTACTAGTCCAGTGACAATACCAATATACCACCACCACTGCCACTAAAAACAGCCCTCCAGCCCTCACCCCTCTCCACTCCCTATGCTTACCCACAACAACCTATGCCAATTCATATCCCCCCACCCATGGCCCCTCATACCCCAATGCAAACCCATGCCTCTCTACCCACTCCCATGGCTCTCATACCCCTTGTGTCAACCCATGACGTTCTAACCACCCCCATAGCCCCTCATAGCCCCTAGGGCAACCCATGCCCCTCTACCCATCCCATATAGCCCCTCATAGCCTCCATGCCAACCCATATCCCTCTATCAACCCTCATGGCCGCTCACATCCCCTATGCCCCCTACATCCCCATGGCCTTTTATAGCCCCTATGCCAACTTTGAGTCGACACATGCCCCCTGCCCACCACCCTTTGCCGTTAGCCCCTCCATGCCAACTCATCCAGTGTCATTTGACAGTTCCTTGACAGCTTTGACAGTTCTTTGACAGCTTGACAGTTCCAAAGAGTTTATACACTTTTTACGCACAAGCATGTTTACTTTTGACAATCCCAAAGGGACACCTTACCTCTCCATAGGGGTACCCTGGCTATCCAAATGCATCCACAACATTTAGACCTCCTCTTACCTGGTCTAATCTGCACACTCCAGGTTTCACACCCTGGCCTACCAAGTCCACTTCATTAGAGGCAGCTAATGATCTAAACGGCCAACTGCCTCCGTAAACTGTGCATGCACGAACAATGGCCCAATTCCATTCCAACGCCCACGAAAATGGAATACTCTGTGTTTCAGGGTGGTAGCACTTGGAATTTCTGGCCATTTCCAAGATTTTCACCATGGCAGAGGGGCTGGGTCCCTATGTAATCTTGTGATGCCATAACTACACCCATCCTTAAGTGGAGATGTTACAGCACCACCACTGGGAAACAGGTTTAGTTACAGTGTGACTGGATTACAGAGGCAGCCTTCATTATAAAAGTGGACATGAAAATTTATAATGGAAGAATAAAGACAGAATGCATGACTTTAAAATGGGGACTGAACTATATCAGCATTTCCTGGTCCAATTACATATATTACATAAAAGTTACAGTACAGAAACTGGCCAATCAGCCCAACTGACCCATATTAGTGTTCATACTCCACACATGCCTCCTCACCAACACCCACATCAGCATATCATCCTCTTCCTTGCCCCTTCATTAGTTCTAAACCTGCTTCACCTGAGGACTACGCTTGGGTCTTAATTCCCCAGTGTGTAATAACATGGGGATTCACCAGTGCATTTTATTTTAAAATGAAGGAAGTTTGAAAAGTCTTGGGCTACATCTGAAAGCAATAGACCACATTCTGCACAAATAGTTTACTTTGTTCTCTTCTACACATTCTGACCCTCTAGGTCCACCCGGCATACAAGACAAACCCATTTTTTCATCCCCAAAAGTCATATTTTTGCACATACTCAGTGTATAAGTTGACCCTTCCTTTTCAGCCATGGCATGTTATACTCGCATGAGTAATCATACTCAAGTTTTCACCCGACAAGTGGATGTTTTATAACTGGGTACAAGGAATCAAGCAGGTGATACAGGCCGAAGATGCACAGGAGTTTTAAGACATGCCCAGACAGAGTAGACCCCACATGGCGAACGACAAAGATGCTGACCACCCACACCAGCGGTTCACTTTTATACCCGGCGTGTAGGTCGACCCCATTTTTTGAGGCTTCAAAAGTTGACTCATACACTGACATCTAGGGTTTATAAAATAAAAAAGCTGAGTTTAAACATTGTGGAAAAACTTACCCTGTAGCTACCACAGCAAAAGATTTCTTTGCACGTTCATAAAATGCAAATCTCTCGACTTTTTCCAGCAGTTTCTGGAAAAAATAAGAATGGTGCTAAAGTTTACTGTGAGTTAAATATGCAACTAAAGGAGAATTTCCATGGCCTTTGTCTGCATTGTTGGCACTGTCGACTTCAAATCTAAGGTTTTTTTTTTAAGTACTCATTTCTTTTCACCATGAATAAAGTTAAGAAACATTTATTTTGGATGAATTCCAGGCCTTCTTGCATCTATATTATCTAAACCTCCACATCAATGACAACATTTCAATAGTGCTTCAGTGGCTGTAAAACTCTTTGGGTCGTGAAATACTGTACGCGATACCAAAGGAAGCTCGCTCCTTCTTCCCGGAACCTTCACCGTCCCCACTCTCAACAGGGATCGTCACCTTTGCCAAGCCCAAAATCAAACACAGGAGCACAGTAAAGGCAAGGCAGGGAGATGTTATGAATGCTTTGTTTCAATGAGGTCTCTTCAGAGGCTTCCGCAGAGGTGAAAAGGTGGAAAGTAATAGAATGCAAAGGGTGACCTTGAAGCCGATGGAAAGATAGGGCTCAATAATGAGGGTTGGGGGGGGGGGGGGTACGACGAATGGCACTCCGCCCCCCCCCAGAAACAACGTCGCCGTGGAGCTGACATGCTCCAATCCGACCTGCCCCGCAGCCATAAAGCAGTGCAGGCCGGACTAATGAGGGCTGAGTGAGACTTCCACCCCTCATTGGGCTTATCACTTAAGACTATTACAAAAGATCAGCAGCATATAATGGCTGGTCTCAAACAAGCAGCACAGACTGAATGTAGATACTTAAAATCCCCTCTCCCTTACTGAGAAATGCATCCCTACAGATGCAAAAGTCAAAAGCACTTTCCTGCCTTAGAAATTGGGTAGATTTCCAACTTGGAGCCCAGGCAATGCTTGACATCAATCAGCCGTTTGTTATGGATTCATTTCCATTGGGATCTCCAACACCAGTTTTATATCCAGGTGGCAATTTGGAAATCCGTGATTTTCAATGGTGCCATAATGTTTTGATGCTTCAATCTCTCTCCCACAGCTTCTCTCATCCTGTTCATTTTTATATACCTTTGTTGAACCTTTCTGGTTTTGGGAATCCTTGCTTTGAACATTACGACAATCTACTTTGTTCAGATGGTTGGGCTCAGTTAACCTAAGAAATAAGAGAAGTAGGCCATTCAGCCCATCGTGCCTGCTCCACTGTTCACTTTCCCGCCCGTTCCATATATCCCCTCGATTCCCTGAGAGTCCAAAAATGTGTCTATCTCAGTCTTAAATATATTCAATGATGGAGCATCCACAACCCTCTGGGATAGAGAATTCCAAGGATTCACAGTTCCTTAGTTGTTTCAGGTTGCAGTTCTGCTACCTAGGTATCACTTGATTCAAGTAGAGAGGAAATTACTAAACTGGTGTAAGGCTGCATTAATATTACTTGATTGAGCTCTAGAATAATCTAACATATGGTCAACCTGCCTTTTCCATAGAAAACGATCCACTTGAACACATTCCAAATTTTTCTCCATTCTAATTCCTTAAATTCAAGTTCCTTCAAATTCTGGTATTTCGAAACTATGACTCATATTCAAATCTCAAATGATCTTAAACTCTTTTGAACAGGTGTAGATTTCTTCAGCCAGACTCAAATAGAATTGCTTTCACCACATTCAGTTTTGGATGTGAATGTACTATCAACACTGTGCTGGTATATTGTCAGGACTGTGCTTCAGTTTAGGACTAAAAATGATTTCAGTTTCTAATTTAGAATGACACTGCCTTTATTTGTGGTTTTGATTGTTGTTTTGAAAGTTCTAACAGCTTATTTTGCTTCACCAGTTGAAAAGAGATGTCAAGGGCTAGAGAGAAGAGATTTGAACTACTGTGCTGTAAACTATGGTCCAGCATCTAAGACTGAGTTCTTAGATAATCTTTGCAAGCAGCAAACTGTGACTTGTGATTGTAGCAGACTCATCAGCTAATTCAGTCACATATCCACAACAATGAAAATCGTATAAACCTGCAAAATCAATATCGTCAAGGTCAGGGTGGGCACGTTCATACACTAAGAGCAGCAACTGCCAGCTTCAGCTCTTTTAACCAACACGTCTCAAAAATCTCACAGGACCTTTTGAATTCTATCATGTTCCCAATTCAATCACAAGCCCAGTAAGTCGCATCATGCGTGCAAAACCTGAAAAACTTTCATGCAAAGCACTGAAAAATTGAAACAGATTCTGCTCAGATGTCAACTCTGAAACCTCTTTATCAAAGAAAACTAATTTTAATTCATTTTTTTCCCCATTGCAGCCTTCTGGAACAGTATGCTTTACCAGGCAACCATTTATCACAAAACACATCACTCTTGAGGACATTGCCGTGTTGAGTTGTCTTATGAATTCTACTTCATCCAATAGTTGATTTATTCCTCTAAGATTTAATACAATTGCTTTACTTGTCCAGAATAAATTTTCCCTAACTTGTGCACATTCATGGGAAACCATCAAGCATTTCCTTTCTGTTAATTCTTCCATATCGGATCTCAGTTCTATCTGGACAATACAGTATAACAACCTGGAAGCTGCCAGTGGAGGTCAACCTTTCTGAAGCACCAAGACCACTTTCAATGGTTAATGATCAATTCGTGGATTAGGTTCTTTACCGAATAGGGACTTGCCAGCTTTCTGAATGCCAAATTTGCGCACCAATGTTTCCTTTTCAACTTTCAAGTCATTTAATTTCTCAAACACACTTTTGGGATTTCACTGAGTTCCTCCTCGGTTTTTCTCAAACTTGTGCGATCGAACTGCCTTCAACTTCCAGATAGCGCTGAGGGCAACAATCTAGTTCTTCAATTATATGGAGTTAACACTTCTAACAAACAGTAGTTCACAGTTTTGAATTTAGGGGGCATTTATTTCCCATCACCATCCTCAGTGGACAGTAAAAAAAAATTACAAGCTTATTCCCAAAATCCTGTCAACAGTCCTTTGCCCTGATTCTGATTCCAATTGGAGTGGGGCCAGTGAAGTTTCTTCTCCGTTGAGACTTAGTAATCTTGCAGTCATAGCATAATCTAACCAAGCCATCCGGAGGCAAACAGGCAAAATTGGAGTTAGACCACATAAAACAGTCCACTTAGTGGCCTTTTGCTTTTCCAGCTACTTCAGCTCATTGAATGATTTAATCATCATCGTATATGACAACAAGTATAGAACTAGGAAGCTTTTCCTTTTAATTCCAACTTGCCTTCCACCAATTGCCAGATTTAACTCCAAATGCTGAACACTTGGACATTAGTTTCCTGTCTGGTTATAGGTCCAGTTATATTAGAGTTAATTCCTTCCCATGAACCACTGTCTCCTCTTCTGTCACCCTGACTAACATCAATATTTCCACCTAATTGCTACACTTCACTAATACATCAATGTGCCTGGTACTCTGTGATTCAAATATATCATTGAGTCTTCTACAATGGATCAGTTTTGATCATTTTTTTCTATAAATTTAAAATAATAGAAAAAGTGCATCTTTTTTTAAGTTATGTCATGGGGTGTGGGCATCGCTGGCCAGGCCAGAATTTATTGCCCATCCCAAATTTCCCTTGCGAAGGTGGTGGTGAGCTGCCTTCTTGAACTGCTGCAGTCCATGTGGTGTAGGTACATCCACAGTGCTGTTAGGGAGGGAGTTCCAGGAGTTTTGACCCAGCGACAGCGAAGGAACAACGATATATTTCCAAGTCAGATTGGCGAGTGGCTTGAAGGGAAAGTTGCAGGTGGTGGTGTTCCCATGTGTCTGCTGCCCTTGTCCTTCTAGGTGCTAGCGGTCGTGGGTTTGGAAGGTGCTATCTAAGGTGAGTTCCTACCGAACTTCCATTTCACAAATTTTAGTATTAACAGTCCAAAGGAATTTGAATTTCACAATGTAGACTGGCCACTTATTATCACTGAAATTTAATTTCCTCAAGTGAAATCATTAGATTATCCAACAGCTCCATAAAGCACTCCTCTGGTAGATGTATTCCTTGCTTCCCACTGGCATCAGCATTTTTACCATTACATTTACACTTTCCCACTGAGATGCCCATTTTTCCATTTTTCAAATACTTGAAAAAATAAATTCTGCCTGCATTTTCATCACTGTTCTTTGGCCCAGTTTGAAGTACTTCATTTCTTTGTTAGCATTCTCCATGTTCACAGTGGTTTCTATTGCTTTTTGCCTCCCGAGCCGAAACCAAAGGTTTCTTCTGAATAGCAGCTGAGCCAAGCTCACAAACAATATGCTGTCTTAGGTTGTTATTTTATGCTCTCCCCGGTGGTGAATTTGAAGGCAGGGAGGGCATTTAATCAGGGCGGACGGGTGGTGAGTGGGGACCCCACCACTTTCCTGCCTCCACTCCGATTAAGTACATGGCAGGAAGGGCCGTGGACAGCCTTCCCACCCCATTACCAATTGAGGCCCTTAAGTGAGCAATTAATGCCCAATTAAGGGCCTCGTCCTGGCGTCCAGGACTCGGGTGGGTGTCTTCCCTGCAGCAGCCACCACTTTCCCAGTGGCGCTGCTGAGCAAAATAGCTGCTGACCTTTGATTGGCTGGTAGCTCTCAGTGGGCGGGACCTCCCACCTCTTCCCTTGGAAGGCCCACTGGTGGCCTCCCAACTACCTTATTGGCATGTTATTGCAATGGGCATACCCAGGAGGAGCCAACATGAGTCTCCCACCGGCTCTCCATTTGACCAATATTAGATTTCTCCGTTCTGATGAAAGAATTCCACAATTTTAGAAATAATATTTTTAATTAAAAGTTTATTATATTTCAGCTTCTCCCTTAATCACATGTGCATGTTCCAATCTTGATTTCTTTCAATATAAAATGATATTGAAAAGTGATGGCTAGTCAGCGGTTTTGGCTTCCTGGTTTGCTGTCCGTGAGAATGCTTCAGTGTGATTGGCTGCTTGATCGCATCACTTGTTGCTGGACGCAAGATCCCCTTGACTTGGTGCCAGATTCAAACTAATGTTGAGTGAGGGGAAATCCATGCCACAGAGATCATGAGATTTTGTGGGCGGTTTTCTTCAAAGCCAGTGATAAGCACCATTGCTCTATCTCTGAATGCAAAATCCAGCTCATTGTAGGCAAAACACTTTGACATGTTTCTGAGATGCAATAAAGTATTCTATAAGTACAAGTCTCTTTCTCTTTCTCATTCATTTCATAACATTGCTGTTCCAAAAACACTTATTACAATTCTGTTGGCTTTCCTCTTCGATATATGCGTATACTATCATCATTGCCGTGCATTTTGTTTAATGTCACAAAGTGAGAAAAAATAATCTAAGGGCAAAATAATAAAACTTCATAGTATATTAGCCAACACATATCCTGGGTGCATCTGCTTAATGTTACCTCTATCCCAGTTGTACTGCCAGAAAATTGTATCCCCATTGATACAAAAAAAATTAATAACCCTCTCCCCCACATATATTACCAAGAAATGTATCCGTGTCCCTATAGAACACAGATTAATATTCCATCTCCCTCCCACCAGCGGCATCAAGAAATACATCCGCCTGCACATAAAAGCCTCAGTGTCACACCAGTCAAGTCAGAGCTTTCCCTCGAGCACCAGCCCACTGTATCTCCATAACCTTCTCCCCAAAAATCTGCAACTAATGGTAACATCTGCATATGATTCCCGGAGATCACTTACACACCAACACGTGCCCTGCGCCACACAGGCATCATTCCTGTCTTAAACTGAGAGATAAATCATTCATGGTCAGCAGAGGAATTCACCTTTTATTTCATAACTAAGAATACTTTAATCCAAAAGAATGGCACAAGAGAATACTGGCAATGTAAACAAAAGGTGCAGTTCACAATTTTACCATGCATCATTTTTCTAAAACTTTTTCTCTTCCAGAAAAGCAAATCTGTTCATTTCTGTCAATTGTAACGGTTTTATTTTCTGACACCATCCAGGACAAAGCAGCCTGCTTGATTGGCAAGCCTTCCACAAACACTCACTCCATCCACCACCGACGCACAGTGGCAGCAGTGTGTACCATCTACAAGATGCACTGCAGCAACTCGCCAAGGCTCCTTAGACATCACCTTCCAAACCCACAACCTCTACCGTCTAAAAGGACAAGGACAGCTGACATGGGAACACCACCACCTGGAAGTTCCCCTCCAAGTCACTCACCATCCTGACTTGGAAATATATTGCAGTTCCTTCACTGTCGCTGGGTTAAAATCCAGGAACTCCCTAACGGCACTGTGGGTGTACCTGCAGCAGTTCAAGAAAGCAGCTCACCACCACCTTCACAAGAGCAATTAGGGATGGGCAATAAACACTGGCCCACATGAATAACAAAAACATACTTCTTCACAACTGGGTCAAATAGGAAATGAAGGAAGTATTCACAATACTAGGTAGAATGTCTTTGGAGTTTTTCCAGTGTCCCAGTGTAACTCCTGCGTACAATCGACAGAATTCCGGTGTAACTGGCGAGTGAGAGATCGAGAGAATCCCAACGGAATTTCCAAACTTGCACATTTAGCATCAGTGAAATCACAATACAGTTGGGCTTAAAGTCGTGAGCGTAAACATAAAGAATAGACTTTTTGCTAAGTATTGTACTGGAGTAACTGATGTAAACTCAGACTAAATCACATTAACGTGAAAGAAGCAGTAACGAGCATGCGTCATATAAACCACAAAGAGCAGACTGCACAAACAGCCAATCAAAGGTTCCTTAGCAGGAGGTCAAAGAACGTCATGTCTGATGCACTCTCAACCTCCCGGTTCCTATGTCACTCGGGCCTACATTTCATTACATGTGCTGCCCTAGTGCTCAAAGATTTCTTTGATCTGAGAGTAATTATTTTGTAGGTTCAACATTGCTTCACTGAACACTGTTTGGTTATAGAATTCTTCAAGCTGCTTGTGATTGAAATCACAGTTTGACCTCATACCAGTTGGAAGGCAATGGCAAGATGTCTCAAACCTCAGCCTCAGCCAAGGATTTTCCAACTGCTGTAATCCCTCAAGTGCTGCAGCAGCTGGACTGCCTAGGGGTGGAGGCAACAGGAAGAGACATGCCTGATGCGTCCCCAATCCAATTCTTCTTTTAAAATTTACTCTTTTATATAGGATATGGGCATCACTGGCAAGGGCAGCATTTGTTGCCCATTTCTAATTGCCCTTGATTTGAGTGGCTTGCTTGGCCATCCCGGGCAGTTTCTGATAGCATGTCCAGATCAATGAACAGGAAACCTGTTCGTCCGTTATCTTAGTTACTGGATCTATTTTGCATCTCCACAGGAATTTTCTTCCATCTTTGAAAAGCAGCAGAGCATCACAATATCAGAGCTCATTTTAGATTTTGTTTTACTATCAGGAAAAAAAAAATATTTAATGAAAGAGGAACTAGCAAAGATATAATAGCAAAATAATGTATAGATGTTATACTCACCATTTCGTTGAATAAAAATATAAAATGTCCAATCCCAATGCTTTTAGAGTTCCCACGGCACTATTGCAAAGAAGTTCAGGGAAGTTCTCCTTGATGTCCTGACCAATATTTATCACTCAACAAACATCACTTCAAACAGATTATCTCATTGTCACATTGTGTGGGATCTTGCTGTGTGCTGCATTTCCTACATTGCAACACTAACTGCACTTAAAAGAAAATGAATTGACTGTAAAGCACTCTGGGTCATGGAGCCATAGAAAGTGCTATATAAATAAAGTCTTTCTTTAATTTTGATGTATGCAGTTTGCTTTTCCTTTTTTTTTTAGCCCTTTTGAACTTTGGGAGCTAGTTGGTCTTACCTTTACCCGCAAGATCCAAAGGACTTAACTTGGTTCCACTCAGCTTGACAAAACGCTACTGTTTTACAGCTTCAGCTTATGAAATATCCCTCCTTTCCCCACCTAGGGCCAGGGAGAGAAACCAAAGGCCCCAAAGCTTCTCCTGTTTCTGGGTACTCAGGTGTTTATGTGCAATGTTACTTTTAAGAGGCCAGAGAACAAAGACTGAATGGTTCACAATTGTATCTGTTTCGTGATCAGCGAGTCTGAAGACTCTGCTGATTGCTGCTTCTCACTACAGTATATTTTCAACATCTACTATGCCAGACAACTTTATCATGTAATTTCAACACCTCAAAGAGCTCATAAAAAGCACCACGACAGAATGAGATAATAGGTACGTGGACAAAAGGACAAGGTTGAAGTCAATGGAAAAAACTCTTGAATGCTCCCAGTACCACGTGCCAGCAAAATCATGAGTAGGAGAATAGGCCAGATGAATGTGTGGCTGGAGAGATGGTGCAGGGAGGAGGGAATTAGGCTCCTGAGGCATTGAGACTGATTCTGGGGAAAATGGGTCCTGTACAAGCTGGACAGTTGTTAACCCCAGCAGGACTGGGACCACCATCCTTGCAGGTGTATTCGATAGTACTGTGGGGGAGGGTTTAAACTAGAGTGGCAGGGAGATGGGAACCTGAGCGGGCAGACACAAGAGAGGGAAACAAAGATAGAAATGAAGAACAGAAAAGTAGAAAGAAAAAGTGGAAGGCAGAGGAAACAAGGGCCAGCAGCAAATAGGGCCATAGTACAAAAAAAATGTAAAAATGTTAAAAAGACAAGCCTAAAGGCACTGTATCTGAATGCATGGAGCATTGGCAATAAGGTAGACTAATTAACAGTGCAAATAGATGTTAATGGATACGATATTTTTGTGATTATGGAGATATGGTTGCAGAGTGACCAAGACTGAGAACTGACTATCCAAGGCTATTCGATATTTAGGAAGGACAGACAAAAAGGAAAAGGAGGTGGGGTGGTGCTCTTAGTTAAGGATGAAATCAGTCCAATAGTGAGAAAGGATATTCATTCAGAAAATCTAGACGTAGAATCAGTCTTGGGTGGAGCTAAGAAGCAACAAGGGGCGGAAAACATTAGTGAGGGTTGTCTATAAGTCTCTAAATAGTAGTGGTAAGATAGGGGACGGCATTAAACAAGAAATTAGAGATGCATTTAACAAGGATGCTACAGTAATCATGGGTGGCTTTATTCTGCATATAGACTGGGCAAACCAAATTAACAATAATACTGTGGCAGATGAATGCCTGATTGGTTTTTCAGGCCAGTATGTCAAGGAACCAACTAAGGAACAGACTATCCTAAATTTGGTATTGTGCAATCAGAAGGGGTTAATTAATAATCTTGTTGTGCAGGATCTTTAGAGAAGAGTGATCATAATATGATAGAATTCTTCATTAGGATGGAAACTGAAGTAGTCCAATCTGAAACAAGGGTCCTAAATCTAAACAAAGGAAACTGCAACGCTATGAGGAGTGCGCTGGCTACGATAGATTGGGCAACTTCATTAACGGGCATGATGGTGGATAGGCAATGGGTAATATTTAAGGAATGAATGTATGCATTGCAATAGTTATACCTTCCTTTCTGGGGCAAAAACACAACAGGTAAAGCGGCCCCATAGTTAATAAAAGAAATTAAGAATAGTATTAAATCCAAAGAGGAGTCATATAAAGTTGCTCGAAGAAGTAGCAAGCACGAGGAATAGGAACATTTTAGCATTCAGCAAAGGAGGACCTAGAGGTTGATTAAGAGGGGAAAAATAGAGTACGAAAGTAAACTTGCAAGGAACATAAAAGCGGACTGTAAGAGTTTTTATAAGTATGTAAAAAGAAAAAGATTAGTTAAGGCAGGTAGGTCCGAAACAGGAGAATTTATAATGGAGAACAAGGAAATGGCAGAGCAATTAAACAACTACTTTAGTTCTGTCTTCATGGGAAGAAGACACAAATAACTTTCCAGAAATGCTAGAGAACTAAATGCCCAGTGAGAAGGAGGAATTGAAGGAAATTAGCATCAGTAAAACAATAGTGCTGGAGAAATTAATGGGACTGACAATCAACATCCCAGGGTACTGCAGGATGGGCCATGGAAATAATTGATGTGTTGGTTGTCATCTTCCAAAATTCTGCACATTCTGGAACAGTCCCAGCAGATTGGAGAGTGACAAATGTAACCCCCACTATTTAAAAAAGGAGGAAGGGAAAAAAACAGAGAATTAGCCTAACATCAGTACTAGGGAAAATGCTAGAATCTGTTATAAAAGGTGTGATAACAGGACACTTAGAAAATATCAGCGGGATTAGACAAAGTCAACATGGATTTATAAAAGGAAAATCTTGTTTGAAAGCCTGCTGGAGTTTTTTTGAGGACATAACTAGTAGAATAGATAAGGGAGAACCAGTGGATGTGGTGTATTTGGATTTTCAAAAAGCTTTTGATAAAGTCCCATGTAGAGGTTGATGTGCAAAATTAAAGCACATGGGATTGGGGATAATATATTGGCATGGATTAAGAATTGGTTGACAGACAGGAGACAGAGAGTAGGAATAAATGGTTCTTTTTCGGAGTGGCAGGCTATTAGGATACCGCAGTGCTTGGGCCCCAGGTATTCACAATATATATTAATGGTTTAGACGAGGGAACCAAATGTAACATTTTTAAGTTTGCTGATGACACAAAACTAGGTGGAAATGTGAGTGGAGCGGAGGATATTTAGAGGCTTCAAGGTGACTTCGTCAAGTTGAGTGAGTGGGCAAACACATGGAAGATGCAGTATAACGTTGATAATTGTGAAGTTACCCACTTTGGTAGGAAAAACAGAATGCCCGCCGCCACGATCTTCCGGTCCTGCCGCAAGTCAATGGAGGGTGTCGCCTCGCCCGTGGTGGGTCCCTCCCGTGAGGGGCTGGAAAATCCCAGCCTTGGTCTCCTTACCTCAGAAAGGATACACTTACCATAGAGGGAGTGCAGTGAAGGCTCACCAGACTGATTCCTGGGATGGCAGGATCGTTGTATGTGGAGAGATGGGTCAACTAGGTCTGTATTCATTGGAGTTTAGAAGAACGAGAGGGGATCTCATTGAATGGTATAAAATTCTGACAAGGCTGGACAAACTGGATGCAGGAGGATGTAGGATACGGGGTAGGCCATTTAGGACTAAGATGAGGAGAAATTTCTTCACTCAGAGGCTGGTAAACCTGTGGAATTCTCTACCACAGAAAACTGTGGAGGCCAAGTCACTGAATATATTTAAGAAGGAAACAGATAGTCTTCTAGACTCTAAAGACGTCAAGGGGTACGGGGAGAGCACGTGTGTATGGCGTTTTGTCTCTCTTTCATGACACCTGCATGCAGTAGGCAGAGTAACTGTAACAATGGCGAAATTGGAGGCCCAATGCTGATTCTCTGAGGACGTTTAAGCACAGAGCATTCAACTAATGTTAAGAAAGTTGCCAAAAAGAAATCACTACATTTACAAAAACAATTCAAATCTGTAACTAATCTCCCCTCAACGCCTTCCTCCAACCTGTTATGGCACAGCTGATCATAAATGCTGAACTGCTCAAATCCCAAAGGGAAACTTGAAATGACTGTCACAACTGTTTTGCAATTTGTATAAATTTCGAGATGAGTGGCTTGAATTCAGTAGTAATAAGACCACCGAGTCTTATAGGTTTCTAACAAAACTAAATTAAAAACTTTATTAATAGAAGAAATTATTTTAAGCACATACCTGGATCTACAAATTACTATTATGATACTTCTAAATCCCCTAATTAATCTAAACCCCAGTTATACTTTCATTAAGGAAACAGTAAGACACATTGATTTTAAAAGATCCAGGCAAAGAAACATGATACTCTAAACAATCCAATTCAAACTGAGTTTTCTTAACTTTAGTTCTTTGTAGACAGCAGCTTGAGGCATTGAGGCTGGAGGCTTTTTACACTTACTTTAGATCTTAGAATTCTTGCCCTTACACACAATCTTTGCTCCTTTATTCATATTTCCACTTTGAATGCAAATTCCCATTGTTTCACTATGTCTTTGGACTTTACCTCTCCAATAATAAAATCCATCAAGGTACCAATTTTACCAGTAACCTTTGGGAAAAATAAACACACTGTTTCTTAACTTCTCCTGGCCCCTCCTTTAACTTCGCCCCTCCTTTGAAACCAATCTAGTCTAGTTAATTTAAAAATGCATATGTTCCCTTTACATCAATGTTTACCTACTTAACATTTCAAACGTAGCTTATCTTCTGTTACATCAAAGCCTTCAGACCAGCGGCCTTTAGGTCAATTAAGTCACACAAACACACGCTGACAAACGCAAACCCTACAATTACTCTACTCTACAATAAATTCCAATAACATTATGAAAATGATTATATCTTTCTGACAAACCTCCCCCCAACCCCCCTCTAACCTTCCTTCCCAAGCCCCCTCCAATCTTCCCCCCTCCCCCCACCCCTGCTACAACCCCTCACACTGCATCCAATTGGTTGTAAAATAACAGGGATTTGATGTACCACTTTTCAAGCAGGGAGACACAGTGGCTGCTGCTTCTGGCCTTCAGGCAGTTTCATGGGTTTCCTGGCAGGCTTTTTGGAAAAAAAATCGGAATCATGAAGCTGCCCAAAGGTCGGAAGCAGCAGCGGCTGCAGCGACTAGTGAAATTGACCTGACACTGACAGGCCGGCTTAACAAATATCGGAACTCTCAGCCTGACCGATGCACTTTTTTTGAAGCCAATCTTTCGGGTCTGCAGCTCTGGCTGTTCAGCGTGGATGTCGAGAAGCTGTTTGAAACACTGAGCCTGGGCCTGAGTCCTTCCCGGGCGCCAGCGTTTGGCATCCAGCCCCTTTCCCGGGCTGTGCCTCCTCCACTCCCAAAGACAGTTCCTCCCACGTCCAGGGTTTAAATTATAATCAGGTCAAATTCAAAAGCAACCGACTGTCTTATGCAGAGCTATGCGGGTTGTTTGAATGTGGCTTGGCACCTCTCTCACATATACTCAAAAACAATTGGAGGGGGGCGTTGGAGGGGTTGTTGGGGGGCTGGGCTGGGAGGGTTTGGAGTGGCTGGGGGAGTCGGGGGGGGTTGGGTGGGGCGGTTGGGGTGGTGTTGGTGGGGAAGGTTGAGGGGAGGTTAGTGGGTTTTGAAGGGAGGTTGCATGGGGAGGTTGGGTGGTGTTGAGGGGGAGCGGAGAGGGGAGGTTGGGGGGAGGTTAGAGGAGGGGTTGGCAGGAGATTAGCTACAAATACTCACAACAGTTGTATTGGATCAGGCTGAGAATCTGAATTGTCAATGGTTTAAATCTACTTCTGTATAGTTGCTAAATTAAAGGAACCCCAATCATGCCAAAATTAGATGAAAACACTTCATTTTTGTCTTTCCAAATCACTGTCCATTATCTAGCAAACAATCTTAGATGCTTCTTGTTTTTAAGAGGCGATTTTTGGATGGTTTTTAATTGAAATACCTGATTTGGCTGAGATTGCATCTCTAGTCCATTCTGATGTCTTTAGTATGTGTTTATCTTCACCCAATTCTGACAGTTAAAAATCAGATTGTGCATTGTGTCATTTAGCATGTTCCAGATTTCAGAGAAAGGTCAAGAAGCTCGATAAAATATTCAGCTTGAGTGTTCTATAATAACTGCCCTTTCTCCAAAAGCCAGGCAGCAATTCTACAATACAAACATGACTGGAATTTGCAACTACTGGTTTGGAATTCATTTCAATTGAAGATAGACTTGGTGGATTTTCCATAAGTAAATCCGCTTTGCAGTGTTGCCTTGAAAAGAAAAAAATTACTCTCAGTTATGTAACGTCGTTCATGACCTTACCCTGCCTGAAAACGCTTTACAGTTAATGAAATACTTCTTTGGAAGTGTGGTCACTGTCGTAATGTGGGAAATGTGGTTGTCAATTTGCACACAAGCTCCCAGAAACAGTAATGTGATAACAATCAGATCATTTGTTTGAGTGAATTGGCCTGAACTCCCTCGGAGTGGCAATCGGTGTCAGATCGCCACTCTGTACCCATTTACTTACCTCAACTTTTTTCCGATCTTATCTCGCCCGACCTTCCGACTCAGGCCGGGCGGGATCGAGGCAGTGCAGCGCGTCCCAGGGCCTAGCTTCAAAGCGCAGGAGAGTCCAAGTGAAGGAAAGCCACGCCTCCCTTTTTACAGCGCTTGCTGCTGTAAACCAGCTAAGTTTAAAGGTCCATTGAAATTTAGAGGTCCTTGACAGGCCAGTGAGAAGGTAATTGTCTAAGTTAAGTGCATAGGATTTGGAGGACTAAGGGGGGAATCGGAGGTCGGGGTAGGGGAGGGTCGGAGGACTGGATGGAGGCCGGGGTTTGGAGGTCAGGGGTCGGGGGAGGGTCGGAGGACTGGGGGGAGGCCGGGGTTTGGAGGTCGGGGGTGGGGGGAGGGTCGGAGGACTGGGGGGAGGCCGGGGTTTGGAGGTCGGAAGGGGCGGTTGGAGGTTGGGAATTGGAGGTCGAGGGGATCAGAGAGGCTGGAGGTCAGCAGGGGCCAGAGGACGGGGTGGGGGGGTCAGAGGTCAGGGGGTTCAGAGGTTGGGGGTTTTCAGGCCTCGTGTCGGGTTGGGCCCGGGGTGGGGCAGCCACTCGGCCCCTCGAGCCTGTTCCGCCATTCAATAAGATCATGGCTGATCTGATTGTAACCTCAACCCCACATTCCTATCTAGCCCCGATAACCTTTCACCCCCTTGCTTATCAAGATTCTATCTAGCTCTGCCTTAAAGATATTCAAGGACTTTGCCTCAACCACCTTTTGAGGAAGAGAATTCCAAAGTCTCACGACCCTCTGAGAGAAATATTTTTTCCTCATCTCTGTCTTAAATAGGCGACCCCTTATTTTTAAATAGTGGCTCCTAGTTCTAGATTCTCCCACAAGAGGAAACATCCTCTCCACATCCACCCTGTCAAGTCCCCTCAGGATCTTATATGTTGCAATCAAGTTGCCTCTTTCCCTTCTAAACTCCAGTGGATACAGGCCTAGTCTGTCCACCATAAGACAACCCGCCCATTCCAGGTATTAATCCAGTCAACCTTCTCTAAACTGCTTTCAATGCATTTACACCTGGCCTTAAATGAGAACCAAGACTTTCAAGCCTGGCATTAAAATGTACACTCATGTATACCGTCCATCTTTCCGACTAGTGTTAACAAGATAATCAATGTGAGTACATGGCCTCTTTCCTCGCTTTATACCCATGCCGAAATCTTTTTTTACAGATGTAAGCAAAGTAACCTGTATCCAACTGATGTCATGGGGCCTTTATTCTGGAACTGACTATGGTATATTTGACACAGGGCTGAATAATGCGAGGCAAAAGCGGGTCTGTACCGTGCCCACGCTGACATATTTAGGTTTGATGATGCCGGGTCGCATTCCCAACGTCACCGTGCCCAAACGTGCGATAATGTGGGAGTCAAGCGGCCCTAGAAATCGGGAGCTGCCCACTTTATGCAAATTCAATTTAATTGCTTAGTTAAACTTGCGAATGTGGCAATTGACTGGAATAATATGCGCCAGGAGCAATAAAACACATACAGAGTGTGAATCATGCCAGGTGGGAATCTTGTTGTTTTACACTGAACGATTTTAAGGGCTCCCAGCAGCCCCACCCTGTCACTCTGGCTCTGGGTGCCTGAGCTTATCGCCAGGGTGATGGTGTGCAGGTCAGAGTGCATACCCATGATTGCATCTACAATATGCTCAGTTTGCCCCTGCAGGACAGTCGCCTGACTGTCCATGGTTGAAGCTTGGCGCCCCAAAGAGTGGGTGATCCCAGTCCACGTGGCCTGGATGGACACTTCCACAGTCAGGCCAGAGCTCAGAACCCCTCTGGTATATCCGCCAAATCTCCACGCGCCTCGCCTTGGACATCCAGCATCTGCCGCCTCACGATGACGATTCGGACACAGTCTCCGGATCACTCAGACACTCCGACTGCCCGAGGCCTGCTCCACCACGGTCTCGGGATCACTCGGACACTCCGACTACCCGAGGCCTGCTCCACCACAGTCTCCGGATCACTCAGACACTCCGACTGCCCGAGGCCTGCTCCACCACAGTCTCCGGATCACTCTGACACTCCGACTACCCGAGGCCTGCTCCGCACAGTCTCCGGATCACTCGGACACTCTGACTGTCCGAGGCCTGTTCCACCACAGTCTCCGGATCACTCGGACACTCCGACTGTCCAAGGCCTGTTCCACCACAGTCTCCGGATCACTCGGACACTCCGACTGTCCGAGGCCTGTTCCACCACAGTCTCCGGATCACTCGGACACTCCGACTGTCCGAGGCCTGTTCCACCACAGTCTCCGGATCACTCGGACACTCCGACTGTCCGAGGCCTGTTCCACACAGTCTCCGGATCACTCGGACACTCCGACTGTCCAAGGCCTGTTCCACCACAGTCTCCGGATCACTCGGACACTCCGACTGTCCGAGGCCTGTTCCACACAGTCTCCGGATCACCCGGACACTCCGACTGTCCGAGGCCTGTTCCACACAGTCTCCGGATCACTTGGACACTCGGATCGCCCGAGGCCTGTTCCACCACAGTCTCCGGATCACTCGGACACTCCGACTGTCCGAGGCCTGTTCCACCACAGTCTCCGGATCACTCGGACACTCCGACTGTCCGAGGCCTGTTCCACACAGTCTCCGGATCACTCGGACACTCCGACTGTCCGAGGCCTGTTCCACACAGTCTCCGGATCACTCGGACACTCCGACTGTCCAAGGCCTGTTCCACCACAGTCTCCGGATCACTCGGACACTCCGACTGTCCGAGGCCTGTTCCACCACAGTCTCCGGATCACTCGGACACTCCGACTGTCCGAGGCCTGTTCCACCACAGTCTCCGGATCACTCGGACACTCCGACTGTCCGAGGCCTGCTCCACCACAGTCTCCGGCAGTGCCACGTGTGACTGTGAAGTGCCCTCACCAGGTTGTGTTTGCCCTCATCCTGCCATGTTAATCCCTGCTGATGTGTCAGTACCTGCATTGCTGCTTGGTGCACGGGGAGTATGTGACACTGCGCCCTCTGAGGCTTCTTCTTCCTCCTCGGAGGCTAGTGTCGGTCCCTCAGGACTGGAGGGGTCAGAGGAAGAAGGTTCACCTGCTCAGGGCACAGAAAAAAGGGCGTTAATTGGCCTGTCAGAGGCTTTGTGGGGTCTGCAAGGTCACAATATTCAACACCATGAGCAACATGTGGATTATGAGACATGACACTTTGCAACCATTAAAACACACTTGTAGCAAACTCACAAGGTTTCTACCAGGAAGCTTCCTGGCCTTTGAACACATCAACTCCAAATGTACAGTTCATGTAAGCATGTCATGTAACCATCATGCCCCCTAGCCCTCTCCCCTCTGTGTCCCATAGCTGGATAAAGCCCTTTGCAATCTCACCAGGCCCCAGGCCTTCCTCCAGTTTCACCTCTGCTGAATGGAGCCAGTCCATTCGGTGGGGGAGAGCAGCGGAAGCTCCTCCTGCAGCGGTGTGAGGATTGCCAGCTTGGCTGTGCCACCTCCAGTCCTGTTTCTCTCCCGGGCATTGTGGTCCCGCTTTGCCTGAAATAAGGTGGTCACATTGCAATGAAGGTTACTCTCAGGAGCTTAATTTCAGCATTTGTCCAAGCTCCGAGCAGAACACATGATCTGCACAATGGTTTACAGCCATAACTATGTGTACTTTCCTCAAGTCTCAGGCCTTCTCCCCCACCCCTGAACCATAATGACACCTCCACAGAGGCATTGGGGCCATGAGCAGTGCCAGTGGTGTATAATGCTGCCTTGGACCGCAGAGGTACTCTCAAAGCTCAGGCATGTTTGAGCCTTCACTGTACCTACCTTGTGCGCTAATACACAGGGTGAGGACTTACCCACCCTTTGCAGATCTCAAGTGGTCACTTAGCCTCTTCCTGCATTGCCTTCAGTTTTGAGGCATGACCCCACCCCCCCATGCTGCTGACCTTCACGGCCGCCTCCATTCAGGCAGGTCGGGTGATTGAGGGAGGTCTCCTCCTACGGTCAGCTGGCATCAGGATCTCGTGCCTGGTGGACACAGCCTGCAGGAGGGTGCAGATGGAGTCACCATCAAAACACGGGGTGTTTCTGGATGTTCTTCCCTGCCTTGTTCCTCACTCTCTTGTTCCAGCCGTCAATGGCAGAAAACAGGCTATAGATAAGCAGCTGCTCAATTTTTAAGTCTTAACGTTATGTCGATGATAAGATTTCATGCCATCTGTATTCGCTGGCAAACGCACTTAACTCAAAGCCTCTGCATAACACATTATTTCAGGATAATAATACTTACCTCAGACAATGCTGGATAATCTTACAGAAAACAGACGTCCTTTGACCCTTAGAAAATCGCTGGGTCACCTGACTCTCTCCCAGGCCAGGTGCCTCTTTAAAATGAGTGGCCATGACCTCCTTCCAGGTCACGGCCAATGATTACGGCCACCGGACATCCTGCCCTCCAGCAGGGGCAATGATATTCCAGCGGCATCCCAGGCTTAAAAGGTGCCCTGTGGCTATTAATTGGGTTAATGCTGTTTTATATGGTGTGCTGTGCGAGTCTTGTCCACCAAAACGTGCCGCATTATTTAGCCCATTGCGTGCTGACACTGAATGCCAAAAATATCCCATTACCCAGTACTGATATATTTCATCTAATTAAGCAATTATATCCACCAGAAAAAAAATTAATTATGAAATACAATATCGCATCAGAGGTGCCCTAATATCAGAGATAGGCATATTGAAGGGCTCATTTTATTTCAATTATGTTTCAGAGAGGGAAAGGGAGAGAATAAAGGGAAGGCTTGCATTCATATAGCACCCTGCACAACCTCACATCATCCCAAAGTACTTCACAGCCAGTTAAGTACTTTTGAAGTGTAGTCTCTTTTGTATTGTAGGAAACATTAGTCAAATTATCACACACACACACAGATACCATAATATCATTTTGGTTACAAAAGTGCTTTTGTAATTCACACATATTCATCTAAACCTTCAACTTCTAGCAAAAGAGACATGGGTTCAACTCCAAGTGCTGCCCATCTCTTTAATCTGTTTGCCTTGGGTACATGAGATTGTTAACTAGTTTTCAGTGAAACCACTGGACTGAAATAAAACAACACTACAGTTCTTTTTTTAAGCTCATTCATGGGATGTGGGCATCACTGGCTAGGCCAGCATTTATTGCCCATCTCTAATTGCCCTTGAGAACTGAGTGGCTTGCTAGACCATTTAAGAGTCAACCACATTGCTGTGTGTCTGGAGTCACACGTAGGCCAGGCCAGGTAAGGACAGCAGATTTCCTTCCCTAAAGGGCATTAGTGAACCAGATGGGTTTTTATGATCATCGTTTCATGGTCATCATTTATCTCTCAATTCCAGATTTTTTATTTATTGAATTGAATTTTCACCACCTGCTGTGTGGTGGGATTCCAACCCAGGTCCCCAGAACATTACCCTGGGTATCTGGATTGCTAGTCCAGTGACAATACCACTATGCCACCACCTCTGGTGCAGTCAGGCTCCAGGCTCCAACAGCCAGTTGGAGATATAAACAGAAGATTTATAAAAACAAAAGACTGAAGCTGTTCATCGCTGGCATCCTTGGGTGTAATTTCAGGCCTCCTTTTACATCGGGGGATCCTGAAGAATCAATTAGATAACGAAACTTGCGAAAAAAAGCTTGAAGACACCCCCACAGAATCAGCAATGCCTCATTTCCAGTTTATTCCCTTCATTTGGGGAGGCAGTGGCACAGTCACTGGTCTAGTAATCCAGAGACCCAGAATAATACTCTGGGTCCTGGGTTCGAATCCCACCACAGCAGATGGTGGAAATTAAATCCAACAAAAATCTGGAATTAAGTTTAATGGTGACCATGAAACCATTGTCGATTGTTATAAAAACCCATCTGGTTCACTAATACCCTTTAGGGAAGCAAATCTGCTGTCCTCATCTGGCCTGGCCTGCATATGACTCCAGATCCACAATAATGTGGTTGACTCTTAAATGTCCTCTGAACAAGGGAAATTAGGGATGGGCAATAAATGCTGGCTTAGCCAGCGACGCCTATGAATGAATAAAAAAAAAATTCTTCACATTTGCTTTCTCTACACATTCCTGCATCTTTATAGATGACTCAACAATTTACATTTTAATGATTCATTTCCAGATGCACCATTGCGTTCCCCCTTAACTATATTAATATTCTCCTTCAGTGGTTCTTAATAATGTAATTGCCCACATGAACATTTTACATTTAATTTCACACGTAATCCTCCTTAATCCCCTTTGTATTATCTGCACAGATTGACCGACCTATAACACCTCTTACATTTCATGGGTTTTCACAATATATGCCTGCAGTTCTGTTTTTTACTGAAAGAAAGTTGAAGGTTTTTTGCTGAACTTTACCATTGAAGACAAGGCAATTTGTTGCAGAATTCTTTCGTCAGTGGATTCACACACAATGAGATTGCTGTCTCTTTCAGATCCATTTTCCCCTTGAAAGTATGACTACATGACAGTTAGTTATTTACTAAGCAACATGGGTACCTAAAGATGTTCCAATTGCAGTCATCGGTCAGTTTGCAATTGTATTTTCGGTCAGCCAAGTGATTGATAGGTGGAAATATAAATCGCCATATTTCAGGGTCTCCGACCATCAAACTACTGAGTAAACTACACTCACCTGTAGCTTAATAAAAGCAAAATACTGTGGATGCTGGAGGTCCAAAATAAAAACAGAAAGTGCTGGAAAAATTCAGCAGGTCTGGCAGCATCTGTGGAGAGAGAGGGAGCCCATGTCTCGAGTCCACTATGACTGTTCTATGGTAATGGGTTCCGTTCGGAACTTCAGTTCTGAAGAAGAGTCATACTAGACTCGAAAAGTTAACTGTGTTTCTCTCTCCACAGATGCTCACCAGTAGCTTGCTGAATATGAATCGCCCACACTCTGCCCATAACAACACACCTCATACCCAAGTCAGGGAGTTTCGGTTCAGCCTTGAGCCCCAGTACTGAGTCTAACTACAACTATAATTTTAAGACCCTGGACATACTTTTACCACCCTCCTGATTTGAGAAAGAGATTCCAGATGTTGACCATGTCAAATGATGTAGACTTGCTTCCGATATGCAGGCCCCCAAGTCTGGTAGCTTTCCCTCATTTCTTATAAATAAAACTGAAAGAATTCTTGTCAGTCAGATTTAAGTATTTGATAGCCATGATAATCAAACTAAGATCCTTTGAAGTGTTCTAACTGAAGGCAACTCCGTCTTATTAGACCGGGATAACAACAAGAGGATATAACAAGCAGAGTTGATAAAGAGGAACCGGTAGGTGTAGTGTATTTAGATTTCCAGAAGGCATTCGATAAGGTGCCTCAGAAAAGGTTATTGCACAAGGTAAGAGCTCATGATATTGGGGGTGATGTATTAGCATGGATTGAGGATTGGTTAACACACAGAAGACAGTCGGGATTAATGGATCTTTTTCAGGTTGGAAAGATGTAAATAGTGGAGTGCCACAAGGATCAGTCCTAATGCCTCAATTATTTACTATCTATATTAATGACCTGGAGGAGGGGTCAGAGTGTAATGTATCCAAACTTGCTGATGATACAAAAATAGGTGGGAGGGCATGTTGTGATGAGGACATAAGGAATCTGCAAGGGGATATAGATAAGTTGAGTGAGTGGGCAAAAACTTGGCAGATGGAGTTTAATGTAGGAAAGTGTGAGGTTGTGCACTTTGGTAGGAAAAATCAAAAGGCAGACTATTATTTAAATGGAGAGAGACTCCAAAAAAGTGCAGCACAGAGGGATCTGGGTGTTCTTGTGCATGAAACACAAAAAGTTAGCATGCAGGTGCAGCTAGTAATTAAGAAGGCAAATGGAATTTTGGCCTGTATTGCTAGGGGGTTGGAGTTTAAAAACAGGGAAGTCTTGTTACAACTGTTCAGGGTGTTGGTGAGGCTGCACCTGGAGTATTGTGTACAGTTTTGGTCCCTGTATTTAAAAAAGGATATACTGGCATTGGAGGCAGTTCAAAAGAGATTTACTAGGCTGATTCCTGGGATGAAGGGGTTGACTTATCAAGAACAGCTAAATAGATTAGGCCTTTATTCATTAGAGTTTAGAAAAATGAGAGGTGATCTTATTGAAACATATAAGATTCTGAGGGGGCTTGACAGGGTAGATGTTGAGAAGATGTTTCCACTAGTGGGGGAATCTCGAACTTGGGGACGAAGTTACAGAATAAGGGGACACTCATTTAAAACTGAGATGCAAGAAATTTCTTCTATCAGAGGGTAGTGAATGTCTGGAATTCTCTACCCCAGAGAGCTGTAGAGGCGAGATCACTGAAAGTATTTAAAGAGGAGGTAGATAGATTTTTGAAATATTGGGGAGTTGAGGGCTATGAGGAGCTGGCACGAAAGAGGAGTTGAGGCCTGAGGCAGATCAGCCATGATCTTATTGAATGGCGAGGCAGGCTTGAGGGGCCGAATGGCCTACTCCTGCTCCTATTTGTTATGTTCTTATGTTCTTAAGAGTTCCTGGCTTGGGACAGTGCTCAAGGCCCTAACCAGTTGCCATCATCTTGGTTTCATTAAAGCTTTATCAGTTAACACATGACACTTAGTGAACTTTATCATGGCATGCACAGAACTGATGGATGCATCCTGCAGCTGCATCTATCAAATTAAATAGCAATACCCATTCAAGATCGCAGAGAAGCACAGCTTCCAATGTTTAATGCAGAATTAAGATTTGTGGGCCAATTTTACAGATGTGCTCTACCAGCAGAGAACTTTGTCTTCCAGCTGTGAAAGCAAGAATTTCGCAGGCCACAATTTTCACACCAGTTACATTTCCAGATTCAGAGAGCTAGTATAACGAGGTTATCAGCTGGGTCTGCGTTTTTATAAATTCAGTCCTTTTATGCGCAAACCCAACTCACTCTAAAATCGTTTCTTCCACTTAGAAGAGTGAGAATGAACTTTACCATGTAACGTTCATTCTGGAAATGATGGCAGCGCTCAGTATTACAATATGCAAAGGCTGAGATTACGAGGCAATGGATTCTCCTTGCTTAGAACTAAGAAATACTCTGGTAGAAATTGCTGTTACTGATGCAGCATAAATGCTTATCCCTCCAGTATCAAATTCCTTTTGACTATTGTAGCAGAGCTGTTTGCAGTTTATGCATTTATATAGCACCTTTCACAACCTCAACATGCTCAAAGCACTTCACAATCATTGGAGAGACCAAACGCAGATTGGGTGACCACTTTGCGGAACACCTTCGGTCTGTCCGCAAGCATGATCCAGACCTCCCTGTCGCTTGCCATTTCAACACTCCACCCTGCTCTCATGCCCACAAGTCCGTTCTTGGCCTCTGCAATGTTCCAGTGAAGCTCAACGCAAACTGGAAGAACAGCACCTCATCTTCCGACTAGGCACTTTACAGCCTTCCGGACTGAATATTGAGTTCAACAACTTTAGATCATGAACTCTCTCCTCCATCCCCACCCCTTTCCAATCCCCATTTTTTCCAATAATTTATATATATTTTTCTTTTCCCACCCATTTCCATTATTTTTAAATGTATTTCCATCCATTGTTTTATCTCCACCTTTTAGCCTATTTCAATCCCTTCCCACCACCCCACCCCCACTAGGGCTATCTGTACCTTGCTCATCCTGCTTTCTACCCTTAATGTCACCAATAGCACATATCTTAGCTAATATCACCACCGTCAACACCTCTTTGTCCTTTTGTCTATGACATCTTATGTCAATCTCCACCTATCACTGGCCCTCTATCCAGCTCTATCTGTCCCACCCATCCTTAAACCAGCTTATATTTCACCTCTTTTCTATTTTTCCTTAGTTCTGTTGAAGAGTCATACGGACTCGAAACGTTAACTGTATTCCTCTCTGCAGATGCTGTCAGACCTGCTGAGTTTTTCCAAGTATTTTTGTTTTTGTTTTGGATTTCTAGCATCCGCAGTTTTTTGCTTTTTATCACAATCAATTATGTTCTTTCTTAAAAATGTAGTCACTGTTATAATCTAGGAAATACGGCAGCCAATTCGGGCACAACAGGATCCCATAAACAATGATGAGATAATGACCAGGTGATCCTTGAGTGATATAGAGGAAGTACACAAAAGGTTTGACTGTGCTCCAAGTGGAAATGTTCCCCAATCCAGATGGGAATCATCCTGCTTTGCTGAGGGGAGTAAGGGTGGTGATAGTGGAGGCTCTGGTCACAATCTTCCAATCTTCCTACTCAGATAAGTGAGGGGTGCAAAAGGACTGGAGGATTGCAAATATTACACTCTTGTTCAGAGGGTGAGGGATAAATCCAGCAACTACAGCCCAATGTCATGAAACTATTAGAGGCAATAATCCAAGACAAAATAACTTGCTGCTTGGAAAACTATGGGTTAATAAATGTCAGCCAGCATAGATTTGTTAAAGGCAAATCATGTTTAACTTATTTCATTGAGCTCCTTGATAAAGTAGTGGATGGGTTGGCCTAAGTGCAGTTGATGTTATGTGTAAGGACTTTCAAAAGGCGTTTGATACCACATAATAGGCTTGTTAGAAAAATTAAAGGGACAGTAGCAGTACAGATACAAAATTGGCTAAGGGACAGAAAGCAGAGTGCAGCGGTGAACTGTTGTTTCATGGACTAGTGATTTCCCCTAGGGGATGGTATTAGGATCACCCCTCTTTTTGATATATATTAATGACCTACACCTGGGCACACAGTACATCATTTCAAAGTTTTCAGGCAACAGAAAACTCACAAATGTAGTAAACAATGAGAAGGATAGTAACAAACTTCAGGAGGATGGAGACAGATGAATGAAATGGGCAGACACGTGGCAGAAGAAATTTAATAGAGAGGAGTGTGAAATGATACATTTTGGTAGGAAGGTGAAGGGAAACAACATAAACTAAACGATGCAATTTTAAAAGAAACAGAGAGGCCCCAGGGTGAATGTACACAATCCTTTGAAGGTGGCAGGACATGTTAAGAAGGCTGTTATAAAACACATATGCAATCCTTGATTTTGTACAGTGGACGAAAGCAAGGGAGTTATGTTAAATCACTGGTTAGACCCCGGCTGGAGTATTGTGTATAATTCTTGGCATCACACTTTCAGAAGGATGTCAAGGCCTTATTGAGCGTATAGATGAGATTTGCTAGAATGACACCAGGGATGTTGGACTTTAATTATGTAGCGAGAGACTAGAGAAGCTGAGATTGTCCTCCCCACAGCCGAGGAGTGAAGGGGATATTTAATAGAGGTGTCCAAAATCATGAAGAGTTTTGATAAGAGTAAATAAGGAGAAACTGTTTCCAGTAGCAAAAGGGCGGATATAGGACACAGATTTAAGGCAGCTGGCAAAAGAATGAGCGGGGGGGTGTGAGGAAAAACGTACGCAAGGAGTTGATATGGAATGCACTGCCTGAAAGGGTGATGCAAGCAGATTCGGTAGTATCTTTCAAAAGGGAATTGGATGAGTACCAAAGGAACAATTTTGCAGGGCTATGGGGAAAGAGCAGGGGTGGGAGGTGGACCTATTTGGGCAGCTCTTTGAAAGAGGTACAATGGGTTGAAGAGGCACCTCCTGTGCTGTATCACTCTATGACGTTGACTGATGGATAAATATTGGTCAGGACACTTGCATTAAAATATCAGAATGAAGAATTTGGTGCGAATGAGTTAAATATCGCTGACATCTAAAAGGATTACAAAGCCACAGGGAACGTGTGACTTCTAACAAGTATTATTTTGAGTAACCTATCTATCAGGGTAAAGAACACTCACACTGAATCAGCACACTGAAAACAGTAAGGGAATTAGGTTTGAAAGAAATTTATACCCAAAGGTAAAAGGTAACTCATTTTGGCATGCAGAAGAAAAACACAGTTGACTAAAAAAAAATCACTTTTTGTAATTATCAAAACTAAATGATGGCACGTTAGGAAAGATAGGCCAGTTATTCCATATAATATTTGTGAAAATAATCTGTGACTTTATGATTATAGAATTTCAAGCTTGCAGCATGGAGTTGGATTGGATCCTATCTTTAGAAAATGCATCAAGCAAAATACTTCATGCTAATCGGCTAGCCAACTGCTCTTCCACAGTTACTGGCCACTATCTGAACCATTTCTCCTGATTCACCTTCATCACCAGAAAGCTAACAAATAGCAGTACATCAGTTTTGAATTGCACAACTTCTGGATAATCATGAAAAATCAAAGAGCTTCTGCCTTACTGCTCCACAGTCACAGCTTTTGCCCTAATATCACCTTATGTGTGGTTTGGTGTCAAATTTTGTTTATAATGCTCCTCTTAAACACCTTGGGATGCTTTATGATGTTAAAAGCAGTATATAAATATAAGTTGATGTTGCTGATTTTCTGCTACTTTGTCTCCAGCGAATGAAGGACATGGACTACTGCTAAAAGTAAGGTTTTACCTGTGCAGATCAAAAGTTCCACGCCCTCTCATAGGGTAAATTGAATTGCAGAAGCAAATTCCACCCAGTGTTGGTGCAGAAATATGGAGGGATCCTTCTACATTTAAATTAAAATTGACCTATGGCTAATGGTTTATGGGTCACTCTTACAAGAAATATGACCAATCCATTTTCCATAATTGACAAAAAAAACTTGAAGAAAAGCTTGCATTTATATAGCATCTTTGCTGACCATCGGGCATTCCAAAGCACTTAACAGTCAATGATGTACTTTTGAAGTGTAGTCACTGTTGTAATGTAGGAAAATGCAGTGGTCAATTTACGCACAACAAATTCCCACAAAAAGATAATCTATTTTTGTGATGTTGATCGAGGGATAAATATTGGCCAGGACGCCAGGGACAATGCCCCTACTCTTCTTTGAAATAGTGCCATGGGATCTTTTACAAAGATGACAGTTGATGCTTCGGTTTAACATCTCATCGGAAAGTTGGCACCTCTGAAGATGCAAGGAAATTCAACCCAAGGTGGACAGTATAAAATGTCCATCACTCACTGAGAGGAGTGATTAAAAAGCCACAGTGCCACATCACTATTATAACTTTGAAATTCCTTCTCAGCATCACTAGCAATATTACAGCAGCAGCATATTCAGAAGCTGACCTTTATCGCAAAGTAATATGTTTGTCATTGCTTCAATGTAATTGTCAAACAATGATACAACTTCTAAACAACTCACAGCCAACTTCCATACTCTCCCTCTGATAGTTTCGATATTATTTACTATTGCCAATAGAACAACCGCTCATCTTAGGGCCACATTGAAAACAACAGGGACAATATGCCAGGACAAGGAAGGCAGACACAACTACAAGTGCTCAAAAGAAAGGATAAATTGTTCCAATTACTTGAGGAGGTGGATAGGTAGATAGATAGAGTCTGTCTCCGGAACAGACAGGATTGATTTTATTTCAGGGATTAGCAAAGAGGAAGTTTTCAAAAGGGGCCACTCGCTGCTTTATACAGCAAAACTTTTATTACATTCTAATTTGGGGGAGGCTGGCAGATAGACATGTGTGAGCACATGTACACAAAGCTATTGCTGCAGCGACACATTTTGCTGGTGAGGCATTTCGCTGATAATGCCAGCTTGGTAAATTATATACTTGCCAATCCTGTAAAATAATAATGCATTTATTAAAAATTAATCTTGGAATAATGCAGTATGTGCTGGAAATCCAAGTGTTTTAAGCCTCCACTTTACCTTCAGCGACCACTAATAAAGAGAGCAGTTTCCCCTTAGCTCATATTAGATTCAATAAACGCATTCAAAATCATGAGGGTTCTGGACAGAATAGATAGGGAAAAACTGTTCCCATTGGTGGAAGGATTGAGAACCAGGAGCCACAGAGTTAAGGTAAGTGGCAAAAGAAGCAATGGACATAAGGAGTAACATTTTCAAGCAGCAAGTGGTTGGGATCTGGAACGCACTGCCTGACAGTGTAGTGGAATTGGATTATTATCTGAAAAGGAAGAATGTGCAGGGCTCCTGGGAGAAGGCGGGAGAGTGGTACTCAGTAAATTTCTCCTTTGGAGAGCAAACGCAGACACAATGGACCGAATGGCCCCTCTCTGTGCTGTAACAATCCTGCAACCCTGTGACGTGTAGAACACGGGAAGGACCACTGCAAAGGCAGCTAGTGACGCGTCAGGCACGTTGATGTTCTAGACATCTAAGTTCAATGGTTCTTTTGTCATGAGCTGCTCAAACCAAATTTTCAAGATGTGAGATGTATTCATGACATAATGAAGAACTGTTGCAAGAAGGGATGGTGCAAGCCTACAAAGTTCTGTCTCTCCACATCTTGGATGGGTACCAGTCAAGTAGTCTTTTTACTAAATCACCTTGCAGGAGGACATGGATTAAACAATTAATGGCAAATAAGCTTGGTACATGGCATTGGATTTGAATGCTATAACATTAAGGTAGGGGGCACATTACAAGCTGTCTATTTTAACCCACTGAATTAAGTGGAAAGCATAGCTAATGAGGAAAACTTCAAGGCTCAAAATGAGAGCTACCAAGAGGCACTACGGTAAGGCTGGGTATGTGAAGATGCATCCAATATTTCATGCCTGCATTGACTGGGCTGTTGAGAAACAAGCAGGTGTTTCTACAGGTCTAAACTCTGCCTCATGTATTAACTGTTCAATGGGGTATATGACATGTGCCCTTGCTGTGGTCAGGAGGACTGGACAATGCACACATTTATAATGATTGTGTTTTACTGAAAAAAGAGACACATCGAAGCTTTTCATCTTGCACTCATCAGGACACTTCACAAGAATACCAACATAAGGGGAAAACAACAATTTATACTGTATGAGAAGAGAGTGCTGATTATTTGGCAAGTGGACTCTGATTGCTAGAGGCATTGCCATGGAGAATGCATCCAGTGATGGTGACTGACAATTAGCTACCAAGTATTGTTTGAAATTTAAACCATGATTGGTTAAGGCATTGCCCTGAGGAATGAGTCAGCGAACGGCTGTCACTTATTTTGTTTACCTGAAACAGGTGCAATTTGTGTACATGTTCTTTTGTCTGCAAAGAACAGGGCTGTGTGTATTAATATGTGTACACGCAAATGTGGCACACTGTGAACCTGACTGACAATCTTGAATTGGTTGCCAGTGTAATTCTTAACGCACTGAGGGTTAGTTAGCAAATATTGTCCAATCACAAAATTACATCTAATGTTGGACACTTTTTTAAGCTTTGCAAGCACGGGCTGGTTGGGTACGGTCTCTACTTTGCCTGTTGCGAGTAGCAGCTGGGACATGCTGTTTGATATGATCCGCCAGTCTTTGGGACGTTTGGCCTACATACTGAAATTCATACCACATTCCTCATGTGTGTGATAGGCAGAATGTCTTTTTGGCTTGACAGCAGCATCCTGTTAGTGGAAAATACCACTTGTGCTGCTGCTGCATAGTAGCAACGTGAAACTGCTAGCTTCACCTGTTGCTCTGGTTTTTGCGATATCTTGCTCTTCCAGGGTAATCTGTGGTAGACTGGGCACTTTTCAGGGATGAAGGTGATGGCCTTAGGCATGTTCATGAGTGTGTGTGATATACAGCGCAAAGTGATCTGATCAGGGTGGCCGTTATCCCGCAGGATGTCTTTGATGCCCCTATTTCAGCATCAAGCTTGCATGATGAGCAAATGGCTTGAGCACTATTTACAAGGTTGCTGATAAAACCAATCTTATAGCGTGTGGAGCTGTAAGAATCCCAAGACGTATATTGACCAGTGAGGGCAAGCTTCTGGTAGACCATGGTAGCGAACCCCTGGCAGATTTTACAACTATCACGTCAATGAAGGGGAGTTCATTTGACTGCTCCATTTCAAAGGTGAATTTGAGCACAGGATGGGGCCCATTAAGACATGTAAGGAAATTATTACATGTAGCTACGGATTTAAATAAAGCAAACATGCCATCCACATATCGGAAATATGCGAGGGTAGGAGGTTAGATGTCATTCTGTCAAAGACATATTTCTCATGGAATTCAACAAAGATGTTTGCGAGAGCTGGGCCTAGAGGGGATCCCATGGCATCACCATGTCATTAAAGACACTCAGGTGTCACATGGAGTCACGGGGTGCCTTTTGATAAGGGGCCACCCCCTCCGGGAATCTTCAAACAACACGGCACGGGTTTGCTCTTTGTGCTCCCTGTAATGTGAGCCCCTGCCCGCTGCTGGGTTAATACCAGTGGTAATGGGATGAGGCCCTTAAGTGAGCATTAATTGCCCACTTAAGGGCCTCAGTTAGTGGTGGGGCAGGAAGGCTGCCCACTGGCCTTCCCGCCACGGACAATCGGGGTGGAGGCAGAAAGGTGGCGGGTCCCTATCCACTACCCTTCTGCCTGATTAAATGCCTCCCCTGCCACCAAACCCACCACGGGGAGGGCACAACATTCTTCTTAAAGATTCTGTTTACTGCCAAGTGTTCAGATGCGTGTTGAATAGACTCTGTAGACTGTTTGCTGCAGTGTGCTGTTTAGATAGACCCATTTTGCTGAGTAAATAGACTTGGTTCATGTCCTACCATACATCCCACCCGCTTCCAACTCATTGATTGGCACAGTGGTGTCAACAGGCACTCTGATGAATAGAGTGGTCCTTGATGGACAAGTGGCAGAAAGTTTACCACCAATGGTTAGCTGTATGTTTTTAACAATTCAACTCCAGCAGTATCCTTACCCACACCTGGGAATCCCTAAGCATTGGCTTTTACCAATCTGTGCTTAAATTCTCTGGGCTTCATTAGGTATAATACATTCCTATATGAGGAAAGGATGCACTCCAAGTTAGATAAACAGAAACCTTACTTACAAGTTCTCAATTGTTTAGACTGGAGACTCTTAATATCCTGATGGGTTTCTATGCATGTCAGACCAAAAACTCAGCCTGACCATGTACACTTTATTCAGAGCTTCACTGGACATCTTATTCATTTGACAATTAAAATGATAATAAACGTATAAATAAGTTTTGGAAAGCCCGGGCATTTGAAGCTCTCATTCTTGCCTGTCTGCAACTCTCCAGTGCTACCTCACACAAAATCCATTCTTGCCAAGAGCTAAATTCTAATGAAAGGCTGGCCTTGATACAGATACTGAGGGCTCACCCTCCAAAGATCCATCAGCTCCGAGCTGTCTAACTGCAGGGTCTTTGATGTTCAAGTTAGTTTTGGAGACTGACATAAGGAAAACTCATTACTGGATGTGCATATGTGGCTCAGGTTCTGCACTGCTGGGTGAAAGGGACTCACTTTCAACTTCTCAATCACAAAAAAATCTTGGACATCAACCAGAACAAATGAATCCTAAAAAGAAACAATGCCTCTTCTTCATAAAGCAAATTAAGAGCAGCAACAGGCCTCCAAGGGCTGGATCTAGCAAAAAAGTGATGAAATAATGAGGAGCCAAGTTCTCTTCAACTGACTAAAGCTGTCAAATGATTTGGGAATTTGGGAGGGCAATATTTGGTTCTGGTATAAATACAGATCCATACTTCTACTATAAATTTTATGTCAACGGTGCCTGAAGTAAACTATACTGAACAGGTCAATTGAATAGATGTTGGAACAATAACCAGTAAGAAATTGTAACAAGATTGATGACTCTTGCTGCCCCCCTCCCCATCCCAACAAAATTTGATTTCTGGTAGCACACAAAGACTTTGAGATGCCAATTGGCAGCACAGTATCCTCTAACACAGCCTCTGGTAATACAGGTTTAACAAGTGATGGTTAACTCTACATTGATTTCCTTGCCAGTGCTTTCCACGCCCTTGATAGGTCTTCCTCACACTTTCATGTGTACTGCCCATGAGGCTATTTTTCATGGGTAAGCCTAGGCTGGGGCCTGGAGGGCAATTCAACTGCAAGAGAGGAAAAGAGTTATTCAACTTGACCTGACACCCACATGTGCGCACTTCCAAACAGGACTCACTGGGCTGTTATCATGAGGAAGAACGCTGGCTAATTTTTTCCCCTTCTCAGCCCAAGATTGCTGTAACCAATTGTACCATCACACCAGAATGAAATCAATGAACAGGGATCAACCATGAAGACTCCCTGCACAGCTTATTTCCACGTTATACCATGTGTTGACCAATTGAGTCAAGCAGAAGGCTTGAAGGCAAGTGTTCTGACTTGTTGCACATCCTGATTTTCATGAACCCATGATTGGCAGTCGTGCCTTCAGCTGCCTTGGAATTCCAAAGTCTGGAATTCCCTGCCTAAACCTCTCAACTTCTCTAATTCCCTTAAGGCACCCTCACATATTGAAGCAGCCCAAGTTCATATGTAGCAACACCTGGACTACATTCAGGTTTGGGTTGATAAGTGGCAAGACACATTCACCCCACTCAAGTGCCAGGCAATAACCATGTCCAACAAGAGAGAATCCAAACATATCCCCTTGGCATTCAATGGAATCACCATTGTTGAATCCATCACTATCAACATCCTAGGGGTTACCATGGACCAGAAACTAACTGGACTAGCCCATATGAATACAATGGCTACAAGAGGAGGTCAGAGGCTGGGAATTCAGAGGTGAGTAACTCACCTCCTGACTCCCAAAGCATGTCCACCATCTATAAAGCATAGACCAGGAGTGTGATGGAATATTCTCCACTTGCCTGGATGAGTGCAGCTCCAACAAGACACAAGAGGTTTTATACCATCCAGGGCAATGCAGCCAGTTTGATTGGCACCCCATCCACCAACTTAAACATTCACTCCCTCCACACCAATGCACAGTGACAGCATTGTGTACCATCTACATGATGCACTGCAGCAACTATCCAAGGCTCCTTCAACAGCACCTTCCAAAACCACGACCACTACCATCTAGAAGGACAAGGGCAGCAGACAAATGGGAACACCAGCACCTGGAAGTTCCCCTCCAAGCCACCTACCATCCTGACTTGGAACTATATCACTGTTCCTTCACTGTCGCTGGGTCAAAATCCTGGAACTCTCTTCCTAAAAGCACAGTGGGTGTATCGACACCACAGGGACTACAACAGTTCAAGGCAGTGACTCATCACCACCTCCCCAAGTTAATTAGGGTTGGGCAGCAAATGTTGGCCTTGCCAGTGACATCCACATCCCACGAAAGAATAAAAAAAATATACCTCTTTGATCAAAGTTTTGGACATCCATTTTAATATCTCCTCATATCTATAAAGCAAGTAATGCCAGTATTAACAGTATAAAAGCCTTTCACTGCATATACTAAGCATAAATATTTCAGGTTAAATAAGGTTGGATGCTGAACCTGTAGAAAGTTTAGTTCCAATTAATTTTCACCAACAATGTGCTGTATTTGTTTTCACAATGGCTCAAAAGGCTTTAAGATTTTTATACAAATTGGGCCTGTGTGCATCAAGGAACTTGATACCTTGTCCCTAAGGAACTTGATGTTCATTCTTTCTTTCCCAACATAATGATAATTGATGTTGATTTTGCATATGTGGAATGTAATTTGGTGCTGACAGATTCCTGTAAATCAGAATATTTACAAATTGGGTCTGTGTACATCAAGGTCTATGCATGTCCCATCTCTGTATCTCACCCTCTCACTTACTGTCACTCTGTTTCCATTAGAGTGCCCTTCGTTTCATGTGACTGTCTCTGTCTCTGTTTCTTGCTCTTGTGTCGGTCTCTCACTTGCCTTGTCCCTAAGGAACTTGATGTTCATTCTTTCTTTCCCAACATAATGATAACTGATGTTGATTTTGCATATGTGGAATATCATTTGGTGCTGTTAGTTTCCTGTAAATCAGAATATTGAAATGCAAGACACAGGTAGAGATTATGTAACAAAGAAATGATCGAGTTTACTGAGACCTCATTAACTTTTAGCAAAGAGCAAGTCTGAGTCATGTCATATCTAATGGATTTCAGCAACGGAGGTTTCATATAATCCACTAAGGCCCTAGCATGTAGGGTTGAATTGGAAACTGCAGGACAAAATCAAAGGCATCTCTTCAGAGCATGCTGTCAGCTGTGGCTCTGTTGGTAGCACTTGTGCCTCTGCGTCAACTGGTTTTTCTGGGTTCAAGCCCCACTCCAGGAATTAAGCACAAAAATCAAAGCTGACACTCCTGAGGAGGTGCTGTACTGTCAGGGGTCCCATCTTTCAGATGTGACGTTAAACCATTGGCCCTCTCAGGTGGCTGTAAAAGATCCCATGGCACTATTTTGAAAAACAGCAGGGGAGTTATTCCCTGTGTCCTGGCCAATAATTAACCCTCATTTCAACATCACAAAAACAGATTATCTGGTCATTATCACATTGCTGTTTGTGGGAGCTTGCTGTGTGCAAATTGGCTGCTATGTTTTCCCGCATTGCAACAGTGACTACATTTCCAAAAGTACTTCATCCACTGTGAAGCACTTTGAGATGTCTGGTGCTCATGAAAAGCGTTTTATAAGTTCAAGTCTTTCTCAAGCGATTTCTTTAAAAAAAGGAACTTAATCCATTTCCAGATTGCATAGGTTAGATTGTTTAAAAACTTCAAATAGGATATAGAAACATAGAAAATAGGAGCAGCAGTAGGTCATTCGGCTCTTCAAATCTGCTCCCCCTATTCAATATGATCATGGCTGATTCTCTATCTCAACACCGTGCTCCTGTTCTCTCCCCATACCCCTTATGCCTTTAGAGTCCAGAAATCTATCTACTTCCTTCTTAAATATAGTCAGTGACTTGGCCTCCACAGCCTTCTGTGGTAGAGGATTCCATAGCTTCACCAATCTCTGAGTGAAGAAGTTTCTCCACATCTCAGTCCTAAATGGCCGACCCCGTATCCAGAGGCTGTGAGCCCTTGTTCTAGACCCCCCCGGCCAGAGGAAATATTATCCCTGCATCCAGTCTGTCCATCCCTGTCAGGATTTTATATGTTTCAACGAGATCTCCTCTCATTCTTCCAAACTCCAGTGAATACAGGCCTAGTCGGCCCAATCTCTCCCCATACGACAATCCTGCCATCCCAGGAGTCAGTCTGGTGAGCCTTCACTGCACTCCCTCAATGGCAAGTATATCCTTTCTTAGGTAAGGAGACCAAAACTGCACACAATACTCCAAGTGTGGTCTCGCCAAGGCCCTGTATAGCTGAAGTAAGACATCCTTGCTCCTGTACTCAAGTCCTCTCACAATGAAGGCCAACAGACCATTTGCCTTCTTAACTGCTTGCTGCACCTGCTTCCTTTCAGTGATTGGTGTCTAAGGACACCCAGGTCCCTTTGTACATCAATATTTCCCAATCTATCACCATTTAAATGATACTCTGCTATTATGTTTTTCCTACCAAAATGGATAACTTCACACTTATCCGCGTTTTACAGCATCTGCCATGTATTTGCCCAGTCACTCAACTTGTCTAAATTGCCTTGAAGCCTCTTAACACCCTCCTCATTGTTCACATTCCCAAGTTTTGTGTGGTCAGAAAACTTGGAAATATTACATTTCGTTCCCTCATCCAAATCATTGATATATATTGTGAATTGCTGGGGCCCAAGCACTGATCCCTGCAGTGCCACACTAGTCACCGCCTGCCACTCTGAGAAAGACCCATTTATTCCTACTCTCTGTTTCTATCTGCTTACCAATTCTCAATCCATGCCAATATATCACCGCCAACCCCTTGTGCTTTAATTTTACACACTAACCTCTTATTGTGGGACTTCATGGCCTGAACTTTGGCAGGCGTGTGCGATCGGCAGGCCTGGGAGCGGCCCAGAAACAGACCACTGACCACGATCGGCCCCTGACGGTGATTTCACACTGGCTGGCCAATTAACAGGCAGCCAGCGTGAAACATGTGCTGAGAGGCTCAGCGCTGCCGGGGTGGGGGCGGGTAGAGGGCGGGCGATGACGTAACCACGGGCGCAGGTGAGCGCTGGGAGAGAGAGCTCCCGGAAGGCAGACAGGGAGCTGCAGACATTCAAATGGTGAGATAAAGATTTAAAAAGCTGCAAAAAAAAATGTCCATGCACCACAATCGAGCACCTGAAAACATACCTTACAAAAATGCAGTCCACAGATATTTATTTTTGTTTTATTTCATTACAGAGATATCATCCCACCCTTGGATGAGGTTTGATGAAAAATGTAAAGGCTGCCTGGCTGATTCGCCCGTCTGCCAACCATAAGGTTGGACAGGCCACAAAATATCGGAGATAATTGCGCTGTCAAAGGGCTTAATTGCCCTCTTAACTATCGCCGGGCGCACTTCCGACTTTTGCGTGCGTGCGCCCGCCGAGCGGAATATCGCGCGAGTGCACGATGACATTGGGACACTCCCCCCAACGTCATCACGCGCGATTTTACGCCCGATCAGGTTGGCCACCCATTGGGTGCAGAGGTTTGCAGGCTCCTTAATGGAGAAGGAGAACGGCACAGAATCCACTTCTGGTGGATGTCTCAATGGCCTTGAATAGTCAATAAATCCATTTATCGTTGTATCAGGCAACTACCAGGGTGATAGAAAGTGAATTAGAATGAATGTGGTCATTTTTCACAGATTAATTCCTATCTTCCTAACTCAAGCTACTAAAATGACTTGTGCTGGGGATTGTGGGTTCTGTTAAAACTTATTTAACTAAAACTGTTTGAAACTCATTTAAACATTTACAGGTTCAGATAAATAGTGTCGCTAAAATCTTTCTTAACTAATCCGTTATGGTGGTCTATTATGGAAATGCTTGAAAAACTGGGCACCTCCTTGTTCTCCCTCTAATTTACACGGGAAACGGTCATATCCTCTGATGCAAGCTTTTTCTATGCTTCCTTCCATGACAAACAAAGTTCTTGCTGTAATAGCCTCATTAACATAAGCAATTAGCTAACAAACATAAGTAAGTTAGGAGAAGCTCAGCAGTAAAGCTGTAATTAAAAGATATTTTAATTGAATTACATACATCATTTAAAAAGGAACCACGCAAGGTTACTGTCAAATCAGTTATAACAGAAGAGACAAAATTATAATGTTACTTTTAACTTGTTCTCAGGATATGGGCAATGTTGGAAAGGTTGTATTTATTGCTCATCCCCAGTTCCCTGAGATGGCCTTGTGATTGTTTTTATCAAATCGTATGGCCTGATTAGTCGCTTCCAAGGGCTTTGTACATAGTCATGTAGTCATAGTCAAGGGATTGGAGTGACATGTAGGCCAGGCCAGATGGATGTTGTGACCTTCCTGAATGACCTTAGTGGACCATTTAGATTCGTATGATATCTCAGCAGCTTTCATGATTATTTTTCTGGAGTTAACACAAAGACTCTCGCATTTAAGGAATACTCTGAACTCAACCTCTGGGTTGCTTGTCATAGAGTCTTACAGCACAGAGGGAAGGTTATTCACCCATCATGTCTGTGCTGGCTCTTTTAAAGAGCTGACAATTTAGTCCCTAACCAAGTATTTTCTCCCATCTTTCTCTTCTTGAATTCTCTTACTGAAGGCGATTATTCGCTGAACTGCAGCAAAATGCCATGATTTTTTAACCACAGTAGGGCCTGGAGGGCAGTAGGGCACCAGGTCTGCCTCAGCCAGAACAGGGTTCAAACCCCAAGCTGTTGGGGTTGATCTGATTTGGCTAGCACTCGAACCAACTGAGCTAACTGCTCCCCCTTTTCCCCATCACCCTTCAAGTTAGTTTTCTTCAAATGTCCAATTCCAATTTGAAGGTTCCTATTGCAGACACACACCTCGGTGGGACCGAGTTCTCGAGTAGCCTCGGGGTCACAATCTGGTGAGCACATCACACTGTCTGATCCATAGCAAGTGGAGGCAGGGACTTCTCAGCTTTCCAGCACTCAGAGGACTGCTGGAGGCCAGAAACCTGCTGAGTCCAAGTCAGATGAGGAGCCTCTGGGGTTGGTTGTACCTCAGTTGCTCCTGAAGTGGACAAGTGCTGTAGGCTGACAAAGGATCAGATGCGGTTAAAGTTTCATGGCTGCGTCTCTATGATATGACCTTGATTACAGAGCGCAAGAGAGCGCCCTCGGCTAGACAGATGTCAGACATTCTCAGATGCTATGTGAAGATCTATGGAGTGTCCTCACTGCATATCGCCATCATCCTCCTGCAACCTGGTGACTATTAGGGCCTTCGCTGCGTCTCCATGACATGAGCCTGAACACTGAGGGTATGTGCGCTGCCATCAGCCACACAGGGGTCAATCATTCACAGATGCAAGGCGAGGATGTCAGGACTGTCCTCGCTGCATCTCCTCATCATCCTCCATGAATCTTGCGGCCATGAGGGCCTCCCGAGCGCACCTGCCTCGCCTGCCCAGTGTGATGGCCTCATTGCCGGCATCCTCGCCTTCGAGGCCCTCATCACTGTCAACTCCTTCGACGTCCTCCTCATCGGAGGAGACATGCAGCTCCTCCATCTCCTCCTCAGCCAGGCCCTCCCCCCGTTGCAGCGGCAGGCTGTGGAGCACCCTCTGGGCACTGTATTGCAGTGCTCCACTGGGCCTATCGAGACACCAGATCCTCATTTTCAAAACACCTATTGTTCGCTCCACCAAAGTCCGGGTCACAGCATAAGCCTCATTATACCATCACTCTGCTCCAGTCTGAGGCTGCCGCATAGGCGTCATCAGCCATGTCCTCTGTGGTAGCCCTTGTCCCCGAGGAGCCAACTCTGCAGCCTCTGTGGACCCTGGAATCTGTCAGGGATCTGAGACCTGCTGAGGATGTAGGAGTCGTGGACAATCCCTGAGAATCGTGCACAGACCCGTAGGATGTGTTTGTGTTGGTTGTACACCAACTGAACATTCAGCGAGTGGAAGTCCTTGCGGTTGACAGAGTTGGTTGCTTGTTGCCACGAAGATCTAAGTGCCACATAAGTGCCATCGATGCCACCCTGTACCTGCGGAAATACAGAGATCTGCGCCAATCCCAACGCTCTTGCTTCCTGGCTTTCTGATCCCTGGCGAAATGCACAAAGTTGTGTGCCTTTGTGATGTTGGCATCCGTGACCTCCTGGATGCATTTACACATGGAGGTTTGCAAGGGAGCCCTGGAAGGAGCCACTAGCATAAAAATTGAGCAGTCACTTTCACAGTCACTGGCAGTGGATGCCCTCCATGTCCCCATGGTGCCAAATCCTGCAGCAGGTGGCATATGTGACCGACCAGTTCCCTAGACATACACAGTCTTTGGCGACACTGGTCCTCAGTCATCTACAGGAATGACAGGTGCCATCTATAGACCCTGGGTCTAGCAAGGTGCCTATAGGCGACAGCTCTCTGTGGGTCTTCAGCTGCGTACACAGCAGGTCCTGCTGCCCCTTCAGCTTGAGGGAGGTGCTCCTCCCTTTGTCGAGCCAGGTGTCTCTGCCACACTCTTCCCCTTCGTCCCTGCTCCCTGTAAGCCATGGGGCAAACCGCTAAATCACCAGGCTCCATGATCCTGATGTTCCCCTCCTGCAGAATCAAAGAGAGAGACACGCTGGTTGGCATATGTGACTTAAGAACCTCTCCTGGTTAAGGCTGAAGCCCCTTGACACATACAGGAAAATGCTGGCCACTACTTGGATGGTCAGTGTGTAGTGCACTCATTGGCTGCTGCAACCTCACCCACCTTTACCCCACTCCACTTGACCGATTGGTGGCAGCTTCGCCCATTGGGCTGCACACTGTGCTCTCAGCTCAGGCGCAGACATTCTCCTAACCTGCACTGCAAGGCTGCACTGTTAGCTTGAACCATGAGGGATACTGGTCCAAACCTGAATAAAGACATTGCCATGAGCTGTGAGCACCTCCAGCAGTGACTGCGCCATGGCCAGCTTTAGCAAGGGGATCCTACAACTTGCCCAGTCAGACAATTGCTTTGCTGTCCCATAAAATGCACATTAATTTGCAGTCTGCGTCCGAGGGGTGAAAGGTTCTGGGGTATTTGGTGGCATTTTCATGCTTTTGCGTTGCTTGAGTGGGCAGGAAATCTTCAGAGGCCCAACTCCAAGCCTGTCAATGGAGCTGCAGCTGAACAGTCCCAGTGGAGGAAGAATGCTCATTTTTGACAAGCTTTTCCTAGTGCATGGCTGCTTCCCTCATCCCCCGCTCCCCCATTCCCCACCCCCCCAGCATGTGCTTGTGTATTTCCTTCAGCATGTGCTGCCTTACCTCCGCCACACCCAACCCCTGCTACCCCCACCCACCCTCCACCCCTCCCCCGGCCTCACCTGCACTGAATACTGAAGCCTTTGCCCCAGCACTGCACTGAAAACCTGCCAGGAAAAAGCGACTCGTCTGTGCCCCCCACGAATGTGCGGCGCCTCTTCCTTGATGTCCTACGGGCGATGATACGAGCGCTGCGCAAGGTTGTGTTCACTCACCTCCGAGTTCCCCTTGAAGTTCAGGCCGCCAGGTGCACGCCTTTTAAAGGCACCACTCTGAAGTCACACTGACGTAGGCGGTAAGTTTGACATGGGGGAGGATGATTTCGGTGACCAGGGCTTATAATTAGATGCCAAAGTATTGAAATTAGGTTCCCGATGAGTGGCAGCAGGAAAGGCTGCTCCCATTGATGGGTGGAGCAGACAATCGTGAACAGGTTTCACAATGACTTAAAAACGATTTTTGGCATTCTCACCATATTGTCCCCCCTCACCCGCTATGATGCCCTTGCCAGCGGGGCTGGACAATTCCGGCCAATGGTGCAATCATATTGGACCATTCACAGTGAAAAATGTGGGAACCAATGTTAGCGCAATTGGAGTGCTCAATGAGTGCTTTAAAGTAGATGGTAATGTTTGCACAGAAAGGGTCTATCCAGTACTAGGCCTGAAACCAGTCAGTGAAGTGAAATTTTCTGCATTGCATTTGACCATGCTACAAAATCATCGGCCCAGTCTATGTCCTTTCCCTAATTTAAATTAGTGGGTATTGTTTAATGCTGAGCTAAGGGGGAAGTTAAGAGCAGTTATTTTACACAGGGGATTGCTACAAGAAAGAGAATCCATGACACCATTTAAAATGAAGGTTGGCAAATATTTGAAGATTCCTAGAATATTAAGGACATGATAACACAACCTGATTAGGCAAAGTAAACATGGTTTTATGAAAGGGAAATCATTTTTGACAAATCAATTGGAAGTTTTTGAGGGTGCAACTTGTGGGGTAGATAAGGGAGAACTAGTGGATCTAATACATGGTGAGTTTCACAAGGCAGTTAGACAGAGCTTCCGTGAGAGCAGTTTTGTGTCCCCTACCTGAGGGAGGGTATTTTTGTCAGGAGGGCAGGTGTGAGGCCTGCAGTAAAGGTTCACCAGATTGATTCCAGGGATGTGGAGGCTGCCCCGTGAAGAGAGGTTGAGTAGAATGGGCCTAAATTCTTGGAGTCTAGAAGAATCAGAGGTGATCCCACTGAAACATAAAATTCTCGGGCGGCTTTGATAGGATAAATGCAGAGTGGCAAGAGGTTCGAGAACAAAGGGTCTTAGTCTGGGATGTTTTCCGATCGAGATGAGGAGAAATTTCTTCACTTAGACGGCTGGGAATCATTGGAATTCTCTACCCCCGAGGGCTTGTGAATATTCAGCCACTGAGATTATTCAAGGCTGAGATTGATAGATTTTTGGACACTGAGGGAACAAGGAATATGGGAAAGTGGTCTTGATGCAGAAGTTCAACCATGATCTCATTGGATGGTAGTGCAGGCTTGAGGGGATGTACAGCTTACTCCTGTTCCTATTTCCTATGCTATGTTGTGAAAGGAAATGGGTCAAGAGCAGGGACTAAAGGGATAGCTCTTTCAGAGAACCAGCACAAGCACAATGGGATGAATGGTTTCCTCTGTGTTGTAAAATTGATGGTTTTAAGCTTCGAAATCTGCACCTGCTCCATCACCAAGACAGAATATTTCCAACTTGGCACTAATGTCACATTCACCCCAACTCCAATCCCAATCTACTGGGGCTTCCTGACATCATCCAGGCATCACTCTGCAATGCTCTCCTCACCAGCCTCCTAAACTCCACCCCGCATCAACCCGACTCATCCAAATATTTGCTGCTTGCGTTCTATCTGATAGCAAGCTTAAATCACCTTTCATCCCAGAGCTTGCCACTGGCTCCCCATTCTCCATCAGATCGACTTCAAAATCCTCATCCTCATCTACAAATTCCTCATTGCCTTATGCCGCCCAATGCCACCACTATCCCAACAACAAAGTCATAGCTTCTCTTCTGAGTTTGGGCTACAGTCCATGAGTTGCTCTCTCCAGCTAGCTTCTTAACCTCCTGCAACTTGCTTCAGCTATTCCCACCACCAAAAACCCTCCTCAGAACTCACTCCCAATGGTCTCCTGTTGAATCAATGTATAAAGTTCAACTTCAATTAATGGATAAAGTTTTAATCATTTGGTAGTACAGAACTTCAGTATTGCTGAAAAAAGAGAGATGCTATCAAAGCTTTTCATCTTGCACTCATCAGGACAGCTTGCAAGAATATTCCAATAGGAACGGGGGGAACAACAATTTATACTGCATGAGAAAAGCGAGTGCTGATTGATTGGCAAATGGATTCTGGTTGGTGGAGGTGTTGCCATGGATAATGCAGCATGGAACAGTTAACTGCTCCGTTTTGTCCAAATTCAAACCAGGCAGGTTGATTCTGATTGGTCAAGACATTGCCCTGAGGAATGATCCAGGAAATAAGCTTAGGGAACAGCCATTCCCTGGTTCATTCCCCAGGGCAATGCCTTGACCAATCTGAATCCACTTGCCAACCAATCAGCAATCTCTTTTCATGCAGTAGAAACTGTTGCTCCCCCATTACTGTTGGAAAATTCTTATGAGCTATCCTGATAAGTGCAAGACAAAAAGCTTTGATTGGATAAAGTTTTCTTGATTGCAATTATCTAATCCATAAATAAGTAAACTCATAGCATTTGGTGGGAATGCATTTTTAAAAAATGTAGGCTTCAGTTAACACCAATTCACTATCCCAACTGGTAATTTACCAACCAAGTAGCAAATGGGGGCAAAAGAGTGGAAAGAAAGGGAGCAGGAAAACAGTAAGAGAGCAAAAGAAAAAGCATAAAGACAGGAGCATGTAAAAGAACTAGAGAGAGGAACAGGGGCTGAATGTTAATGTGTTCATGGTCTCCCCAGCAACACACACACCTACCTAGGGTGAGGGTGCTGCCAACTGGCACAGTGACAGGATCTGTCGATCACACACGAGGATCTGATACTCAGGAGCAACCCAGGAAGAAATTTTTCCTTTTGCTCTTCCCAGGAGGGCTGTTTTTATTTTGCTGTTTATTAGACTTGGCACCATTAATCCTCCCCGGAGAGCCTTCTCCAACAAGCTGTGTTTGAATCCTGTCCTGTTCCACTGGGGAAGTAGCAATTTCTTGTTTTTGAAATATCAAACGGGAATTTATTTTTTCTTTACTTTCCAAATCTATTCTTTCTTTTGCCTCACAACAATACAGCAACTTGCATTTATATAGCCTCTTTAACATCGCAAACGGTTCCTCGCAGGAGCCATTAAGACAAAATATTAGCATCTAGTCAAAGGAGACATAAGAGCAGATGACCAAAAGCTTGGTCAAAGAAGTAAGTTTTAAAGAGCATCTTAAAGGAGGAGAGAGAGAGAGAGACAGAGAGGCAGAGAGAGGAGAGGCAGAGAGAGGTACAAAGAGGAAGTTCCAGAGCTTAGAGCTCCACCAGTATCTGCAAACAGAACCAAATGTGTTAAGTAACGCAGGAACATGGGGAACAGTTAAAAAAAACCGTCAGTTTTTCTTTAAAAACATAGAAACATAGGACTTAGGAGCAGGAGCAGGTCATTCGGCCCTATTAGCCTGCTCTGCCATTCAATAAGATCATGGCTGATCTGATTGTGGCCTCAACTCTTTCCTGCCTGTCCCCCATAACCCTGGGTTCCTTTGTCTATCAAAAATCTACTAGACTCAGCCTTGGATAAATTCAATGACCCAGCCTCCGCTGCTCTTTGGGGAAGAGATAACAAGCCTCTGAGAGGAAAAACATTTCTCCTCATCTCTGATTTAAAAGGTAGACCCATCCCGCAGTTCTAGTCTCCCCCACAAGAGGAAACCTCCCCCTGGTCCACCCTATGAAGTCCCCTCAGGATCTTACGTGTTTCAATAAGATCACCTCTCATTATTCGAAACTCCAATGGGTGTAGGCCCAACCTCTTCAACCCTTCTTCATAGGATATCTAAACTAAATAAAGAAATAATTTTCACATTATAACTGATTTCCTTTTTTTAAAAATTGAATCTGCTAATAGTAGCTAGGGAAATGAAATGTATGCCTATTTCACTAAAGCAGTAATATTCCAACTTTACACTCCCTCTGGGAGAAAATTACAGAAATTTGGCATGTGTTGTGTCTGAGTTACTAACCAGTTAAAGCCAACAGTTGGAAAAATTGTGCATAGACTGTCCTAAATTTCCAATACCACCCCCAGATAGCTGAGACTCCTCACCGATGGTGCAGCATCAGAAAATTACCCCTTAAAGACCCAACCAGGGGTGGCAGGCTGAAGCTAACCTGTCTATAAAAAGCAGATTCATTAGAGGCCTAACAAAAACACTCATTAGCAGCAGAAAGATTGGTGAAGCCGGAAAAAGAAAACACAACAGAGTGCCTTGCTAGGCCAGTTACAAGCCAGCCACATTACTCCGGGTCTGGAGTCACATGTAGGCCAGGCCAGGTAAGGACAGCAGATTTCCTTCCCTAAAGGGCATTAGTGAACCTGGTGGGTTTTTTACGGCAATAGCTTCATGGTCATTATTAGACTTTTTAATTCCAGATTTTTATTGAATTCAAGTTCCACCATCTACCATGGCGGGATTCAAACCTGCTTCACCAAAGCACCACCCTGAGTCTTTGGATTACTGTTCAGTGACAATACCACTTTGGCACCACCACCCCCCTTAACATCCATTGGCATTGCCATCGCTGAATTCATCACTATCAACATCCTGGGGGTTACTATTGACCAGAAACTGAACTGGACTAGCCATATAAATACTGTGGCTACAAGAGCAGGTCAGGGGCTAGGAACCCTGCGGCGAGTAACTCACCTCTTGACTCCCCAAATCCTGTCCACGATCTACAAGGTACAAGTCAGGAGTGTGATGGGATACTCCCCACTTGCCTGGATGAGTGCAGCTCCCACAACACTCAAAAAGCTTGACACCATCCAGGACAAAGCAGCCCACTTGATTGGTACCCAATCCACAAACATTCACTCCCTCCACCACCGATGCACAGTGGCAGCAGCATGTACCATCTACAAGATGCACTGAAGGAGTTCACCAAGGCTCCTTAGATAGCACCTTCCAAACCCACAACTGTTACCATCTAGAAGGACAAGGGCAACAGACACATGGGAACATCACCACCTGCAAGTTCCCCTCCAAGCCACTCACCATCCTGACTAGGAAATATATCGTCATTCCTTCACTGCCACTGGGTCAAAATCCATGATCTCCCTCCCTAAAAGCACTGTGGGTGTACCTACACCACATGGACTGCAGCAGTTCAGAAGGTGCCCTTTTCAAGGGCAATTAGGGATGGGAAATAAATGCTGGCCTAGCCAGCAACACCCATGTCCCATGAACGAAATGAAAAAAAGGTCAAGGGAGACTGGGAATGAACTTGGACAAATAAGCAGAGCAGGAAAGCATGCTGGCCAGGCAAACAGAACAAACAACATTTCTGATTCACACATACTTGGAATGACAGTTATGCTGCTTGTATGTCATAATCTAGAGCCCTGGGCTAATAATCCAGGATTCAGGTCCCACAGTGACCGTTTGAGAATTTGAATACACTTTAAAAATTCTGGAAATGAAAAGCTAATGCCAGTACACGCGACCTTATCCTGGCCTGGTCCACATGTGACTCCAGTCCCACACCAATGTGGTTGACTCATTGTCTTCTGAAGAGACCCAAATAAAACTGACACCTTCACAACACAGCAATTCAAGAAGATGGTCCACCACCACCTTCTCAAAGGCTACTTGGGATATGGAATAACTCAAGCCTTGCCAGTGACACCACATCCCAAGAATGCATTTAAATAAGGATACTTGAAAATCTTGTCTGTTATACTGCAGGCTACCTGAAGGGTTGAAGACCAGCCATTAAGCAGATAGCACTGCACATACTACCTATACGCTCGAGGCTAAACATACCAGCAAATGCTCTCTGGCATCTCCTACTTTGTACACCTGATTCTCGCCAGCTACTGCGCAACTACTAATGTGCCAAGGACCATTTGCCAATTTAGGCCACTTTTAGAGCTGCCTTGAAGTACATTACAGGGAGGATAATCATTTATGGTTCCTGAAGTGACAACTTCCAGCTCGATGAACGTAACAATTCAACCAAAAGATTCAATGAAAGAGGCCAAGGTTACATAAATGATGGCGGTATAAACGGCCAAATGATTTTGATGATTTTAATCTCCCTGACAGTAAGTGAATGGAACGATGAGCAGACACAATGAGAATAAGTGAATTCTACTGCTTCACACATCCCTTCAGAGTGACAATGATGTAGATAAGCTGCTGCACACAGGGTATCAGTGCTCTGCTAAACAAAGGGATGTTGTATGAAATGCACATGAGTTGGAGAGCACTCTAAATTCCACTTTACCTTATTGTTAGAAGTTGCCAGTTGTAATCCGACTCAAATACAAACTGTCAATTTTGGAAATCACTAATCCCTGTGATTTCTTTTGGTGACTGGCTGCTTCAGGAGAAAGTTAGAAGCTCCAACTAGTCTCCTTATTGCACAGATAAATTTATTGGATGGAATATGTCAGGCAGCTACCTTTTTACTATCAAACAGGTCAACACATTGTTAAAAGACAATAAACCTCGAGTTAAAAGGCGCACACAGTTTGGACATCATGGTTAACTTGCCCTTTCTGCCATCAATGGCCTAAATAGCAAAGAAATTTCTCCTGAATTTCCTATTAGATTTATTGGTGACCACCCTATATTTATGTCACTGGATACATATTCTCTATATCTACCTTATCAAATTCATCATTATTTTAAAGGCCTCTATTAGACCATCACTTAGCCTTCTCTTAGGCCACCAGGTTGTTCAGCCTTTCCTGATAAGCGTGTCCTCTCAGTTTTGGTGCCATACTTTCCATCTCTTGCTAGCTTCCTCTATTTTAATGGAAACCATCTCAGTGTCTCAAGTCTGTCCTGCCTATTTGCTTCTTCTGATACTGCTCCCACCGTGCCCCTCCCACCCCACCAATGCTACTTGACTGGCTTACATCCCTTTGCTGTTTAGGTACTCGTTTTAACTATTGCAAAAATCACTCAGCTACATACTAAAATGTTGGATTGGGTACAAGTGAGTCACATAAAGGGGCACCGATGAGGCCTCAGTAAAAAAAAAAATTAAAAGATTGAGATTTAATCTGTAACAGTTCTGGAGAAGCACAAGTCATCAGAAATGTACTAGTACTATGTGAGTTGCTCTTTCGGAGCGCCGGTGCCGACACGATGGGCCAAATGGCCTCCTTCTGCGCTGTAACAATTCTGTGATATTTTACAGTATCTCCTCTTAGCTCTTGGCATCCGTACCTTCAGCTTCTTTATGCTAAATCCCCACATTGCCATATTGTTTAATTTACTGAATTCCAATTCTTAAATAATTGTAGTTTTGAGCTGACTGATTCATCAGGAGAAAATTGTGCCTTTTTTAATAAAAGACCCTGCTGTGGTTGCTAAGCAACAGCCATCCATTTAGCACCTTGTAGTCGAATCTGAAAGGTGCTAACACACACACACACAAACACACACAAGCGCACACACACACACACACACACACCCACCCACCCCCCTCCCCTCGTCTTACACAGCCTCTAACAGCAATCCAAAGTGCTCCATTTCTTGCAATATATCAGCACATGTATTCATAATAACAGATAAAAATTATTGAATCTAGATGATTGTACAATTCATGGCACCAGATATTGCACTACGTTGAATGCCATTGACATTCCACCTCCCCTTGTAGTTCAAATGAAAGTGATGCTGATTTGCCGTCAACTTTAAGGGCTGGAGCTTTGCACTTCTCTCAGGAAGGAAGAAAATAAAAACACAAGCAGATGGTCGGGGAATTAATCACACAAAAAATAATCAACACCTTGCAGTGCGTTAAGAGAGTTACAATTCAAATAGGAGCCACTGATTATGTTGTAAACAATGAATCCCACTCAAATGCTTTATTTTATTGGTATATTTTATTTCCCTGAATGAGAGTCCTACACCCTGTGAATTAAAGAATAATTCAGACAGAGTTTTCAGCCTTCAGGGAAAGGTCATAAGATACGTGTCACCACAATGAAGTATAATGTCCTTCCAGCTTGTTTCTTGCTCCAGAATAAAAGGAAAGAATCACACGTAAAACAGTAACTGAACTTATCTTGGTCTTTCAGCTGCTGAGCAACCAGTACTTCCTGTCTCCTCTCAGGGATTTACAGCATGCCCACGTCTTTTCTTGTCACCCCTTATACGTAAAGACACTGCCACTTTAAGCCATTTCTTTCTGTATTCTTGTAATTTCGATTTGCAGCCCAATTTCACACCAAGTCTGGAATGTTACACATGTTTCATTCTCACTCAATCTCTCTTGCAGATGTTCATATAATATATACATCTCTCACTTTAGAGTGAAATGCTTACTGAAGACAAAGGTTGGTTACCCCAGTGTCTTCGTTCACAAAGGCAGCTCCAAAACCCATTCTCAGCTCATGAAGGTTCACCTAGTTATGATGCTTGCAGCCCAACATATAATGTAAATTTTGCAAGCCATTAACAGTTTAAACTTTATTTCAGGGGGAGACGACAAATGGAGCAACAAGTTCAGGGGTTTGTACGATACTTCCTTCGTAGCCCTGCTGGGTGCTGCCCTTTGGGTCCTGAACTGGAGCAGACTGTGCTTACGCTGCAATCTGAGACATGCAATTTAGGTTCAAATCAACTGGCTACCTTGTGATGGACCGTGAGCTGCATGGAGGCAGATGGGACTGCTGGACAATAGGCTCTCGAGGTTGTATTGAACTGCTATCGACTCTTTTTACAGTGCAGGTTTACATAGCTCACTTTGGACTGTTGTGGATCAGTCTGCAGTAACTACAAATTGAGTGTGAGACTGCATCTTTAATCTCTCTTATCTCCTATTCCTCTTTCTCATCATGAAGACAATGGGGATAATTTTGACTTTGGATGATATTGTAAAATGGGAGATAGCGATTCACTTGCCTATTGTAGCTCTCTCTCAATTTTCATTTCCAATGGTTTATGTTGCAGGCAGGTGAATCTCTACTGCTGGATTTTCACCATCAGCCAAAGCCAAAATTGCCCCACTCACTATAAGCAGAAACAGAAAACCACAATATCAATTGGCTTCCTTCAGTCTCTGTTTCCACATGACTTTAAGCAATTACTTCTTTGACATCACTCTCTTGACTGAGTACAGCTTTCCAAGGTGTATGTAGACCTTTAGCATTGAAACGCTGTCAACTTTAGAGAAACTGAACCAGGAGTTACAGGGAGTTAAAATCAGCACTTTCACCTCTGTGACTTGAGTTTAGATACAGCCCAAAGTTACTTCATATGAGGATAGATTGGAGAAGCTGGGGCTGCCTCTCCTTAGAGGAGAGAAGGTTGAGATGATATTTGATAGAGGTGCTCAACATCATGAGAGGTCTGGACTTAGTCGATAGGGAGAAACTGCTCCCATTGGTTGAGAACCAGAGGACATCAATTCAAGATGATTGGCAAAAGGAGCAGAGACTTCTTCAGGAAAAACTTCTTTACTCAACAAGTGGTTAGGACCTGGAATGCACCGCGAGTGTGGTGGAGGCAGATTCAGTCATGACTTTCTAAAGCGAATTGGATAATTATCTGAAGAGAAAAGAATTGCAGGCCCTATGGGGAAAAGGCAGGGAAGCTGCTCTCGTAGAGAGCCATCACCGACAAAACGGGCTGAATGGACTCCAGCGGTATTGTAATCATTCTATGCTTCCATGTTTCTAAGTGATGGGTTTGAATGTCTCCTCTCTCTGAAAGCTATAAGAGCCCTAATGAAATTCTGTAGTTTCAAATTATTTCCTAGTTCACAGGGCTGATGATGAGGATGTACAGTCTTGATGGACCAGTCATTATTTACCTATCCCTCATTTTTGCAAGTTTGTATATTAAATACTTTGCTTGAACCAATAACAGAGCTGTACCCTACACAGGAGACATGTGGAACTTGTCCCAGGAGCGCAGCATCATGTAAACGATGACAAAATGCACTCCTTTCTCAACATCAACTCCCATCACTTCAATGAAAAGTTTTGACAAGGCAAATAGGGGAACCTGTTTCCAGTGGTAGAAGGGCTGCTGACCAGAGGATGCAGATTGAAGGCAAAAGAGCCAGAGGCAAGAAGATAATTTTGTTTTTTTACACAGCAAGTTAAGATCTTGAATGCACTAAAGAGGTGGTGAGACCAGATCAATAGTAAATTTCAAAAGGGAGTTGGGTATTTCAATAAAGGGGAAACATATGCAGAGCCATGGGAAAGGGACAGGGTAGTGGGACTAATTGGTTGGCTCTTCCAGAATAGCTGAATGGTCTTCTTTTCTTTCACATCATTCTATGGTCAGAGGATAAAACTGCCAATGATTCTTTTTACAGGTCCTGCAGGTTATTAATTTCGCTTCCCATTTCCCAAAAGGTAAGAAGTTCTCCCCAGCCCAGCAAAGCCAGAGGAGTGACGGTACCATGGACGAGTCAATCTATGGACTGAATTTTAACCTAAAAAGATGGGCGGGTGAATCGCTGGTCTCCCATTTCACATTATCATCCAAAGTCAAAATTACCCCAAAAGTTTTCATGCTGAGTGAGAGGGACAGGAGATAAGAGATAAAGATTAATGGTGCATTCACACGCATCACAAACAACACATTAATGTGCCTTGGTCAGGTTTATTTCATAATATGACTTTTTTTTATTCATTCATGGGATATGGGCGTCACTGGCTAGGTCAGCATTTATTGCCCTTGTTCAAAGGGCATTTAAGAGTCAACCGCATTGCTGTGGGTCTGGAGTCACATTTAGGCCAGACCAGGTAAGGACGGTAAATTTCCTTTCCTAAAGGACATTAGTGAACCAGATGGGTTTTTACAACAATCGACAATGGTTTTACAGTCATCATAAGACTTATAATTTCAGATTTTTATAGAACTCAAATCCCACCATCTGCCGTGACAGGATTCAAACCCGGGTCCCCAGAGCATTACCCTGTGTCTCTGGATTACTAGCCCAGTGACAATACCACTAAGCCACCACCTCCCCAAATAACATAGGCACGCAAACTAAAGAATTTGTTCATTGTTTTAAGAACTCTGTGCTACATTAAGGGAAAAGAAAACAGAGAGCCAAAATATACTACAATGCTTTAAATAAATGTGTCTCAAACAGAGCAGGCCATGGAAATGTTCCAATAACCTCCATATACATTATTACAATGTTGCAGGGACCATGGACTGAATTTTAATTTTGGGAGCAGTCAATAGGAGCCAGGATTGTTGTTTCCAGGTCCCGAATTGGCCACTGTGGGGGAAAATAGTTGCTCTTTGGGATTTTGGCATGGAGACGCGTTCCTGGTCCAACCAAGGGCGGCAGACAGGCTCTCAAATCTGGAAGGCCAATCAGAGAAGCAGCAGGGTGCAGCGAAGGGTAAGTAACTGAGAGGTAACTTCAACATGAACCCTCTTAAGTTTATTTTTAAAGATTTAATTAAAAATAGAAAGAGTGGCCTTGGGGGGATGGGGTGGGGTAGTCAGGGGTAGGGAATCCATCTACAAGGTGGCCTTTGGCTGTGGAACCCTGACCTACCGCACAGCACCTTCCTCCAGGTAGTTAAACTGCTCCCCCATCGCATCAGGAGACTGGAGATCCACTGGAAAATCCCAGCTGGCCTCCTTTAAGTAGCGTCGGTCGGGCTCTTCATGAGCCTAACTGGCTGCCCGTCTCATGGGGCAGATAGCATACCCAGACCCTGAACACCCCCATCACTTCGCAAAAATGGCCAGCACCATAAACCGTGGCTGGAAACTGGCCGGCCGGTCGGTGGCACTGTTTCTCGGCCCTGCCCACCTCCATTCCCAACCTCGGCAAGGCCCAAAATTCCTGCCCCAAATGTCAGTAAAATGAATATAAATATTTCAGTGTGAAAAATCATAGACCTCCATCTGTTTGCTAACAGAATATGCATGTGTGTTTTTCATTTTATGTTATTTAACTGAGGCCAAAGCTGCATTATAAGAAAAATACTTGTATTTAGGCCAATTTGTTTCCCACAATTTATGTTTCTCAATGTGTTTCCCTTATTTTCACCGTATCATCCCTGAAAATATTAATTAACATCCATTCAGAAATGGCAATGTTCCCAAAGCGTTTTCTGTAGGTTTCACTCTCCCTATCTCCATCTCTCTGAATCACAAACTTTCTTTCATGTCTTGTCGAATGTGACTCTCCAATTCTTCAGTCTCTCTCACCATATCCACTTCTTCCCCTGTCTTTAGCCACTAACTAGTTCTTAAAATTAAAAATAAAAAAATCCCTTTGAATTAGCTGCCGGGCAGTTCAAGATAGTCATAGAGTTGATGAATACTCATAGCTTTCAGTGTAAGAAGGCAGCTCACCACCACCTTCTCAAGGGCAACTAGGGATGGGCAATAAATGCTGGCCCAGCCAGCGATGCCAACATCCCGTGAATGAATAAAAAAAAAAGACTGGACCGGTCCGCGAGTACATACTACATGCTACTTCTCTGCCTCAATGGTGCTTCTAATTGTACCAACCTCACGGTAAATATACCTGATTAGTACCTACAAATCAACAAGGCAATTATTACACAGTCTGCCTCCCAATGATATCAGGCAGGGAATAAAAAACACCTTCACCTGTCCTTCTCCTAAGATTTTATCATTTAATAATTACTATTACCATAAGGAAGCTTTTAGCTATGTAAATAGTCCTGTGTCTGCCCTTCTATTCTATTTAACTCTTATACGAGTGAATAGAATCAATGCTGGCACCATGTGCAAACCTTTCTTTCTATCCATATTAATTATACCCTGAGTAGGGCTGTCTTTTTTACAAGCTATTTTCTCAGTTATATTGCTGTTCTCTTTACTAAGATCAATTGGCGTGGAGACTGCTAAATAGACAGGAGTGCTGGTGGGTTACAATTGTTATTCACACAATGTAGTTATGCGTAGGTAGGCGGTTACTGCTTTGTATCTTGGAGATGTCCTATTCTTCAAAAAATTATCCAGCAAGTGTTGCCTTTTAACTGCTTTTTCTTAGAGTCTGTTCTTCACTGTCACTGTTCACTCTGGAGGAATTGTTCTTATCCCCAACTCCACTTGGTAACTTGCTCATTTTAGGTGCATGGTCGTGTTGTGGTTACCTTAATGGACTAGCAACCCAGAGGTTTGAATTGATAATCCAGAAACAGGAGTTCAAATCTCACCAGTGGAAATCCCAGTTTGTGGAATTGAATCCAGTTAATTAAATTTATCCAGAATAAAAAGCTAGTGTCAGTAATGATGACCATAGTGCTTGGATTGTCGTAAAAACATGACGGGTTCACTGTTGTCCTTTAGGGAAGGAAACCTGTCATTCTTACCCAGTCTGACCTATATGTGACCCACAGCAATGTGGTTGTCTCTTAACTGCTCTCTGAAGAGCAAAAGACAAAGTTGAAGTGTTTGCAACCATCCTCAGCCTGAAGCGCTGAGTGGATTATCCATAGGGTTGCCAACTGTGATTAAATGTATTCCTGGAGGTTTCATCACATGACTTGCCCCCCCACGCTCCAGCCATTAATCAGCCAACGCATCCACCCTTGTGATGTACTGCCTTCCTGCTCCAGTTGGAAAGTTATTATTACCTGACTGTCAGCCAAACAGCATTTTCCCCCCACTTCCAATATTTTTATATCTGGTAAAGAGAAATGTTCAAAGAAAATGGCAAAAACAGTCTTTTTTAATGCCTCGATGATTATTCTCAGGGTTGGAGATTGTTCTTCAATTCCTGGAGGCTCCAGGACATTCCTGGAGGGTTGGCAATCCTCGTCCATCTCAGCCTCTTTGTGAGGTTCCCAGCATCACAGATTCAAGTCTTCAGCCAACTTGATTCACTTCATGTGATATCAAGAAACAGCTGAACATACTGAGTAAGTAAAGACTTTGAGTCCTGACAACATTCCAGCTGTAGTCCTGTGTTCCAGGACTAGCCAGACTCCTAGTTAAGCTCCCAGACAAGCTCTTCCAGGACAGTTACAACACTAGCATCTACCTGACAAAATGGAAAATTGCCCAGGGTTGGTCTAGCCATAAAAAGCAGGATAAATCCCATCTGGCCAATTACTGTACCTTAAACTGACACTCAATCAGCAGCAAAGTGATGGAAGGTGCATTACTGATCAATAACCTACTCACTGATGTTCATCCAGGACCACTAGGCTCCAGACCTCAGTATAATCGTTACCTAAACATGGACTAAAGTGCTGAATTCCAGAGACAGGAATGGCTGTTCTTTGACAACAGGCAGCATTTGATAGAGGGGGAAAACTCTCTAATAGCATTCCTAGCACAAAAGAAGATGGTTGTGGTTGTTCGAGGCCAATCATCTCAGCCCCAGGACAGTACTACGGGAGTTCCTCAGGCCCAATCCTGCTCCATCATTGACATTCCTTCCAACATAAGGCCAGAAATAGGAACTGCACAATGTTCAGTTCCATTGACAACTCCTCAGATACTGAAGCAGTTCATGACTGCATGCAGCAAGACCTGGATAACATGAAGGCTTAGGCTGAGAAGAGGCAAGTAAAATTCCTTCCACACATACACCAGGCAATGACCATCTCTTACAAGGGTGAAACAAACCACCTCCCCTTGATATTTAATGAAATTACTGTCATCAAATCCTCCACCATCAACATCCTGGGGGTCACCACTGAATAAAGCTTTAACTGGACCAGCCACATAAATATTGTGGTTATAAAAGCAGCCAGGAGGCTAGGTATTCTGCTGTTAGTAACTCACCTCCTGACTCCCTAAAGCCTGTTTACAAATCAGGGGTGTGATGGAATACTCTTCGCTTGCCTGGATGAGTGCAGCTCCAACACCACTTGAGAAGCTCGACACCACCCAGGACAAAGCAGCCCATCTGATCGGCATCCCATCCACCACCTTAAATATGGCTGCAGTGTGTACCATCTACAAAATCCACAGCAGCAACTTGCCAAGGCTTCATCAACAGCACCTCCCAGCCCCACAAACTCTACCAGCTAAAAGGTCCAGGGCAGCAGGAGCATGGGAATACCACCACATAAATGCGCCCCTCCTCAAATCAGACAGCATTCCGATTTGCAAATACATGGAGGTTGAAGAACTCAGCGCCACAGAGGGACCTGGGTGTTCTGTACATGAATCACAAAAAGTTAGCATGCGGTACAGAGAGTGATTAGGAAGGCAAATGGAATGTTGCCATTTATTGCAAGGGGAATGGAATATAAAAGTAGCGAAGTTTTACAGACCACATCTCTAGTACTGTGTACAATTTTGGTCTCCTTACTTAAGAAAGGATATAATTGCATTATAAGCAGTTCAAAGAAGGCTCACTCAACTAATTCCTGTGTTCATCCCCTTCATGGGGTTGTCTTATGAGGAAAGGTTGGACAGGCTTGGACTGTATCCACTGGAGTTTAGAAAAACGACAGGTGACCTTATCGAAACATAAGATCCTCAGGGAACTTGAGGGGGTGGATGCTGAGAGGATGTTTCCCCCTGTGGGGGAAGAATAGGACTAGGGAACACAGTTTAAAAATAAGAGGCCTCCCTTTTAAGACAGAGATGAGGAGAATTTTTTTCTCTCAAAGGATTGTCAGCCTGTGGAATTCTCTTCCCCAGAAAGCAACAGAGGCTTTCAATGGAGATAGGAAAGCGGAATTGAGACCACAATCAGATCAGCCATTATCGTATTGAATGGCAGAGCAGACTCAAAGGATAAATGACCACCTCCTGCTCCTTAGTCCTATGTTTTTCTGTTCCTGTGTCACGTTCCTTCACTGTGACTGGCCCAGAGTCCTGGAACTCCCTAACCAACAGCATTGTGGGACTACCTTCACCAAACAACAGTTCAAGGCAGCAGCTCACCATCATTTTCTTAAAGGCAATTAGGGATGAGCAATAAATGCTACTGTGAATCAATAAAAAAGTAATGTTAAAAAAAATGTCCTCCACCATGTGCTCAAGTTTCAAGCTAAATAGCCTGCTTATGTTTCCAAGACCAATGCTATTGATATTTAAAAGTCCCTCAATCCTTTCGGCTACATGTCCTCAAACTTCAACTCAGATCTGCAAGTCACTATTTAAGCTCACAGACCCCAGAATCTCTGTTGTTGCACTTCCAGCAACCCCATTCCAATATATCCTGGTCTTTTCAGGGTGAGATACATTATCTTATACACACTGGGGCTAATAATTCATTGTTAAACACTCAGGAAAAAATTGTCCCCGTTAGGGGGGGATGTGCGGGAGTGGGCAGGCGCGCCTCCGATCGGGGGGGGTTGCCACAATTTTACGTGAGCGGGCTATGTGCTCCCTGTGCGGGCAGGGGGGATTCCCTCAGCCGGGAGTGTGCTGTTTCACGCATGCGTGCGAAACAAAGCACTGATCTCCCTGAGGCTAAGTGCTGCCTCAGGGAGATAGGCAATAAAAATGATAGGAAAATTTCCCTGACATGTCCCCTCATGTGACACTGTCACACGAATTGGGACATGTCCATAACTTTAACTGAAACTTTTATTAAAAATTTAAATACCCTCGTGAAACCTCATCCTGCCTGTGGGTGAGGTTCATGCTTTCACTGAAGCCCACCAGAGCTCCCAGCCTGCCCGCCAATGTTAAGGACCTTAAGGTTGGACAGGCAGATCCATTAATGGCCATAATTATTTTTTCACTGGCCTCAATAGGCCATTGACAGGTCGGCGAGCGCGCAGCTGACTCCGCTGCTCCCCTGCCAACCTGAAAATGGAAATGACGCGGGGTGACGTAGGGAGTTCCACCCAACATCATCCCGTGTCATTTTACACGTCGGCGAGTGGGCCCCACCCCCGCTCGCCGACCGGAAGATCCTGCCCTCAGAGTACTAATGTGCATCAGGCGCACTCACCTCACGTTATCATGGGTTACTGCGGAGGGGAAAGCTTACATGTTAACCAAGTCCTTGCTTGATAATGGGGTCTCAGTGCTTTAACAGAGTTGCTGGAGCTCAGCACTACATGGCTGGCCAGTTCAAGTACATTGGTTCCTTTGTCTTAGAAAGAAGTCTACTTGAGTCAAGTCGCTGCATAGTCTTGCAGTGATTTCACGATTTAATGGTGCTGTTGAGTTACAATTTTGTGGCTATTGGCAGCTTCTATGTACCATCTGTTATCAATGGAAGAAACACAAGTTGAGCTTTGAAGAAGTGGGACCCTATGGGTGTCCTGCTGGCCATTCCCTTCTACTTGCTGGTTCTGGAACGCTGGACAACAATAAAGGAGGCATGTAATTTCATTCAACCTGGAAATCCCAAGGGATTGATATCTGATGCACTTTATAAAATCTTGTCTTGCAAAGGGCCATGTGATATTCCAAAAAGCCAGTTGGTGAAGGATGGGACTGAAGCCAATCCTTACACACTTTTATAAACAGCTATTTACAAAGATACATGTTACAAGCAGGCACCCCCTAAACCAACAACCTCGGCTTCCGTCTGTTTCTATATATAGCAACATAAGTGAATCCCCAGCTGATGTCTACCACCTGAATACAATTAAGTACAATGAATATACAATTATCAGGCCACTGCAATGGAACAGTAGAAGAAGAAAACTGCCTTGCCAGAAAGCTCAGGCCACCTTGTAAAAGTCTACGAGCATGCAACATGTGTTGGCTGCATGCTTAATACCTTGCATATTTCAAGAGCCTCAGGGCAAATGCACCAGTATGGCAGCAATACAAAGTGCTCTGCTGAATCATGGGCATGCCTGTACTTTTGAAGGTACCAAAGTGCAGCTTATTTTCCCTGTGGGAGCTTCCACCAGGTACCTGATTGGCTGGGAGGCATTCTGAGACATCCTGAGGATGAGGAAGGGGCTAAACAAATGCAAGCTTTCTCTTTCTTGAAGTGAAGTGTTGGCATGGTGCATTGTTGGGCATTATCATTAAATGAAGCCAAGTGTCAGCATACCCACCTGACAATCTTTCAGAGACTAACAAATGTTGTCCTGACCTGTTCCCAGGACTTGCTCATAGATGAGAAAACAATCATTTTTTTTCTGTTACTTCTACCTCAATGTCAAAAGCAAACATGTCCAAGTCAGATATAGTCCAGCAAAATGCAGAGTAAAGCTCCTTCCACCCTACTCAACCAAGCAACTTTCATTATTTTTATGGGATTGGGTCATTACTGGCTAGGCCAGCATTTTTTGCCCATCCCTAATTGCCCCTGAAGACTGAGTGGATTGCCAGGCCATTTCAGAGGACATTTAAGAGTCAACCACATCGCTGTGGGGTCTGGAGACACACGTAAGCCAGAACAGGTAAGGGCAGCAGGTTTCCCTCCCTAAAGGACATTAGTGAACCAGGTGGGTTTTTATGATAATAGTTTCATGGTCATCATTAGACGTTTTAATTCCAGATTTTTTAAATTGAATTCAAATTTCACCACCTGCTATGGTGGGATTCGAACCCCGGTCCCCGGGAGCATTATCCTGCTCAGAGTCAGATTGGTTAATCCAGGTTAAGGGCTGTTTGGAAGTAGCAGACAAATACACACTAGATGAAGAGATCTTAACTCATTTTATGTAGGACACTCATTGCTTCCTGGGCCACAATTATTTCCTCTGCTACTTTTAATTTAGGTTTTACAGCCTGTGAAAATCAGAGCCTGAGGATTCTGCCTGAGGGATAGGCACACGCAAATTTAGCAAAAGCCAAATTTTTCTTTTACTAACATGAGCCTCCAGTTGAGGTCCTGTCCCATTTGAGGGTAAGATATAACTATACAAAAATGACAAGACGAGTAAATACCAGCTGTCTGTCAAGCCTGAACCACAAAAGGGCTAACTCTATAGGCAGTCTGGACAACAGGGGGGGAATGGAAAAACAATGGAGGGAATTTTAACCTCCAAATACAGGGTGCGTTTGGGCTGGGTGAGGTGTCAAAATGTAAAAAAATCTCAAACCTGAATCCAACCTGCCTCAAACTTCCAGGTGTAACAGAGGCAGAGGGGTATGTGGGAGCAATCAACCTGCTCCCTGGAGATGGGACTCTCATTTAAATGTTTTAATGAGACAATGTCCGTAAGATTTTATCTGCATTTGGGTATTAACATTCCCAGTCAGGCTCCCTGGGCCCAGGGAAAGTGGGGAAAGGACTGTGCCACGTGTTCTTGGTGTTTTTGTGGTTAATAATCACGCTTTAAGCTTGGAAAGATCAGAAACTCTTTATCTTTGATTTTGCCATGCTGTCTGGTACAAAGAAGGACCCGGATTGAACTGGTTTTGTTATACTTCGCACCAGTCTCTAGTGCAGCTGTGAACTGTGTCCGCCTGGACATTTTCACATAACAATTAGCTCCTAGCTAATTGGTCCCTAGCTCTTTACCGATATTTACAGGTAATACAGCAATATATAACAGACTGCATGGAACAGGTAAGTGCCTTTACACCACTGCTTCCAGGTCTGGAGGATCAGGAGTGTTTTCCACAATAGCCCAAGTACACTTGTTAACCTCCCAAGCAATCAGACCCCCACCTCCTCGTAATCACCGAAATCCCTTCCCAAGTCTCCTTTGATCTTTCACTGGTGCCCCCAGCGCTGATCCGGATTTCTCACTAAACCCGTCCCCCTCACTGTGATCTCTGCTTCATGCAGCACCTGGGCTGTGGCCTCTCCTGCAGCAATTCCCCACCCCCAACAGGGAGACAAGGCTAGCAATCGGGTTGGTCTCCAGGTGAGGAACTTGCTTAAGGAAAAGGCACATCACTCCAGAGGAATTAAAAATCCACGGACATTCGAGGAAACCTGGATTTTCCGATTTCTAAACCAGAACCCCTTCCCCCTCTCCCTCCAAGTGTAAGTGCTGCCCTAATTAATATCAAGGCCAATGGCTTTGTGTTCCTTTCCTCTTTTCCCATTTAAAGTCTATTGTTAACCCCCTGCAGGCCACTGAAGGATGAATGTATGGACAGGCCCCTTGAGAAATGTTAGTTCCAAATACACTGGCAGCAGATCTATTTTCTTTCAACTTGTATTTAAAAGTCTCCTGATTGGCAATTACCAAATTTTTGGCACTGCACCGACCCCATGCAGCAGCGTGCCAGTGTGGTGAGGTGATTTTCATAATGGCACAGGCGCAGCACCAGCTCAGCCATAGGGGGTGATAGTTGCTCCTGTCAGAGGCCTGAGAGAAGTGGGTGTCCAATGCCACCAGAGCAACATTGGGTCATTTCCACATTGGGAATCCCATTGACTTTGTGAGACCCACATGTTAACAGTCTGCTTTTGAGATTCAAGACTGCAAGGCAGAGGAAAACAGAGAAGAGGCTGAGAGCCATAAAGTCATTATGGCACAAAAGAAGGTCATTTGGCCCATCGAGTCCATGTCAGCTCTCTATAGGACAATCTATCAGTCCCATTCCCCTATGTATCCCTGTAGCCCAGAAAATGTATTTCCCTCAAATATCTATCCAAGTTCCTGTTAAAACATTCATCAACTCTGCTTCCACCAGCCTCGTAGGCAGTGAATTCCAGGTCATTACCACTCGTTGCTTAAGAAATTTCTCTCTCACATTCCCCCTGCATCTGTTGCCCAAAACCTTCAATCTGTGTCCTCTGGGGCTTGTACCATCAGCTAACAGGAACAGCTTTCTTCATCTACCTTATCTAAACATGTCTGAATCTTACACACCTCCATCAAATCTCCCCTCCTTTGTTCCAAGGGGCAAAAGCCCAGCTTCTCCAATCAAACCTTGTAGCTAAAATCCCTCATCCCTGGAACCATTCTGATAAACCTGGTAAATTCTGATAACAGTCGTTACTTCATCCAGGAGCAGTAAACTGCAACGCATGGTATAATTTACTTCAACAGTCCTGGGCTTGATTTTAAAAAAGGGAAAGGAACAAGAAGCATTCCCACTCCTGATTCCTAATTGAAAAGTTCTCATGTCTGGGCTTCAGTTGAATAAAAGGAGCGGTTTGGCTGTGATGTCCTCCACAGTCCAATACCCGCTCACTGGGGTCAGAGGTGAAGAACAGCTCATCAGACCAGTCCGCACCTGTGGAACTGTGCCCCAGCACCAGCCAGTCCCAGAGCAACAAAGAAAATCAGGGTGAAGGAATCCACAAGCAGGGTATTCACTGTCCCTCACACCACAATGTCACTGGAAAAATCCACAACATTCAACATATCTGAATTTGAAAGGGTAGGAAGAGAGAATAATCATGAAATATGCAATTTTACAATGGACAGACATCCAGACCTGGCAAGTACACAGCCTTGCAATACACAGCCCCTAAGGGTCGGGACATAGTTTGACCGTCTGCCAAGGTTCTGTAATTGGAATTTCAACACTCTGTCGCTATAGCTATAGAGATCCCTGAAGGTCCATTTTAAAATAGGCTCCATTGCAAGTACTTTTATTAAGAGCGCTGTGATTGTTATGTTTCGAGCAGTGTGATTTTGCTCTATCCAGTTCAGACAGGATAAACAATTGCACTGCCAAAAGCGGGGAATTACATCAATCATTAAAACTTGGCTCAGATATTAAATGAGAGCCTATATAGATACAGATAAATCATTATTCATTTGGAACACGTGTCCTGAGTCAGCCCTGTTACATTTCAATAATTCTCTACTACATAACTACTGTCAAAAAACGGTGTCATATTCTTTTTAACTAAAGCAGACATTGGTGTTATGTTGGCATGGGAGACAGAGAAGAGAATAAATATTTAATCAAAAAAGAATCACAATGACAGAAAATGGTTCAAAGTCAATTGTCCTTTTTTTAAAAAAATGGATAAAACTCATCTTAGTCTCACCAATTTTCTTTTCCTTATATGAATTGCTGGTTCATTCCTCAGGGCAATGCCTAAACCAATCAGAGTCAAGTTGCCTGGTTTAAGTTTCATATAATGCTTGGCAGTTAATAGTCAATCACCATCAGCTGATGCAATCTCAATGGAAATGCCTCTAACAATCAGAGTCCACTTGCCAACCAAACAGTGCTCTCTTCTCATACAGTATAAATTTGTTGTGCCCCTTATACTGGTATTCCTGCAAATTGTCCCGATGAATGCAAGAGAAAAAGCTTCCACAAATGTCTCTTTTTTCCAGCAATATTCAAGTTATGTGGAAATGTTGATTGTCTAAGTTAAATGAGCATCAGTCACCATGCAAATATCTCTTCTAAGCCCCATTGCTGACCCTTGTCAGGGAATGTTGGCAGGTTAGTTAATCACTGTGTGCATCACAGGTTAGCTCAGTCCTGCCTTTACTTGATGTAGGAACGTAGAGGTCACTGCCTGGCAATCAATAACCATAGCTTGCATTTGTGCAGCAAATAGTAAAATGTCCCCAAGCACAATTAAAAAAAAATTGACACTGAGCCACTTTAGGAGATATTAGGATAATGACATAGGTTTTAGGGCATGTCTTGAAGGAGAGAGAGATAGAGAGAGAGGTGGTGAGGGTTCCGGAAGGAAGCTCCAGAGCTTAGGGCCAAGGCAGTTGAAGGTGCAGCTGCCAATAGGGAACAAAGGAAATCAGATATGCACAAGAGGCCAGAATTAGAGGGGCACCGAGATCTTAGAGAGTTGTCAGGTGGACACAAGCAGTGGATGAAGTGTGGTGGGACATGACCAAGAGGGAAGGACAGAAAAGAAAGTTTATGAAAAAAGGTGTATTTCAATAATAATTTGGAGAGGGGATTCTCTTTGGTCGTCATCAAGCATAGGGAATAAAATTCTTTTAGTATCTTGCTATCACAGTGTGAATTTTCACCAAGCCAGGATGACTCAGGAGCCTTCTAAAAATGGCGGGCAGGTCCCGATTCTGGGATTCCCAACCCCTTCCCCAGGGTTTCTGATTTTCAGGAGTGCAGGTTGGTTCGGGTCACGAGCCCGCACTCCCGGCCTGGCCAGCTCCATTGTGGGCGTGGGCATGTCCTACCGCTCCGCAATTTCATGGAGTCAGGCCAGCTTTTCAAAGAGTTGTGGTTCACGGCACCTCAGTGGTGACATGAACCTAGTCTGCATGAGGGATCCATTGAAAGGTAAATTCAGAAGGTCCCCTTCATGCCCCCTATGCTAAGGTATGCCCCCCTAAACAGCCCCTATGGCCCCTCATGGCACCCATGCCAAGCTATGGCAGTTCCATGCTCATTCACCACAATACTCTGTGTAGAAGCAATGAACCCTACAGTGACAGTAGGATGTGTTAAAAAAAAGGCTTTAAAAAAAGTCACTGATTCATAAAAATAGCTTTTACTACAGCCCAATAAAAGTGTCAATCATCCAGACCCTTTAAAGTTTCAATAGCAGAAACTGCAAGCATTTGAAATCTCTTTATCTTGTATAAATAAACATTCTGAAATTGACAGAAGAGATCAGAGAGCAAGAGATGTCAACCAAGTAATGCTTTTTCCGGGGCTCAGGTATTTCAACAGGCTAATGGGTATCAGGTCTGGCAGCCAAGCCTGATTATGTATTCTTGGCTGAGAGCCCAGACATCCATTTGAGTACTAAAACACCTGATAAACAAGTTGCAGATGCTTGCATTTCTGCTAATTGATACTTACAGGTCTGGATGGTTAGCACTTTCATTGGGCTATTTTTATGAATGAATGACTTTTTGTAAAGTTTTTTTTACACATCTTATTTTTATTATTGGGGTTCATTGCTTCTGTACAGTATATAGTGGGTGAATAAGCATGGAAGTGCATAGGAAACATGAGGGGCCATGGGGAGTGGGTGGGAGGCATGAAGTGGCATGGATGGGGAATGGGGAGTGTGTGTGAGGGGGTGGTGAGAGGGTGTGAGGGGTGAGGGCTGGAGAGCCTTTCTGTTTTTATTCTAACTGGGATGAAGTCCCACAGCACCGAGGCAGGCCTTTTAAACAGCGTGTCTCTGTACCTGGCAACCCCTTTGGCTGCCGCCGAACTCTTTCCTGGGTGGGCTGGACCGACTGCAGCCTGCATGCGCTTCCCCACAATGAAAACCCTACTCTTGAAGGCACCTTTGCCAGTGCTGCCAGGCCGAGACAGGAATTTTCCTGATTCCCACTACCACCTGGAGGATGAAAATTCAGGCCCGTATATCAACAGCCATCAAGTCAGTTATATCGTGCAGGGCAGTGGTAGAAGGCAAAGCACCCTCTACTTTGCCCTGCAATATACCTTAACCTCCAACAGTAGAGCAGAGCACCTGCTCCATCAGTATAATATGCCCATTCCAACCCCAGCTGCCCATTAGACTATTTTAAGATGAATGACTCAGATACATTGCAATGGTGTTCCAGTTCCCTTATATTCTATCAAGCATACGTGCCCACACGCACACGCGCACACACGCACACTCTTTAAGCTGCCTTCTGCACTTGATTCTCCAATCTCTGGTTCCAAGTAAGGCTCTGTGCCAAGATTAAACCTTTGCAGAGGTGACTCTTCTACTTGCACAATAGGTACTTCTGATTTATTTTCTAAGTTGATTTTTTGTAAATGAACCCGGTTTTAAAATTGACCTAATTCATATTACTAAACTAGGTATAATTCATTTTCTCTTCTAAGATATATTATATGTTCTACATTGTGCATTCAATATATTGTTCCAATCAGTATAATGAATAGACTGCAGCAATTCATTCATGCTCATTTTACATTATATTTTCACTTACTAATGATACTCATAACATGATTGGCACCCATCCAACACCTTAAACATTCACTCTCTCCACCAACGCACAATGGCAGCACTGCGTGCCATCTACACGATGTACCACAGCAACTTGCCGAGGCTTTTTCGACAGCACCTTCCAAACTCCTGACGTCTACCACCTAGAAGGAGAAAGGCAGTGGGCACATGGGAACACCATCACTTGCAAGTTCCCCTCCAAGCCACACACCATCCCTGACACGGAACTATATTCATCGTTCCTCCATCATTGCTGGGTCAAAATCATGGAACTTCCTGCATAACAGCACTGTGGGTGTACTTACACCACACGGACTGCAGCAGTTTAAGAAGGCAGCTCACCGCCACCTTCTCCAGGGCAGTTAGGGGTAAGCAGCTAGAGGAGGCAGTGCCATAATGGTATTGTCACTGGAATAGTACTCTGTAGACCCAGGGTAATGCTCTGGGAACCTGGGTTTGAATCCCATCACACCAAATGGTGAAACTTGAATTCAATAAAAATCTGGAATTATAAGCCTGATGATGACAACGAAACAAATCGTCAATTGTTGTAAAAACCCACCTGGTTCACTAATGACCTTTAGTGAAGGAAATCTGCCGTCCTTACCTGGTCTGGCCTACATGTGACTCCAGACCCACAGCAATGTGGTTGACTCTTAAATGCCCTCTGAACAAGAGCGATTAGGGATGAGCAATAAATGCTGGCCTAGCCAGCGACACCCACATACCATGAACGAATAAAAAAAACCGCGAGAAACATTGGCTCTGCCAGCAACGCCCACTTCCCATGAATGAGTTTTAAAAATGATTGACTACCAGATGTATATGCTGCTCCTGTAACTTATTTAGTTACAGAAAACACTGTAAATGCATTGGCACAAAGAAAAAAGGATAGAGGAGTGTTTGGGGTCTTGATATGGGCATGGTGAGCTGCTTTACTTACCACAGAGCCAGCGTTTGACAATAACTCCAGATACTTGTCCCAGATTGGAGTCTGGAAGCTCTTTACCTTATCTTCATTCACCAGGTCCATCACTGCAGCCTAAATGACAGTAACATGGCAACACATTAATGGGAGAATTAACATATTTATTCAGGTCAGCATATGATTTTAGAATAGGTTTTGATGTCGTTTCCATTTGTTTGGGTGTTATTTTCATTCCTAGCACTTTACATTTCTCTTCTCTTTTGGATGCTCTTATCCGCTTGCCATCAAGGTTGCCCCTGGTCTCACCCTCACCTCCTGGATCAGCCCATGGAGAGTTTCGTAACTATCATTTACTCAAAGGAATTCTACGCTATTCTCCTGGCTTATATCAATTTTTTTTCCCCTTCCTGTCAAATAGGGTGTCCCACAACCCACTCTCCTTCAGATAAATTGTCCTGAAATCCTTCGAGCCCTGTCTCTCCTGAAGAAAATCCTTGTTAGGGCCCTGACCAAATACCTCAACAAGGGAATTCTAATGAAATAAAAGCAAAAAACTGCGGATGCTGGAAATCCAAAACAAAAATAAAAATACCTGGAAAAACTCAGCAGGTCTGGCAGCATCTGTGGAGAGGAACACAGTTAATGTTTCGAGTCCGTATGACTCTTCAACAGAACTAAGTAAAAATAGAAAAGGGGTGAAACATAAGCTGGTTTAAGGTGGGGGGTGGGGGTGGTAGAGCTGGATAGAGGGCCAGATTGTCAAAAGATGTCATAGACAAAAGGACAAAGAGGTGTTGAAGGTGGTGATATTATCTAAGGAATGTGCTAATTAAGAGTAGAAAGCAGGACAAGCAAGATACAGATAGCCCTAGTGGAGGTGGGGTGGGGGGAAGGGAAGGGATCGAAATAGGCTAAAAGGTAGAGATAAAACAATGGATGGAAATACATTTAAAAATAATGGAAATAGGTGGGAAAAGAAAAATCTATATAAATTATTGGAAAAAAAAGTGGGGGGGATCGGAAAGGGGGTGGGAATGGAGGAGAGAGTTCATGATCTAAAATTGTTCAACTCAGTATTCAGTCCGGAAGGCTGTAAAGTGCCTAGTCGGAAGATGAGGTGCTGTTCCTCCAGTTTGCGTTGAACTTCACTGGAACAATGCAGCAGGCCAAGGACGGACATGTGGGCATGAGAGCAGGGTGGAGTGTTGAAATGGCAAGCGACAGGGAGGTCTGGGTCATGCTTGCGGACAGACCGACGGTGTTCTGCAAAGTGGTCACCCAATCTGCGTTTGGTCTCTCTAATGTAGAGGAAACTGCATTGGGAGCAACAATGCAGTAGACTAAATTGAGGGAAGTGCAAGTGAAATGCTGCTTCACTTGAAAGGAGTGTTTGGGCCCTTGGACGGTGAGGAGAGGGGAAGTAAAGGGGCAGGTGTTGCACCTTCTGCGGTAAACTCAGGCTGAGCTCTGACCAGCTGATTTCCATGCCCACAGCCGGAATTGACTCGTTAGTTGCTAATTTTAGGTTTTGATACCTCAGCTGCTCAATATAAAATACCAGGAAGTGGTCTATTCTAATAATATCAAACAACAGAAGCGTTTCCATTGAAACCATCTAGGTAATTTCCAAAATAATCCATATACTACAATTTAACTGTGCCGAGACGAATGGCTATTTATTAAAATGGTTGCTCCCAAGTCAGGTGTAGCTCATAATTTACACAGAACGCAAAAATTCCTCTTCCTAACAATTTTATGGGAAAGAGTTGGGAATGAGTATGAAATGGGAAATCCTGTTTATTGTTCGTGTTGACTTTTTCATTACATTATTGTCAAGAGGAATTTGACCTCCATTCTGTATAAGGGTGTAGGATGGATTTTTTTTCCTCTTCATTCTTGAGGATGTGGCTTCGCTGGCTAGGCCAGCATTTATGGCCCATTCCTAATTTCCCTTAAGAAGGTGGTGGTGAGCTGCCTTCTTGAATTGCTGCAGTTCATGTGGTGTAGGCACACCCACAGTGCTGTTAGGGAGGGAGTTCCAGGATTTTGACCCAGCGACAGTGAAGGAACGGCGATATATTTCCAAGTCAGGATGGTGAGTGGCTTGGAGGGGAAGATGCAGGTGGTGGTATTCCCATGCATCTGCTGCCCTGGCCCTTCTAGATGGTGGCATTCACGGGTTTGGAAGATGCTGTCAAAGGAGCCTTGGTGAGTTCCTGCAGTGCATCTGGTAGATGGTACACACTGCTGCTACTGTGCGTCGATGACGGAGGGAGTGAACGTTTGTGAATGGGGTGCCAATACAAGATATTGTACTCATTGGCAATCCTGCCAGGTACATTCAGAAAAGTTTGGCCACCCTATAGATGACCTTTTTCTCATCTTTGTCTCTAACCTTTTTCATTACAATCGTTCATCTCTTTCATTGTTGATCGTAAAATAGATGCTCCTGAGGCCCAGATGCACTGTCCAACATGTTCTTTCTCTTCCCTTTTTTCTCTCTGTCTCAAAGACATTGCACTGTCTCCAATTCCAACACATACTTCCCAAGCTCTAAACTGTGGGACTGCTTTCTTTTTTGAGTTTCCCCTCGTTGCTACAATTCACACAGTTTAAAACCCAAACTTGACAGCATCTATTCATATAGTTAACACATCATAACCCATGAAAATCTTCAACGGAGGCAAATTTCATATGCCAGCCCGACAATTGCCAAGGGAAGGGTCACTGGGGTTGGGCACTTTGGAAATGATCGGGTTGATTAATGGACATTCACTTGTGCAATGGATGCTGAGATAACTGCGCGTCCCACCATTACCTTGCTGTTTCGGATGAACGAGGACAAGAAGAGGACATGACACTGAATTTGAGCTCTTATGGGATCTGCAGTTATTAAGGGAAACACACTGAGCACTGGTAGAGTCAGGACAATCCATGGCCCTGGTTACTATTGACATACAGCTTGTTCTAAAGCATAAACATATGTTCTGACAAGGAGCTCGAACATCATTTTCATAGCTTTTAGTGCAACCTCAATCAATTGGGTTGCAATTTCCTAACATGCCCCAGGCCACCACAGCTAAGGGACACCTTATCTGTGCTCCAATGCGGCTACAGCGTACTTGCCTTGAAACAGGATTGCAGCCACAAGCTTGACAGGCTAGGCTTCCCGCACTCACTTCACCATTTGTCACATCTTTGGCCTAAGCACTCTCAGAATTCCCGTGTGTTATTATTCAAATTATTTTGTGGCAGCCATTGCCTTCTGTATGATAATTGCCAGATGGTAATTTGCTCCCAAGAGAAAAGTCTCTTAGATCCTATAAGGGTAGGAAGGATCAGATATTTTGGTGTTTAGTCCCAAGACTAAAGTAGAGTAAAATCAGAATGATAATTAGCATGTTATTGTTCCAAAATGCAGTGGTGCTATGTAAGATACTGATTCATAGCGTGTTAAGACTTGGGACCATAACTGGCATTCCCCTCATAGTGGATTCCCAATCTTAAGACAGAGGATAGGGAGATGCCGAATGAAAGCCAGATACTTCTGCAGGAGGGAGGATGAAAAATTGGAGGCCGAGTCATCCTAGGCTACTTTAGAAAGGCTGGTCCACGCAGTGACATTCAAACAGGCCTTGGGCAGGCTGCCCACCGAATCACTTGGCTGGAGGAAGGGCACCCAAGAGTATGAGGGAAAATAAAAAAATGACCTTTTAATAATCTTTCGAGTTTGGAAACTTAGCCATTCGCCTTCAGAAATCAACAGAACATTGTCAAAAAAAGAGTTAAAATGTAAAGAAAAAATGCCAAAGCCATTCAGTATGAGAAGAATCAAGCCCAGAATCTTAAGCAGAAGGAATTCTCGGAAAAGCTTCAATTTTGCTCCCTTCACAGGAATCAGTAACAAAAATAGAACGTAGTTTTGTTAACATAAGGCTGTTGCAAATTGGTTTTGTATTATTAAGTAAGAGATGGGTAATTCAGGAGCCTGAAACTACTGAGTAACCCATGCATAGCTGTAATAAGGCAACAAATATATGTGCAGTACATTGTTAATTAGGGCATTACCAATTTGTTTGGACTGCATACAAATTTTAGGCCAATGTACATTATGCAAATAGCTCCATGTATTTTCAGTAACTATGTCTCTACCACTCTCTGCATGCACACTATACACACCGCTGTGTGGTATCCTGTAAAAGATGCTCTGATATTAGTGCAGGCAGTGCCATAATTACAATGCAGGGATTAAAATGCCATTTCTTTTTATCCTACAGTGAAAATGTAATTTTTGTACAGTCAGAGGGAATTCAAGATAATCAAAGACTGAAAAATGTTTCAACATATAATATATATTGCATACCTCTCTGAAATAACAGCTACCGACAGAAACATACTGGATTAAGCAGGGTTCACAGTGATCTTTTCATTTTGGCTAAATGTGCTCTGTATTGAAATTCAGGACATCATGTACACAGCTCACGTCAGTTAAGACGTCAGCACCTAATTAGCAAGATTCTATCTAAATCAGGATAAAAATTAATGGAATGGTTTGAGAGTCATCAAAGCTCTTAATTCTAATCTCTGGAGTCCTTAATCATGTAGTAATGAATCATGCTGTGGTTAGGAGGGAGAGTAGAAATAGGCAATGTCCACCATGCTTTCACTGAATCGCAATTATGTTTTCAATTCTTCCAAAACAAAGCTCATTGAGGATTTGCAGACTGGGTGAGGCTCATTTCAACTCTCTGGCTCCAGTAGAAACAGTCACACAGTGGGGTATATTTTTCGACTCGCTCTCCTGGTGAATAACTGGCATTTGGAATCTGCTGTCTGTTATAGAAACTGCAGTTTTTATTTCTATTCAAATGAACAGAATTGAAAGAGCAAAAAAAAAATAATGATCACTTATGTGACCTGGTTTTAAATCCATCATGCATCCCACATGGAATGAATTGGCTTTGGCCCAATGCTGACCTGATTCAGCAATAATTGAAACTCTTAACTCAGGAAGCCCACTAGATTATCCAACACCCATGCAGAAGAGAAATGCCAGGGAACATTCTCTGCTGCAAAACTAGGACATCAGCAACTTACACGATCTGTCAGCTCCCAAGATAATAGATCACCAGTGGGATTGAGTAGGACTTCAGTTCTCAACAGATATAATGCGATCAACTTGCCTGCGAAAACATTTCTTTCTCAGGAAGAAAACACACGAGATCTTGCAATCGTACTGAATTACCAATCATATAAATAAAAACTGGGCTTGTACCTTCTCCTTTAATAGGACTTCCCACCAGGACTTCAAAAAATCCCAACAAGACTATACATTTTCAAAAATGAGTAATAATATTAGTATTCCTTTGATGTATTCAGCTGTTGGTGGCATTTCTATGTTTCCGTGTTGAAGACCAAAGTGGAGTGAGATACAACTCGCCAGGGATTTACTTGAGGCTTCTCTTACTCCACCTCCATAATTTAGGAAGAAGTTCAGCAGAAACCCTGTTTACTGCAAAGCTTCAGTTCAAGGTTAGGGCAGCAGAGCGAGACAACCGCAGAGGAAATTTCTGGAGCATGTGCAAATTAAACATACAAGCACTTAACTCATTTTTGAAATTCATTATTCACTATTTTAATACAGGTAGTAACCGATTTTAAAATAAACAATGCCATTTACTGCTAATGTGAAGGACCAGGTAGAGTGTCCTCCATCGAGGTAGATGATGTGAAGAGAATGTGGAGGAGGCACCGTTGTAATGCTCTTCATGGCATTTGTTGTGCTTTGCCTCACTGACAGCACTCTCACCTGAGTAAAAAGGTGGCAGGTTCAAGTCTCACTTCAGCGACATCAGTATAAAATCCAGGCGGAAACTTCACTGCAGCAGTGAGCCATCAGAGGTACCATCTTATCAAGGAGAATTAAAACAAGACTCCACCTGCCCTTCCAGGTGGATGATAATGATCCCATGCCACTATTTCGAATGAGTGCCGGGGAGTTTTCCCGGTATCCTGGCCAATATTTATCCCACAACGAGCCTAACTAAAAAAACAGTTTATCTGTTCTTTATCTGTCAACTTGAGGTCACCCAAAACTCTGCTGCCCATGTTCTTACTCGCTCCAGGTCTCATTCACCTTGTACCACCAGATTGGCCCCCAGTTATGCATTGGCACATTGGACCAGGATGGATAACCAGGCGTGTACAGGAGTTCTTTCCAAACTGGACTGTTCATTTTTAAAAAACATATACAAGGGATGTTAGTGTCACTGACAAGGCCAGCATCTACTCCCCATCCCTATAGAACTGAGTGGCGTACCAGGCCATTTCAGAGGCAGTTAAGAGTCAACCACGTTGCTGTTGGTCTGGAGTCACATATAGGCCATATTGAGTAATGAAAGCAGATTAACTTCTCTTAAGGGTATTAATGAGCCAGATGTGTTTTTACAACAATCCAGTAGTTTCATGATCACCACGGCTGATGCTAGTTTTTTATTCCATACTTACTTAATTAACTCAATTCAAATTCAATGGTGGGATTTGAATTCACATCTCTAGATTATTAATCCAGGCTGCTGGTTTGTCAGACCAGTAACATAACCATTGTGCAACAGCATGCATGAATTTCCAGTCGGGTGAGGACCATGCAATGTAAACATTGTTCCTAGCTAGAAGCCGAACTTGACAGACCAGTAGCTGGAGTGGAAATGCACCTTTAGAAAACTCTACAGATCCAAGAAACAATTTCCAAATTCATTGCACAATGTGAAATGGAAACTAAGAACTGGTTTAATTGCTGTTTGTCGTTCAGAGATACCAAGTTCCTTGGGACTAAATGTGACGTTAATATCATTGAGTGGTACACAATTTCAAATCCTCTTGGGATTTCTTTCGAATTCCTGAGGTGTGGGGAAAACACCTGCACAAGTTTTATTTATTACATGGCGATTTTGACCAACCTTCAGATCCTTCAGAACTTAGTTCTTGTTTCTGAGACATGCAGCTGGGTTGAGTGAGACAGAACTGGTGTCATTTATGGTAACCCAAGAGGAAAAAAGACTCGCATTCAAACAGCGCTTTTCCCGATCTCGGAACACCCCAAAGCGCTTTACATCCAATGAAATACTTTTGCCATGTGATCACTGTTGTAATGCTGGGAAAGGCAGCAGCCAATTTGCATACAGCAAGCTCCCACAAATAGCAATGCGGTAAATGACCAAAGGAGCTGTTTCTTGTGCTGCTGGCTGACTGATAACCATTGGCCAGGTCACAGGGGAGGACTCTGAAGAAGAGTCATACGGACTCGAAACGTTAACTCTGTTTCTCTCTCCACAGATGGGAGCTTTTCCAGCATTTTCTGTTTTTATTTCAGATTTCCAGCATCCGCAGTATTTTGCTTTTATTTAACACAGGGGAGAGCTCCTGTGCTCTTCTTTGAAATAGTGAGATAGTATCTTTTACATCTACCTGAGAAGGCAGACAGGGAAGATTATCAGAAAGAGATAAAAATTTCCTCTCTTTAATCTGTACTAGATTTCCAAGTGTTAGAAAAGATTGCCTTGTAAACTCACTGTGGCAAGTCAGTCCCACTCTTTAAAACTTAGTTTGAATATTACAATGCACACTGATTAACATTCATTTCAGAGAATTGTATTATAGTTAAAAGTCAGCAAACACTGGAGTCATTTTTATGCTTATTTTATAGTTCTGTCAATGGTTAATGAGAATTCCAGTTTACAAGTGAATGGAATTTCAGGGGTCTCCTGCTGAGATAAGTAATAGCAGGAGCGCAGTTTTTGACAAGTCTCAAAATAGATAGCTCTGTTGATGGCTACACCACATGAAGTGAAGTTAACTTCTATTTAAAAACTGTGGATTTATCAAAATGAAAACATTTGATACAACGCAAATATAAAATTAGTTTTCCAGGGGCAAAGAGGTTGGTTCAGCAATAGCCATTACTTAGTGTGCTGCTAAAAACCTAGTTACAGCTCAATAACAACCTTTGTTGAGGGTTTTTAACAGCAATGCTACAGCTTTAAAAAAAGGAAGTTCTCATCAGTTCAGATTTCTAGCGATTGCCGTCTGTGGAGAATTTAACAGCGCATCTTTTGGAGGATCAGGGAATTACTGACAGCAACTTCTGGTTTTCTGTGTTAAACTGTGGACGCCAGAGGTTGCTGTCAGTTTCATAGCTTCATGACTGCAAACGCCGACAGCTTTGTCATCATTGCAACCACAAAATCTGGGCCCATATCTAGTCTATGCAGCTAAACAGAGACAATAACCATGATATGTGTGGGGACAGTGTGGCAAAGTGTGGGGTAATCAGGAGCAGGAGTAAATAAAGGGGATGTGAATGAGAGACCAGGGCTGGGGGGAGAAGATTGTTGGCTGTGTCTGGGCAAGAGAGGGGCCACAATCGGCAGGGGGGAGCTTGAAGACTCCTTGAGGGGCTGGGTGGAGTACTCCTGAGCCTCTTGGCCCTCAAGCAGTGCTGTAAAACCTTTTTGAGGAAATAGCTCCCACCTCCCTCTTACTGTCAGGTTTCCAGGGCCAAAAACTGCTAAATTTAAACAAGGCTCCTAATCATATTACAGGTGTCTGATTTAAATATGTTAATGATGTGTTTCACCTTGGAACAAGCACATACGAGATAGGTTGTGGGGATATGCTCCCAGTTTGAAAATTTAAGAACCTTCACCCTCTCCCTGGATCCTCCCTCCCAGTATCTTTTCAAGCCACTGTGGAGGAGGTGGGTGCTAGAGTGAGTACAAGGTTTAATATCACAATGGGGCTGTGAACTGGGCATTTTGGTGCTCAGCACCACACTGCCCACTCCACAGAGCTCCTAACCTGAATCATAATAGATGGAAATAGGCAGACTTTCTTTATTCTTTCATGGGATGTGGGCGTCACTGGTAGGGCCAGCATCTGTTCCCCATCCCTAATAGTCTTTGAACTGAGTGGTTTGTTAACCCATTTCAGAGGGCAGTTGAGAGTCAACCACATTGCTGTGGGTTTTTTCTTACTCTTTCACAGGACATGGGTGTCACTGGCTAGGCTGGCATTTTTATCACCTATCCCTAATTGCCCTTGAAAAGGTGGTGGTGCACTGACTTCTTGAACCATTCCACATTGAACCCAAACTGAGCGTTGGTGAGCATGTTATTGCTGAGCAATTGCCACTTGATAGCACCGTCAACGACCCTTTCTATCACTTTGCTGATGATCAAGAGTAGACTGATGGGGCAGTAATTGGCCGAGCTGGATTTATCCTGCATTTTGTGGACAAGACATACCTGGGCAGTTTTCCACATTGTGGGATAGATGCCAGTGTTGTAGCTGCACTGGAACAGCTTGGCTAAGGGTGCAGCTAGTTCTGGAGCACAAGTCTTCAGCACTATTGTCAGGACCCATAGCTTTTGCAGTATCCAGTGCCTTCAGCCGTTTCTTGATATCATGCTGAAGACTGACTTCTGTGATGCTGGGGGCTTCTGGAGGAGGCCAAGATGGATCATCCACTTGGCACTTCTGGCTGAAGATTGTTGCAAATGCTTCAGCCTTGTCTTTTGCACTGATGTGCTGGGCTCCCCCATCATTAAGGATGGGGATTTTTGTGGAGATTCCTCCTCCAGTAAGTTGTTTAATTGTCCACCACCATTCACGACTGGATATGGCAGGACTGCAGAGCTTAGATCTGATCTGTTGGTTATGGGATTGCTTAGATCTGTCTATTGTATGCTGCTTCTGCTGTTTGGCATGCAAGCAGTCCTGTGTTGTAGCTTCACCAGGTAGACACTTCATTTTTAGGTATGAGTCCAGAGTCACATGTAGGCCAGGCCAGGTAAGGAAGGCAGTTTTCCTAAAGGACATTAGAGAACCAGATGGGTTTTTACAACAATCGATGATAGTTTCATAGTCACCATCACTGAGACTGGCTTTATATTCCAGATTTATTAGTTTAATTTAAACTCCACCAGCTACCATGATGGGATTTGAACCCATGTCCCCAGAGCATTATGCCTGGGCCTGTGGATTACTAGTCCAGTGACATTACCACTATACTACCATCTCCCTCTAGAAATGGAGATGAGAACCTCGACTTCTCAAATGCAAAGGCTCGTGGCTCATAAATAAGAGGGAAATTGTGTACATATTCCTCACTGGAGGACATTAACTCAAAAAAGACCCTTCAAGAAACACACAACACACTTATCTCAATTTCAGTGCATACAATTATCAGAAGATGTGCAAACACGCTTCCCGTCACTCAAATGCCAACCGATAAGATACACAAGCACACAATTGAACGTACGAACAAACAAAGTAGGAGCAGAAGGAGGCCATTCGACCCCTCGAGCCTGCTCCTCCATTCAAGAAGATTATGGCCGCTCTGTTTGTGTTTCGAATTTCACCTTTCCCTCTACCCCCGATAACCTTGGATTCCCTTGCTTAACTAGAACCTATCTACCCCGCCTTAAAGATATCCAATGGCACCGGCTTCTAAGGCAGAGTTCCAAAGTCGAACAATAAGAGGCAAAAAAATGCTACATTGCTGCCTCTGCAATTTCCTAGCAATTTATGTTAACTAGTTTGGCACAAATTGTGCTGTTTGGTTTTGCTGCCAACATTATATGGGATCAGTGTTCATGCTCGACAAAAGGGAGGGCCCACGTTAATTTACACACCGAGTGCATTCATTGATTTCACACTACTGTGCCATCCTTATACATAATCCAGAGAATTCAGAGTGGACTAATTTGAATATTCCTGTGTGGAATCCGGTATAACTTTCTTTATGCTTACCCTTCTGTCAGACCATGCATGACAACATGGACATATATCAAAGTCTGCGTTTCAGGTTATATTAGATTGTGGCTAAGTGATAGATTTTCCAAGATTTTTTTTAATTCACTGGGGTATTTTTGGATGAAATTATAGTTCAATTACTAAAACAGGGACAGAGTTTGTACATATCCAGGGAACATTTCAAGCTGAGGAGGTCACAGCCAGGAAATTCTACTTTAAACAAGAGGCAGCTTTATTGCTTCACAGAGAGATCACAGAATCATAGAATTGTTACAGCACAAGAGGTGGCCATTCAGCCCATCATGTCTGCACCGGCTCTCCGAATGAGCAATTTACTTGGTGTCATTCTCCTGCTTTCTGCCCGTAACCCCGCACTTTCTTCCTTTTCAGATAATAATCTACTTCTCTTTTGAATGCTTCAGTTGAATCTTCCTCCACCAAACTCTCAGGCAGTGCATCCCAGACCTTAACAACTCACTGCATGAAAAGTTTTTTTTTTCATATCGCTTTTGCTTCTTTTGCCAACTACTTTAAATCTGTGCCCTCACGTTCTCAATCCTTTCACGAGTGGGAACAGTTTCTCCCTATCTACCCTGTCCAGATTCCTCATGATCTTGAATAGCTCTATCAAATCTCCTCTCAGCCTTCCTTTCTCTAAGGAAAACAGTCCTAACTTCTTCAATCCATCTTCATAACTGAACCGTTTAACTAATCTCGTGAATCTTTTCTGCACTCTCGCCAATGCCCTCATGTCCTTCCTAAAGATCGGTGCCCAGAACTGGACGCAATACTCCTGCTGAAGTCTAACTAGCGTCTTATACAAGTTCTAACCCTAACCCTAACCCTGACCTCCTTGCTCTTGTGCTCTTTGCCCCAATAATAAAGCCCAGGATACTGTATGCTTTATCAACAGCTCTCAACCTGTCCTGCCATCTTCAATGACTTATGCACATATACACCTAGGTTCCTCTGCTCCTGTACCCTTTTTGGCATTGTGCCCTTTATTGTACATTGTCTCTCCATGTTCTTCCTAACAAAATGAATCACTTCACATTTCTCTGCATGAAACTTCGTCTGCCACCTGTCCACCCCATTCCACCCTTGTCTATGTCGTTTTGAAGTTCTACACTATCCCCCTCACAGTTCACAATGCTTCAAAATTCTGTATCATCCACAAACTTTGAAATTATGCCGGGTACACCAAGGTCTAGTCATTAATATATATCAGGAAAAGCAAAGATCTCGACACTGACCCCTGGGGAACTCCACTGCAAACCTTCCTCCAGCCCGAAAAACATCCACTAACCACTACTCTTTGTTCCCTAAGATAAAAGCAAAATACTGCGTATCTGGAAATCTGAAACAAAAACAGAAAATGCTGGAAAAACACAGCAGGTTTGACAGCATCTGTGGAGAGTGTGACAGGGAACTCTTTGTTCAGTCCATTCTGTATCCATGTTGCCACTGTCCCTGTTATCCCGAGCTGTAACTTTTCTCACAAGTCTGTTGTGTGGCACTGTATCAAACACCTTATGGAAGTCCATATACACCACATCAACTGCATTGCCATCATCAATCCTCTCTGTGACCTCCTCAACAGCAAGTTAGTTAAACAGGATTTTCCTTTAAGAAATCCATGCTCACCTTCTGTAGTTAACCTGCATTTGTCCATGTGCCTATTAATTTTGTCCAAAATTATTGTTCCTAGACGTTTCCCCACCATTGAAGTTAAATTGACTGGCCAGTGGTTGCTGGGCTTATCTTTACACCCTTTTTTGAACAAGGGTGTAATGTTTGCAATTCTGCAGTCCTCTGTAACCACCCTCCAGTCTAAGGAAGACTGAAAAGTTATGGCCAGTTCCTCTGAAATTTCCACTCTCACTTCCCTCAGAATCAGCACTCTCTTCTCATTTAGTATAAATTGTTGTTTTCCCCTTATATTGGTATTCTTGGGAAGTGTCCTGATGAGTGCAAGATGAAAAGTTTCATTATGTCCCTTTTTTCAGCAATACTCAAGTTCTGTACCCCCTCAGTATCTTTGGATACATCTCATCCAATCCTAGTGCCTTATAAACTTTAAGTACAGACAGCCTATCCTTCTTATCACTTTTAAACCCATTTAGTGTCTGAATTACCTCCTCTGTCACCATGGCCTGAGTAGCATCTTCTTGCTTGGTAAAGACAGTAAAAGTATTCATTTAATACCTCAGCCATGTCCTCTGCCTCCATACATAAATCCCTTTTTGGTCCCTAATCAGTCCCACTCCTCCATTTAACCACTCTTTTACTATTTATATACCTACAGAAGACTTTAGGGTTCCTTTCTATGTTAGCTGCCTGTCTCCTTTTGTACTCCCTCTTTGGTTCTCTTATTTGCTTTTCCACCTCTCCTCGTTTTGCAAAATTGTCTTTGCTGAACAAGTATCCACTGAGGCCCAGGGAGACAGCAAAATCAGGTCACGTCTTGGACACAGTGACACAATTTGTATTGTGACACCCATGATGAATATCTAGTTCATAGCTCATGTTAATATTTTAGAGGTAATGTTTAGTTTTGGGAAGTTGAACTGTAGGAAATGGGATAAACACAGCTTGGAATCTTGAAAGGTTGGGGCCATGTTGACTTAAAGGGTTAACAGCTAGGAAGGTAAGAGCCATAAAACAGCAGGTGGGCCGACTTAACTAGAGAGCTGGAGATCTGATGTCTATGTCGCCTGCATAGAAGTGCAGTCCAGAGAGATGTTTTCTTTGGGATTAGAGCTAAATTAGTTTAAAAGCATTCAGTGAACCCTGAAAGGCGATGTTGTCATGGAGATGGGTGGAGCTTAAGGTTCTCTGGTTTCAATTATCTGAGCGTACTGCAGCAGGGGTAAAAGGCAATACCGAAAGGGTGCTGCCAATCGCAGGCTCCAGGCAGTTAGGGCTCAGAATAGCCCTGGGAGGTGTTGGGTGCAGTTAAAGCTTAGGAGAAGTCCTGGGGAGCCGTGAAGGTGCCAGAAGGTCACTGGTTCCATGCTGGAGGGGGTTAGGGCCCAGAAGAAGCCCTGGGAGCTAGTTATAGCTTGGTGCAGCTGGGAGACTGGAGTTCAGAGAAACCCAGGGGAGTGCCAGCTAGGTCTATGAAAGAGTTGGAAGTGTGCTGGTAATTAGAGGCAGGAGTGCAGCTTTGTGAACCTTGTGGAACGCAGTCTCAGGAGAAGAGATTGAACCATCAAGACGTGAGCAGTTGTTGAAGCAGTCTAGAGTGGCTTTGGAGGGAATTCAGATGCTAGATCTTCGAAAGTGAGGAGTTGAAATCCTTCATAAGGGAGACAGAGTTTTAAAGAGTCATTGGAACTCACAGTGGTCACTGAAGTCTGGCTGGGTTCCTGAGAAATCTGTGGGATATGACTTGGACGCACTGGCCATTTAACGTGTAGTGTGGTGTGTTTGACCACAATTTGCCTGTTAATTCATTTTTATCTCATGTTAATTCTGAATGTTAGTGTATAAGATAGATATTGTAAATTGTTTTACTTTTCTAACAATAAAGTTAATTTTGTTTGTGTAGAACCATGGAACCTGGTGGCCTTATTCTCTTAGTCGGTAATTGGGATTTCAAACTTTGTCTACTTTAAACAAAAATGTTACTGGTCCCTAACTGGATTGTAACATAACTGTATATGGTTTTAATCTGATTTACGTAATTACCATAGTATTATGCTTGAAAGAAAGTTGGCAAACACTTCTATTCCACAAATACTAATTTTAATATAAATAGTAGAGTAAACTCCTGCCATTCGCGGGGGTTCTCTTCCCGCAGGATCTGGCGAAGAGTGAAATCGTGAACAGGCAAACACAGTTTCTAATGGACCTGAATTAGATATTTTCCAGCCATCCCCAAATTTCACACTTCTACCTCAATGGAGTCAATAGAAACTACTTTTTAAAATTAAATTGAAGGCATTTTTACTGAAGAAATTGTTCGTCAACACAAGAGGAACAATTTAAAACTTTTCAATTATAGAATACAGTAGTACCATTTACAAATCATAGTACTGTACATTATTGTACTGTACAGTACTGGTACCATACTTTGTTTGAGAGTGGATGTAGATGGAATGGGTGACGTGGCTGATGGATGATTTGGATGAGAAGAACAATGTTATTTTTGACTGTTTTGACTTCTGTTTTTCAATTTTGTAAAGTTCTCGGTAAGGAGCAATAGCCTTGTCAATCGCTCTACAAAAGTCGACGCTTCTTTCCATGCTTGTATCATGGTCAGTTGCCCGTTTTTTTCAAACCTTCAGCTGACCCGATGAGATCTGCCATCATCTTGGTTGTGAACTGAGCCTTGTTAGGCTCTTCTTCCCGCTCCTGCTCAAGCTTATTATCAGTTCAACCAGTTCTTCCGTAGAGAGTTCCTCTTGATGAGATCGAAGCCACTCATCCACTTCAAGCTGTGGTGATGTCTTCAAATCCCTCCCCTCCAACTTGTTTTGCCAAGTCAACAATCCTGCCCACTTTAGCGTCCACATTGGGGAATGCTGAGAAATCAGGCCAAACGTTTTTCCAGCAGGCAATTATGATTGAAGCTCTTCATCCCATGAGCCCTTAATTACGCCTACTGCTATGAGGATGTTGAATTCCTTCCAGCAATCACGGACTGTGGTTGAAGGGTCTGCTTCCAGACTATGAAGGAAGTGGGTGAAACTTCATCGGGTATAGTAAGCCTTGAATGAGGCAATGACCCACTGGTCCAATGGCTGGATAAGTGAGGTCGTATTTGGAGGCAAAAACAAAATTTCAACATCTGGATGGCTCTCTGCGAGAGAGTGTGGATGCCCTGGTGCATTATCGAGGATTAGTAGGACCTTGAAAGACAGGTTCTTTTCCCTCGGGTAATTCCTGACCTCTGGCAGAAAGCAATTGGCAAACCTGTCTTCAGGTACTACTGCTGTAACCCAGGCCTTGCTGTTAGCCTTCCAAAAGGCTGGCAGATGAGAATTATTTTTCCCTTTAAAAGCTCAAAGGATTTCTGACTTATAAACCAGCACTGGTTTACATTCAAAGCCAGCCACATTGGCCCTTAGTAGAACTGTCAGCTTACCCTTTGCTGCTTTGGAACCAGGAGCTGTGTTTTTTTCTTTCGAAATGCAGGCCCTATTTGGCATCATCTTCCAGAACAGGCCAGTTTTATCTGCGCTGGAGACCACCTCTGCCTGGTTAGCCTCTCTCCTCAATGTATTCCTGCAGCACCTTGGGAAACTCCCCATGGTCAGGCGAAGCAGTGTCCCTCACCAACTTCACAGTATGCAGCCCGAAACACTTTTTAAAGCGATCGAACCACCCTGTGCTGGCTGAGAATTCTATGGAAATAGGAGAGGCATCTTCTGCACCACCTTCACCATCACCAGCACTACCCTCTTTACTACTCTTTATGTTCTGATACAATTCAAGGGCCTTGATCCGAATGATTGGACCATTAACTGGGGTCCTCCTTTGATGCTGGTGCTCCATCCATACGTTGAGTAACTTCCCCATTTCCTCTAATTGTGGATCTCTCCTGCTTACAAAAGTTAACCTGGCAATATGACTACCAGAAACACTAACACTGGCCTTTATTTTTTTCTTCAGACTGCCTAATGTACCTGGTTGTGGATTCATTCACAGAGTATCCCCTGGCCAATATGGAAGCACTTGCATCATTTTGCAGTCTATATTGGATTGTGACTTTTCATTCAAGTGTCAACACCTTCCTGGGACATTTTCTGCTTGGCTGTGACTCACACGTTTTTAGTAAAGTGCTGTCCTGCCTTGTAACTGTACTGCAGAATACTGCACTACTGCAGAACCCGGTAAATCACGTGCACATGGAGACTGCACATGCGCAGTGAAGGGGCTTCTGCAGGGCACTTTTTCTTCCAGGACAAGAGGACAAATTGTTTTTTTAATGGTTTCTGAAGGATTTTATAAGATACAGTACAGTAAATTCTTCATTAACCTTTGTGCATGTGTGCTGTTTAAATGTCACTGTGCACTTATGGCTTTCTTGCTGGTTTGACAGGCTGCACGAGCTTGAAGCACAGAAGCAGCATGTTTGTCAACAGCTCAAAGATCTGCAAAAAGAGGCAAGCTTCTGTCTCTTAACGGTCATTTGGTTTCTGGGTTCGACTCCCTAAATTGGCAGCATCCGGACTGTTACATTTTTAACCGTGGATGAGCGAAGTTTCGGGGGCGTGAACTGCTGTTGGATACGCAAACAGATTTGCGCGGGTAAACAAAATTGCGATGGGAGGGGTGCGAGCGGCAGGAGTTTACTGTAAATAATACTGCATTTTCTAGTGGCTGATCAACAAGAGGTGCTGGCGGCAAAGGGATTGTTTTTTTGCCCGTGGCATGATATGGGCCCATGGCAATTTGAACAGAGAAGAAAGTAGCATTTGATAGCAACTGGGCAACTCGCAAGGAGCCCATTCCACTTGACCAGTGAAATCTAAATTCACCTCCTCTGATTCTGGCAATCGTGCCACATTTTTTACTCATTGCTGGCATCTGAGCAAGTGATTCGGTGCCCGGGAATAGCTGCAAATTTCTGCACAAGTGCGAGAATCGTGGGCAGAAGTCCCAGAAGCAAACATCGGGTTGGCTTCTGAGCTTTAACAAACCATCCTCCCCACCTCCCATGAACAACTCGACGCAGGCTGGGTTATGAAAACTGTTTTCCAGAGCTGCGGGATGATAAACTATCAGTACAGCCAAGTTTGTTCATGCACAAATCACATTACAGTTTCTGACAAATGTACTCGGAGTTGCTGCCTGTTAATCGGGAGTGCCCAGGCATTCCCTTCTGACAGTTTGAAGTTAACCTTACGTTGCAAGGTGATATTTCAACCTCGCCAGCTCTCCAAGTGAACCAAAGGTGTTTGCGGATGCTTTCATCAGGCTTGTTGGGCTGGATTTTGATCTTCGAGGCAGGTCGCGAGAGTCGGGAAATTTCCCGCCCACCTCGGATGAAACTGTTTCAGGGGCGCAGGTGCTAACTGGAATTGGGCCCGCTGCTCCCCCAAATATGTTTGTAGTCAGCCAAAGGGGCTGCCGGGTACAGAAGCCAGCTGTTTAAAAGGTCTGCCTTGGTGCTCTGGGACTTCGTCCAAATTATAATAAAAACAGTAAGGTCCAGCCCTCACACCCCACACACTTCCATGCCCCATCCATATCACCTCATGCTCCCCACTCACCCCTCATGGCCCCTCCTACCCTCCATGCCAAGCTATGCCCCTCCACCCACCGTCCATGGCCCCCTCAAACCCTCCTTGCCAAGCAGCTGTTTCAGCACCGTAATGGGGGTCTGGGCTCTCAGTCAAGTCTCATTATGTATTCTTAGTTGAGAGCCCATAAATCCAATCATACGTTGAAACAACTGCCCCCCAGGGAAAATATTGCTTGGTTGACATCTCTGGCTCTCTGATCTCTTCTGTCAATTTCATAATGTTTATTTGCACAAGATAAAGAGGTTTCAAGTGCTTACAGTTTCTGCTATTGATACTTTAAAGGGTTTAGATGATTGACACTTTTATTGGGCTGCAGTAAAAGAAATTTTTATGAACAATTTACTGTTTTTTAAGCTTTTTAACATATTCTACTGTCACTATAGGGTCTGTTGGCTCTATAGAGAGTGTTCAGTGGGTAAATGGACATGAAAGTGCCATAGCTTGGCATGGAAGTGTCATAGTTTCACATGGAAGGTATGAGGGGCCATGGGGGGAGGTGGGTGAGTGGAGGGGCATAGGTTGGCAAACAGACCATGGGTAAGACCTTTTGAACTTACCTTTCAAAAGTTTCCCTCATGCAGACTATGGTTCATGACACCTCTGAAGTGCTGTGAACCACGAATCCTTTAAAAGCTGGCCCGACTCCATGAAAATTCTGGAGGTGCTAGGAAATGCCTATCCCTGTTATAGAGCCAGCCTGGTTGGAAATATACAGCCTGGGCTCACAACCTGAACAGGCACACACCCTTAAACGCCACTGGTAAAAATGAGAAATCCCCGATATGGGATCAGGAATCCCAGAATCAGGTCCCGACTGACATTTTCACACCTCCACGGACTCTCCCCAACTTCATGAAAATCCAACCCTTTATCATTATTACTGTAGTTTAGTATATTAGGCACATTAGATTCTTCTAATGTGGAATTCTGAGTAGGCATGACCTTGTCTAATGAGTTGTACATCATAGTCTTCACAACTGAGACTAAAACAACTGATACATCTCAATCATTTGGGTTACTGCTGAAGAGAAGGTGGCAAAAGTTAAATTGCTTGGATTTATTTTCTGCTTTGCTTCCTTTTTTCCATTGGGCAATCAAAAAGGGGTAAGGTCCATAAGTACAAGAGATCAACAATGTTGAAGAGAGTCAAGGAAGAGATAAATCAGGAAGCGATGATGTGATATTACCGTGGCATGGGAAGAATGGAAGACAGTGGATGGTGTGTGAGAAATAAGCAGTTCCATGGTTCTCAGCTCCTTCAAATAAATGAGTCAGACTTGCAGCAAGAAAGCAAGACCAAGGAAAGCGGTGTATTTGGGTGTGAAAGGGGGGGAACTGAATCTTCCCAAACTATACACCACTTCAAGCTGAGGATGTGAGCAGAAGACTTGTTCTCAGACCTCTGCTCCTAGGGTTATAGGGAGAGGGGAAATGGCTACATAAGATGCAGAAGAAAACAGGACTGGAAAATAGCATCACAATCCATCCCAACCAGTAAACGTTATCCCCCAGACCCAAATATAAAACAGTGAACATTACCCCCAGACCCAAATATAAAACAGCGAACATTATCCCCCAGACCCAGAGGTTAGAAAATATACGTTAAGTACCTAGGTTACTGTGTACAGTTTTGTTCTCCTTATTTAAGGAGGGATATACTGCATTGAAGGCGGTTGAGAGAAGGTTCACTAGATTGTTTCCTGGGATGAAGGGGTTGTCTTATGTGGAAGGATTGGGCTTATACCCATTTGAGTTTAGAAGAATGAGAGGTGATCTTATTGGAACACATAAGATCCTAAGGGAGCTTGACAGGGTAGATGTTGAGATGATGTTTCCCCTTGTGGGAGAATCTAGAACTAAGTTTCAGAATAAGGGGCTGCACATTTAAGATGGAGATGAGGAAGAATTTCGCTTCTCAAAGGGTCATGAGTCTTTGGAATTCTCTACCCCAAAGAACAGTGGAGGCTAAGTCATTGAATATATTCAACACTGAGTTGGACAGGGTTTTGAAATATAAGGGATTCAAAGGCAGGAAAATGGAGTTGAGGACAATCAGATCAGCCATGATCTTATTGAATGGTGGAGCAGGGTCAAGGGGCCAAATTGCCTACTCCTGCTCCTATTTCTTATGTTCTCACGGTGCCTCTGATAACCCTCCATTGAATTTGTCCGTGGATACTTACACATTTTTGAACTTGCCAATACAATCAGAATCTACCACCTCCATTGACAATCCATTCCATATAATCAACACCCTATCAAATGTTTCTTTTCCCTTCGATGTTTGAGACTATGACCTAGGATCCTGAAAACTTCAATAAGGTCACCCCTAAGCCTTCTCAACTCCTGTGGAGACAATTCCAGCTTTTTTAGCCTTTTCTCATCAGTATCTCACTCCAGCTATCCTATGCTTCCCAGCCTTGTGGGCGAACCTCCCACGTGGAACTTTATCAAGAGCTTTGCTGAAATCTAAATATTCATCCATTGAATTCCATAAGGTTGGTTATCTCATCAAAAAACGCCAAGAGCTTTGTCTGATGTAATCTTTAACCCATGAAGAAATGTTGGCTCACTCTTATAATTCTTTATTACTCCAGGTGAAATATCATTTAGTATTTCAGGACATATTCCACACCCCTCCACCCCCCTCACCCCCCCACCCCCCAACCCCAGTGCTTTCCCTGCAATGGATATCAGATTAATCAGCCCAGCCTGAAATTCCCTGGGTTTTCTCCTTTTCCCTTTTTTGGTTCATTAGCATCAAGTTGCCTCTTCCCCAACCTTCAGGCACAATCACCCATTTCCAAGGATTCCTAAAGATGCCCGCTGGATCATATCTAGGTTTATTAGCTATTTCCTTCAGTACCCTAGATCGCAACTTGGGCCTTAGTTTTCTTCATTGAATTCCACTTAGTCATCCCCTCACAATCTATTACATATATTAGTCTTAGAGTCTTATCCTCTTGCTCTTGACGTTCTAGCTCAATTTTTAGAAGGCGGACTAAGGTTTCGTCTGAACACCAATACAATAATTAGATTTAGAATATTTGCTGTCTCTTGATCGTGTAATATAGTAGCACATTAGGGGTTCAACTATTTTCTTGACTGCCTGTTTGCTCCAAATATATTTATAACAGCCTTTCATATTGTGGATCACATTCCAAACAATCCTGACCTTGTTTATTTTGGCTCTCCTAATCAGTTTCCCTCTGGCATAAATCTTAAACTCCTCCCTGTCTTCTGGTCTAAGTCTAAGTCTGTCTTTATGCTGGAGAATACATTAAAACAGATCTCAGATCCCCTCATTTATTTCTTTATATCTCTGAAGCAACCAATATGCCTGTAAGTTTACTCCCTCCTTGATGTCTTTACTTAACCACGTCTCTATGATAGCCATATCATAGTCTCCTTTTAAACTTTGGAATCTCTAATTTTATTGCTAAGATTCCTAGCATTTGTGACTAGAATTTTGAAAGCTTGTGTGTTCTTGTACCTCAGTCTACCATGTCTTTTAGTTTTATCATTCCTCTTTACAGTTATATCCCGACACTGCACCTCTTGTTAGTTGTGACCTTGTCTGCACTTGCTATGAAATATTTATGGACCTTTCTGCTTATTCTCTTTCTTTCTGTGAAAATTGGAGGAGAAAGGAATCTGAACATTATTGAAGAGCTACTGACTGTTTGGAAAACTGTTTTTTTTTATTCTTGCATGGGATGTGGGCGTCGCTGGCTAGGCCAGCATTTTTTTATTGTCCATCCCTAATTGCCCTTGAGAAGGTGGTAGTGAGCCAGCTTTCTTGAACCGCTGCAGCTCGGAAGGGAGTTCCAGGATTTTGACCCAGCGGCAGTGAAGGAATGGTGATATATTTCCAAGTCAGGGTGGTGTGTGGTTTGGAGGGGAACTTGCAGTGGTGGTGTTCCCACGCATCTGCTGCCCTTGTCCTAGGAGGTAGAGGTCATGGGTTTGGAAAGTGCTGTCGAAGGAGCCTTGGTGAGTGCTTAGCAAACCCTGTTTCATTTGTTCCAAGCTAAGACATAAAAAATGAATTAGTTGAAGTTCATCATCCTGTTAACTACAGGAAACATAATGGTGACAAAAATGATGCAAGGATCTTCAAATTCATTTGCTTAAAGGTAAAATGAAAACGCATTTTCAGAAGATAATAGCTCTTTAAAATACTTTGCACTCAGCGGACATCAGGGAAACATTTTCAACCTTCATTATTTGACCTTTGTTTATTATAATGAGTCTTAGTTCGCTACTGGCTTAAGTGTTCCTGACATATCTTAACATGCCTAACTCGCTATAGGATTCACCTGGATCTTCCCCCCATCAGCTTTTAACAACTTCTTTGTGTAACCTTTTTATCCAACCTTTTCTCCGAGTATACATTTAGACTTCTCAACCAGGGTCCAGCCAATGAGCTCACTGCAAATGATGAAATCCTAAAATTAGAACTAAACCATTCAGGGGTAAACTCAGAAAGCACTTTTTCATACAAGGGGCACTGGAAGTGTGTGGAATTCTCTCCCCCAGAAATCTGTGGACACAGGGTCAATCGAAATTTTCAGGAATGGGATCGACCATTTATTTATTTATTTCGAGAGGACTGGAATATAAAAGCAGGGATGTGCTGCTGAGGCTTTATAAGGCTCTGGTCAGACCACATTTAGAATATTGTGAGCAATTTTGGGCCCCGTATCTCAGGAAGGATGTGCTGGCCCTGGAGAGGGTCCAGAGGAGGTTCACGAGAATGATCCCAGGAATGAAAGGCTTAACATATGAGGACGTTAGAGGACTCTGGGTCTATACTCGTTGGAGTTTAGAAGGATGAGGGGGGGATCTGATTGAAACTTACAGAATACTGAAAGGCCTGGATAGAGTGGACGTGGGGAAGATGTTTCCATTAGTAGGAGAGACTAGGACCCAAGGGCACAGCCTCTGAGTAAAGGGAAGACCTTTTAGAACAGAGATGAAGAGAAACTTCTTTAGCCAGAAAGTGGTGAATCTATGGAATTCATTGCCACAGAAGGCTGTGGAGGCCAGGTTATTGAGTGTATTTAAGACCGAGATAGATAGGTTCTTGATTGGTAAGGGAACTAAAGGTTACGGGGAGAAGGCGGGACAATGGGGTTGAGAAACTTATCAGCCATGATTGAATGGTGGAGCAGACTCAATGGGCCGAATGGCCTAATTTCTGCTCCTAGGTCTTATGGTCTTATGGACCGATCAAGGAGATAGATCAAAAGTGGATAGATGGAGATTCAAATAAAGAGCAGCCATGACCTGATTGAATGATGGAATTCCTGTTTCGATGTTCCCAAAGACTAAGCATTCATGCTGGGAGGAGCACAGAAAGACTCTGGTTTAACCATTGCAAACAGCAAACTGCACTTTTGTCCTGATGTAGAAACTGAAATCGAATTAGTGACAAGACTCTGTCTTACAGTTCGACACTGTCACCTGCAGTTTCTGATGGGGATTCCTTTATGTTTTTTGTTTACATGGAGTATAATTAAGGCATTACTGGAGTGACCTCAGCTCTTGGCATTTTAGCTCCCAAGGACCTTTTCATTCCCAGTTATTATCGTAATGTGGGAACTTGACTCAACTGAGCTGGAAATAGCAAGGCTCATCAGAATCAAACCCTGCCTCCTGCTGTGTGACAGATGTCTCACCCTGTTACAGAGACAATCATGGGACAACTCAGTAGAATGTGATTCCCGTTCAACATGATTCACCGGTTTAGAACCACCTCTCACACAGGGTAGAATAGTCCCAGATTTGCACTATGTGCGGTAGCGGGCAGATAAAAAGACGTTTTACCCGCCGGCCGCGATGGTGGGTTTTCACGCCGTATCATCCCAAACCCGCTACGTTATTTATGCACTCCCGGGAAACACGCCGCATCACGCCAGGCGCCATATTTAAAGTCCAGCCGCAAGCACACATCTCAGTGCTTCCAGAGCACCACTGCTGCACAGAAGACATGGCCCTGAAACTGAAGAAGACAGCAGCCCCCAGGTTCAGCGACACATCCCTCAAGCACTTTTTGGATGCTGTGGAGACCCACCAATGTCCTCTACTTCCGTTCTGGCCGCAGGATGGGCAGCAACAGCACTAACCCAGCTTGGGAGGCGGTGGCAGTGATGGTCAGTGCCAACGCCATGCAAAAGAGGACAGCCACCCAGTGCTGCAAGAGAATGAATGATCTCCTCTGTTTCACCAGAGTAAGTCACTCTTCTCATCACTTTCAGCTCACGCACATCTATGGGGCCCTCACTCACTGCTGGGTTCAAGGGTCAACATCATTCACTCTCTCACACTCACCGTCATTGTCCTCATTCTGTCCTGGGACCACTCACCACCCACACACGCCAGGCGTACCTATCATCTGGCCTGGCAGGCATCCTGCTTACACTCTCTCTCTATCTCTATTCATGCAGGACAAGCTGGCACACAAGAGGGAGAGGTCGCAGACTGGGGGAGGAATGCCTGAAATCAAGGTCCTCACGGACTTTGAAAACAAAGCCATCCAGCTGGCCAGTGAGGATCTGGACCGGTCCTGTGCTGACAGTGAGGTCGGCGCTGCTCTCCCAAGTGGGGATCCAGCAGTGCAACATCCATCAGACAGCCATGCTGTGAGCGATGTGTCCTCTTTCACAGGCCACTGCCATGCAGTAATTATCTCCCCTTGCTTCTGCAGGCACATCTGGGAAACTGCCGATGGAGTCCATGACCCAGGGCCTCCAATCAAGCCCCGCAGAAACCTTGGAAGAGGAATCTGGAGGCACCCTCCTTGATGTCACATCACAGCGCTCACCCACATCCTCCACCAGCGCAGAGACACACACCTCAGTGGGACCTAGCTATAGAGTAGCCTCGGGATCACAATCTGATGAGCACATCACACTGTCTGATCCACAGCAGGCGGAGGCAGGGACTTCCCAGGTCCCAGGAACTCAGAGGACTGCTGGAGGCCAGAACATTGCTGAGTCGGAGTCAGATGATGAGCCTCTGGACTCGGTCATGTCACAGTCGCTGGAGCTGCAAAGACAAGCTCAGGAACACCAGGAAGTGATGTCGGCTGCACTGCTCAGATTGGAAGGTATGATGCAGGAGTCTGTCCACCTTCACTCTGAAGCGATAGTGCATGCATGCCAACACACTGAGGTCAACACTGGTCGGATGACAGCCGCCATGGAGACTTTGGTCCAGGATGTCGCTCCTGCACTGCTGCGCGGGCTCAACTCCATCGCTGATGCCATAGTTGGCCTCCAACAGTGTGTGAGAGAGTGGTGCCTGGCAGCTCGCTCTCACTCCAGCTTCCCCTTCTCCTCAAGGAGTCAGCCTGGGGCCCTTGGGCACCCATAGGGAGGAGGATCAGCAGGTGCACACCCCAGGCCCATCCATCCAGGTGACTCTGGGAGTGACTGGCTTATCCAAATCCCCTCTTCCTGTGACCTTAGCAGCTCCAGCTCCACAGGCCAAGGAGGGTGCCAATGCCACACAGCAGGACCCCGAAAGTAGGCTTGGGACCTCCAAGTCTCGACCCTCCAGAGGACGCCCACCAAGGTCATCGCAGACAGGGCATCACAGTCAGCAGGCTGCCCCACCTCCACTGTGGGTGTCCGGGGAGCACCAAGACATAGCGGCAGGGTTAGGAAGGTTAAGGAGAATTAGCTGCACAGCCTGGGCACGGGTGTTAATCACTTGTTTATACTGTTCACTATTGTCAATAAACTCCCAAGACTGTCTCCCTGTCTATGGCTCCTTGTTCTGATGAGCAGTGTTCATGTCACTCAGATGTGAAACCTTTCTGCACAGGATAAAGGCAGGTGTCTCAGTCCAGGGCCTCTTCCCAGTGCTCTGTTCAGTCTTCAGACCAAAGTGATGGTCCAGCCTCACACTCCCTGGAAACATTACTGATGGAGGAAGGGCTGTTGTCAGTGATGATGATGGGACCCACTACACCTTGGTTTTAAAATGAGAATCCCAGATGAATTATTAGGAGAGAAATAACCCTGATAAATCTAGCACCAACCCTGCAATATTTTAGTGTGTATTTGTTTAACACGTTTAATTTTGTTTAAATGATCAAGGGTTAATCCATATACACCCAAAATTCGGAGGTGTTTGCATTGTTAAACATCGAAAATGTCCCGCACAGAAGGAGGTCACTGGCTAACCAACCTCACCCCACTTTCTAACTCTTGGTCTGTAGCCCTGTGGGTTACATCACTTCAAGTGCATATCCAAGTATCTTTTAAATGCGGTGAAGGTTTCTGCCTCTACCACTCTTTCAGGCCGTGTGTTCCAGATCCCGTCACCCTGTGGGCAAAAGAAATTCTCCTCAATTCCTCTCTAATCCTTCTGCCAAATACTTTAAATCTATGCCCCCAGGCAGTTGACCCCTGCTTAGGGAAATAGGCCCTCCCTATCCTCAAGGAGTCAGCCTGGGGCCCTTGGGCAACCATAGGGAGGAGGATCAGCAGGGCCTATCTAGGCCCCTCATAATTTTACACACCTCAGTTTAGTCTCTTCTCAGTCTCTTCTGGCCAAAGAAAACAACCCCAGCCTATCCAATCTTTCCTCAACGCTAAAATCCTCCATTCCTGACAACATCCTTGTAAACAGGCCACCAGCATAACCTAATCGACAGGGATGTTTCTAAAAAAATTACACCATTAATAACTAATCAAGTTCCCAGGTGAACGGCTGTGGGCAAAGTTTTTCGTGCCCGCTGGCATCGGGCATGATCAGTAGCGTGAGTGGACAATATGGCGTGATTGGTTTTACGACAGCAAGAAACCAGTTCGCAATTGTCCACTCAGCCAGCTGACGGGTGTGTTTTTTTTTAAAGAAAATTATACAATTTCTACAATTTTGAGAGAGTAGTTCATAAAGCATAAATCATCTTAGGCTTTATTAATAGGGACATTGAGTACAAGAGTAAGGAGGTCATGTTGAACTTGTATAAGACACTAGTTAGGCCTCATCGGGAGTACTGCATCCAGTTCTGGCCACCATACTTGAGGAAGGATGTGAAGGCATTGGAGAGAGTACAGAGAAGATTCAGAAGAATGATTCCCGGGATGAAGAACTGGAGGTATGAGGATAGCTTGGAGAGGCTGGGACTGTTTTCCTTGGAGAAAGGAAGGCTGAGAGGATAGAGGTATTCAAGATCCCGAGGGGTATGGACAGGGTAAATAGCGAGAAACTGTTCCCACTCAAGAAAGCATCAAGAACTAGAGAACCAAAATAATTGGCAAAAGGAGTAAATGTGATGTGAGGAAAACTTTTTTCACCCAGAGGGTGGTTGGAGTCTGGAACAAACTTTCTGAAAGGGTGGTGGAGGCAGGTTTAATCGAGATATTCAAAAAAGAATTGGATTGCTATCTGAAAAGAAAGAATGTTTAGGGTTACAGGGATAAGGCAGTGGAATGGGACTAGGTAGAATGCTCTTTCAGAGAGCCAGTGCACACTTGATGGGCTGAATGGCCTCCTTCTGCACTGTAACGATTATGTGATTCTAGTACCTTTTTTTTCTGGCTAGGTTTTAACAAAGTGTAATCTTATTAAGACAAAGAGGGACTGCCAGCCAGCTATAATACACAACTTGCATTCCACCCAAGTGGAATGAAAAAGGAACAGACACTCAAACCCCACCTGAGGAGTGTGAAAGACCCTATCTCCTATTGGCTTTCAGTCTATCTTGAAACTCATCAAAAGTTTCTGAGATGATACATCAAAAATGTAATTATCTGTTCTACAACACAAAGACTACAGCAGACATGGTAGTTGAATTCCTCTGGAATATACAGCCAGCAAGGCTTTTTAAGAACTGTTTATCAAGCTAGAGAGCAGAGATCAGAAGGGCATACTGAAAGGCTGCAAAGAGCCAGGTCTCGCTCTCTCTTGGAAGTATTGTGCACGGATATTGCAGAGTAACCATCCTGAGAAGAGAAAATCCACTGCAAACCAAGAGCTTTTGGGGATAAAATGTGAAAATCTGTTCTGTACAGCTACATCCAGAAAGCCAACAGAACAAAACAGCCACAACGTGGAATCACCACATCACAACCAGCCAAAGGACAGTTAACCATACATATCTCTGATTGTTTATCTTTTTCATGACCTGTAAAAGTCTTTCCTCGTTTTCTAGCATCTGTACTCGTGTGTGTGTGTGTGTGACATACAAACGAGGGTTACGATTTACCTAGTTTTTTGTTTAATTCGGGAAGTAGGGTCAATAAACTTGTCTAAACTGAGAAAACCTGTCTGATTCATTCTTTATCATCTGAAATACATGGTGGGATTTCTCCAGTATTGGCAAAGCACATCCTCGCTAAATTCACAACTAACCCTTGTTACAGCCAGGCCGGGAGTGGTAAATTAGGAGAGTCAATTTCTACCCCTCCTCTTTTGTTTGTAACAACACACACGCACACATCTATGATTTCTACTTGTTTTTAAGGAAATGTTGCTGCTAAATTCCCATCCATCAGCTTATAACTGCAAACCAGCCTCAAGGTCAATCCAGAGCCAATCCCGCCCTCCCACCAGCAAGTTGCAGCCATAAACTTTGAGTATTTTACTTTCTCTCCTTTCTCTATAACTATATGATTATTCATGTTTTTGACCAAACAGGAAAAAAAAAAGTACCTGCATTAAGGAAAAACTCTTTCATGGTACTAATTCAGCTCTTACAGTGCCACAGTAACTCACTGGTTTAATCAATTATTAATCTAGCTGCCGGCAGTTCAACCATCCAAAATCAAAATGAAGGTTGTGCCATGTTGCTGATATGTTGTGTAACAAACCAAAAAACTGTAATGCTGAAGCTTGTCAAAGTTAATCATAATTTTGGAGAGCTTTATCTTTAAAGTACAAACGTATAAACGCAATGATACACATAACAGACAAAGAGAGGAGCAGGCAAAGGCCATCAACCTGTCCCAACCAGATATGGTGCCTCTTTACATGCATCATCAACCACTCTTCCTGCCCGACTCATTTCCCTAATCATTGTAATCTGCTGGGAGGGTTAAAAACCAAAAGAGAAAAACCTTAGCCCAATTCTTTGAAAAAAAACTTGGAAATTTCTTTTGGGCTTCTTTTTACCCCCCATCAGGGGTGGGGGGGTTTTGCAAGGGCGGGCACAGACCCGATTGGCGCCCCCGATCGGGTCCACACCGCCATTTTACGTGGACGGGCTGAGCGCTCCCTGTGCAGGCAGGGAGGGGGGGGGGATTTCCTTGAGTCGGGGCTTGCGCTCTTTCGCGCACGCACACAAAACAGCGCAGGAATCTCCCTGAGGTACAGAGCTGCCTCAGGGAGATTAGTTTAAATTCCAAAAATTTTAATAAAGAAAAATGAAAATGTTAAGACATGTCCCCTCATGTGACAGTGTCACATGAGCTGGGGCACGTCAATGAACTTTAATGAAAAAATTTATTTAACTTATAAACCCTTCATGAAACCTCATCCCGCCCGTGAATGAGGTTCCATGAAAAACGTGAAGGCCGCCTGGGCTCTTCGCCTACCCCCCCACCCCCCACGCCAACCTTAAGGTTGGACGGGCAGCTTTCTCAATGGGCTTAATTAGTTCATTAATGACCTTAATAGGCCTTTGACAGTTCGGCGGGTGGGCAGCCAACTTGGCTGTGTGCCCGCCAAACTGAAAATCTAAATGACGCGCGGTGACACACGCCCGACGTCACCCTGCGTCATTTTACACCTCGGCGAGCAGGCCCCGTCCCCGCTCGCCGAGCTGAAGATTCAGCGCCAGGACCAAGAAACGGCAAAAAACAATATCAATAATTACAGCTGCCCCTATATATACATTTTATTACTGCAGATGGCCTAGACTCTCAGAAACTGACCTAGCTGAAGAACTGCAGCAAATCCATTTTACTGCACATTTTGGTAATTGATTCTAGAGTTTCAATAACTCTCTCTGAAAAGAAATTCTGGCATCTAACCTAACAGCGAGGGCGGGATTGTCCGCGCCTGTTTGCGGTGGGCATCATAGCGGGCAGAAGTGGAAAGTATCGAGTCGGGAAAATCGGTTTCATGTCGTCAAAAAACCAGTTTGCGGTCATCTGCTCCACCCATCAAAGGCACATCGGGAACTTAATTTCAATACTTCAGCATCTTGCTATAAGCCCAGATCTCCGGAATCATCCCCCCCACGCTGGATCATCCGGGGAAGTCAGCGTGATTGAATGCCGACGCGTTTCACAACTGTACATAAGCAACGTGCACCTGGTGGGCTGCACTTTGCTTGGGGCTTCGAGGTTTGTTGGCCTAATTTGCTACAGGCAGCACTTGTGGTCATCAGCGCCAGGCTTCGCAGGCAGCACCGCATCACTTTTAGGGGAAGCTCATAGGCAGGTCTCTACCTACCAGACCAGCCATAAGGTGGGGTGGCTTTTCAATGGCTGCAGGGCTAGGTCAAGCTTGAGGAAGCGGGAGAAGTGGCCTCAGGCAAGGGAAGAGGCTGCAGGGCGAGGGCTGTATTGGGGAAGGGGGGATACCCCAGGGTGTGTGTGGGGGCACATGTTGATCTGTGCAAGTGGCCTCAAGATGGTGAGGGCTGAGGAGGCAGTCTCCAGAGGAGATGAGGCCGGATGGAGATGTGTGGGTGTGTGTGTGAGAATGGGTGGTGATGTCCCTTGAGCTGGCAGTGAGTGAGATGCTAGTGAATGTGTGATGGGCTTGTGAGTGTGTGAGTTGAGAGTGATGAGATGATTGCCATACCCTGGCAGCACAGATGAGGTCATTCATCCTCTTTCTGCGCTGGCCAACCTCTTCTGTGCAGCATTGGCACTGACCACCACTGCCACTGCCTCCCAAGCCGGAGTGGTGAGATTGCTGGACCTCCAAAAGGCCTTTCAGTGACGGGTCACTGAACTCCTCTTTGTTTTCAGGGCCATGTCGTCATTGGAGCAGGCCTGGGCTGCAGACATTGAGAACTGTGTGCGTGGCTGCAGTTTAGATATGGCACCCAGAGTGAGGAAACGGTGAGAATATGGCGTGGCGGGCGATCCAGAGGCTGCCCACCAATGAGACGATGTATTTCCTGTGGCTGCATGGTTAATGAGGCGGTAAGCAGACAATACGCCTCGAAAATTTCCCATTGCGACCAGCAGGTAAACATCGTTTTTCGCGCCCGCTGCCACACTTAATACAAATCTGGGACGTTTCTGCCCCATGTATCCATATTTTATATTGATACTGACAATTCTCCCATCCATGTAAACTACGAAAATCTGCTTGCATGTCGCACCATTAACGTCAAAAACACACTCCAAGGAACGCTCCACATGTGCATATGGAGAAAAATGGATTCCAAGTCAAAGAAGGAGAGATCTAAGAAATAGTTTGGCCAAAGAATTGGTTGTGGGTCGGCTTTTAAAGGAAGACAGGGATGTAGACAGACAAAATAAGGAATTCCCGATTATGGGGCTGAAACTACCAATGGTGACTGTAACGGACGAGAGGAAGAAGGGATCAGAGGAACAGAGAGTTTGGGAAAGGGCAGATAGGGAGGGACAGGGCCATAAACAGAATTAAATATGAAGCTGAGAATTTTCAATTTTAATCAATGGGCTGTTAGGAGTCATTGTAAGTCAGCAAGGACAGGAGTACTGAGCGAAGTGGATTGGGAGTGGGATCGAGTGCAGACAGCAGAGATCTGGATGAGCTGTAGTCTCCAGAGTTGGAAAGCCAGCCAGGAGACCACTGGAGTTATCGAATCTGGAGGTGACACAGGCCCAGATGAGGGTTTCAGGAGCCAATGCGCTGAAGGAGGGATAGAAGCGGATGATGTTACAGAGTTGGAAGCAGGTGTTTTGTGATGGAGACGGGACAGGGTCAGACCCTCAACTTGGCAACAAATAGGATGCCATGTTTGTAATCCTGAGACAATAACAGTTGAGGGTCAACGCTGATGAAACAGAGTTTGTGACGATGGCTTCAGCCTTCCCAATGTTAAGCAAGGGGGAACTCTAGCCTGAGTGTCGGACAAGCAGTTCGATAGCAAAGAGACAGCAGAAAAGTCAAGGGAGATGGTGAAGGGGTTTCTATCGATGTAAATCAGCATACATGTCAAAGTTCACACCATGCATACAGATCATTTCCCCCAGGGACAGCATACAGGTCAGGAAGAGGAGGGGGCCAAAGTTGGATCCTTGGGAAATCCCCAAATTAAAGGTGCAGGGGACATGGCTACAGAAGCTGGAGTGGTATTGGCTGGATTGCTCTCTTTCAGCTGTCACTCCAGCCTACAAGTAGAATAGGTTACAGCCAGGAAGGAATGCACACCCACAGTCTGTGCGACATCCCCATAATCAGAGTGATGGTTCTGACAAATTAGGAATACTACGCACGACGTTGCTAAATGAAAATACAGCAGATAAAAATCACAATACAATCCGCCGTAATGTCAGTGATATGGATGGTGACCTGCCATACCTGTAAACTTTTCAAACCGTGGGACCTTATCCTGTCTGTCGCCCCATAATGATATATCCTGTGACTAACGTAATCTAATCCAGTATCTTACAGCTTAATTATCATCTGTTTCAATGAAATCCACAAGGAAATTGACAGCTCACGTGATTTTCCGACAGTGAAGTGTTGTCTCTGTTTTCGACAAATACAAACGGGGACACAGACCAAACAGAAAAGAAGCTGGAGAGACCTGTTAAATAAACACGTCATAAAGGATATTGTGTTTATTTCTGTGCAGAGGTGGAGGGAAGCAATTACAGCAAGTGCCCCATTCGGCAGTAAGAATCATTGATCATTAATTGAGGTCTACAAGGCAGCAGTGAGATGATATGACTGACGCCCACTTTACTGTCAAGCCTGTATCCTCAGAAGAGTTCAAACATCTGTTTTATATTTAGTAGCGGTTTAATTGCACTCTACAGAAAATCCATTAGCATCAGTAATGTTTGTCAAAAAAATCTAGAAACGGAGGCATGTTTGCAAGATATTTAACCCCTTCCTCTCTGCTGAATGAATCCCATTCTGGGATTCACGTGTTCTGGGATGCCAGAGAACAAAATGTCAGTACTCCCCGTGGCTTAGTGGGAACATACACTGTCCTGTATAGAGCTAAGCACTTAAAACTCAAGGTTCAACCTCCCAGTTTGTACAGGGCTGGTTGCAGGACAGTGCTTCAATCAGGATACAAGACCCTCGGATAGCAAGGGCAAAAAAATCAGAAGGGTTTCTTCTCTTGGTCACTGTCCAGTGACTCAGTACCCCTCAGTCAAATACCTCGGGAAGTTGATGGGGAGGTGAAATAACATTCAAATTCTTTTTGACTATATTAATTAAAAAGCTCCCTAATCTTCCTTTCTCTGGTGATACACTGGATAGTCAAATGGGGCTGTGTGCTTTAGAGTCAGAGGGTTGTAGGTTCAAGCAGCAGGGCTTGAGCTCATAATCCAGACTAACACCGCTGCAGTACTGAAGGAGTGCTGCATTGTCAGAGCTGCCTATCTTTCAGATAAGTTGGTATATTCAAGATCCCGTTGCTCCCTTAGGCAGATGTATAGGATCCCAGGTAGTGCTAGTTGGAGAGCAGCAGGGGAATTCTCCCTGGACACGTATTATCCATCATCCAAGCAGGTGTTTCTCTGAAACTGGAAAGTGTCAGATTGGCCCAGCTGTCGCCCAGGAAACCAGTCTCCACACCAATTAAAGGCTCAAACGCGTGAAAATCTTGACTTTAATCAGTTTCCCACAGGAGGTAGGTTCAGGACCCACAAAACAGCCCCACCTCCCGTTTCCCACCCCCTTTGGGGAAATTCAGCCTATGCTGTCCCACAGAAGGAAGAGAACGTCCATTATAAACTGGCTCATTGTGCTATAAAATCACGCGACACATTACAATATCCTAAACTGCTGTCGAGTCAGATGTACTTCCTGTTTGGAAAGCAACAATGTCAATGTGAGGGTCTCTGTGGAAAGCCCACAGGCAGCTCTGGTTCTCCCCCTCTGTCCACTCGCTAGGCATTTGTGTGCTCACTATGAATCGAGAACAAAGACCTTAATCACAATGGATATACTGCCTGACCTTCTGCATCTTTTATATACACTATTTGCCCCTTTTTGTGTTGGTATCCCATAATTTTGTGACCATTTACGCAAACTGTGACCTATAGGCTAGATGTAGTCCTGTGAATCCTGGCAACCCAGCCCTCTAGGTCCGACAGCTTAGTCCTCTTTGTCCTTAATTTTCCTAATTGCTGGTTTATCTTCTTTGAATTGCATGGATCATGACGTGTTAACGAGCTCATTTATATCACTGTTGCTCTATTGATGAATAAGTCCTAAATCAGACAGCAAGATCTGTTAGAATGAGGAATTTGAGATATAATGGAAACCGTTAATGGGAACATTGATTAGAATTTTATAATTGCCCCAAGGTTCCAAGATATGCACCAAAGCAGCCCATGAAAACAAAACACTTGTACAATTCTGTGTAACATTGCTGGCTATTCTTTGTGCATGTCTAGTTGAGGGATAATAGTGTTTCAGGAACCTAGGATCAGCATTTTCAGATCAAATGCAGCATAGCTAGAGTAAATCCCCATCTAATCTATCCCAACAATATGCCTCCACCTCAGCCTTAGAAGAGCACTCTCTATCGTGCCACTGTAATATTTTCACCACTTGTCACATTAGCCATGCTGTGGCCTCTATGAGGTTGCCAACAAATTGAGTCGGTTTTGTGCTGTAAGTCTAGGCCCCCCGAGGCTAAAGTTACACAACCCAAACCTAATGAACACAGAATCCTTCCAACCAGGAGACAAAGGAAATCTTTATCTCAATCAGTCTATGTTGGATTGGAACCTAGGTCCTAGAGTTGAAAGGATGTTTAAAGCCATGTCCCACCTGATTACCACTCCCTCACCCGCCTCTCCCCCACCACCGAACCTTATCATTCTCCCCCAAACCCGCCCACCACTTTTCTATGGAAGTAAATCTTGTTTGCAACATTCCTCTCCCTTCCAACCTATACGTGTCCTAATTATCTTTTCTGTCTTTTTGCCCTGATTTTCTGCACTGGGGTCCTCAACCTGGTGCTGATTCTTTATTGTAACTTCCTGTGTAACTTCTATCTTCTCTCAACTCCTGTTAACCTGGTCCTGCCTTAACAGACCCAAAATCCTTTTTGCTCTCTCTCAAAACTTCCCGCTTTAACTTGGTGACCCTGCACCTGGCCGCATTGTTCAAGTCTCACTCTCCCAGCCCAATCCAAGCCCATATGTATAAATTGCTGACCTTGGTCACTCACCTGTCCTCTCCAATACTATCCACTTGTCCTCAATAATCCCCTCACGTTTACCTGTGAAATCCTATACCCTCCTACCTAATTCAGTAGCCTTTATCTTCAACTTGCTGGTCCACAGATGGTTATTGCAGCTGTTTCCTATCTGTTGCGGAAAGAAGACAGACCAGTGTATAATTCCATTGGTAATCCCAGGTACATACCCTGGGAAAAGTCAATAACAAAAGAGCACATAGCAACTCATACCCTGGCACTGCCTCTTGTTGACTTTAATGCTTATCACACTTATAACAGAGATATAGTGTCTACACACAGGTCTGGTATAAATAAGAAATTTGTGATAATCTAAATCTCTTGGCAAACTCAACAGCAAAACATACCGGGCAGCTGACATATGTGTCCAACGGGAAGAGCTTTAGAATGGCTTGGAGCAGCTCTGGAATTCCAAGGCCTTTATGGAGGAATCAAAACAATACCGTCAATTAATTACCAATTACAAAATATCTTAATTTTCAAAGCAACAACACTTCTTCACTGCACCGTCAATTTTTTTTTACCTCAGCAACCCTGGGGCGCTGAATAGTTCCCCTCAGTTAAATTGTTGGTGCAATGGAAATCCTAAAATTGCAATCCACTGTCATGGGGGGGGAGTGATTTTTTTCAAAATTCTTTCACGGGAGGTGGGCATCGGTGGCTAGGCCAGCATTTATTGCCCATCCCTAACTGCCCTTGAGAAGGGGCAATAAATTAGGATAGTTGAACATTCTTACACAACATTTTGCGGTATGGACCAGGAGAGATTGTTGACAGCAGTGTGGGGAATGATTTAAATACAGCAAATTTGCAATCGGCATAGATTTTAATTGGGTCAATATGACAATTCCCTTTATTTCCTATTTTCGGTTAGGGGTAACTGCACACGCCCAAGGAAATTAAGATGCAGTGTAAGTAAGAGAGCAGAAATTTGGCTGTTAGATTCCTGTAGCCCTCATTATTCTCGCTGAACTCCTTTACTATAAAGTAAATGTCATCAATTCTCGGGGAACACAGGATTGATGAAGTTACCTTTACAATAGTGGGCATTGATGTGACTGGTTTCCTTGGGCCAAGGGAATGTTACTTAGACAAGATAACTGGTCAGCATTGAATGCATTGATTGTAATGTCAGTTTAATATCCTGGAGTAGAGCAGGACATCGGAGAATCTTAATATCTCGGAGGTTTTATCCGTGGTTGCCCAGCTTCCTGGGGCAATTATAGATAGTGAGTTCTTCAATAGTGCAGATTGTAGGTACAATTGGAAAGAATTAGCCTATTGGACGACTGGCTTTTCTCACGATGACAGTTTATGCCCACAATTCATGTTGGAAAGAAAGAGGAAGAACTTGCATCCATATAGCGCTTCACAGTCTCGGGATGTCCCAAAGCAAGTTACAGCCAATGAAATACTTTGGAAGTGCAATTACCAGGGTTCTCATATAAAAAAAATGTTGCTGACAAGAGACATTTGCAGAAGCTTTTTGTCATGCACTCATCAGGACCAACGCAAGGATACCACAGTTCAAACAATCACCGGAGTATAGTGTAAATTAAAACTTGAAAATTTGGCATTCTTGCATTTGTCCTGATGTGTGCAAGACAAAAAGCTGCAACAGCAACAACAACAACTGCCAAGCGACTGTTTGCAGAGGACAATGTGCAAGGAATTGTGAGCAAAATTCAAATCATTTATTCCCATGGAGACAGCCATTTGCCCTATTCTTTCTGAGCCAGCTCTTTCCTAAGCGCAAAACTAATCCTTACCTCCTGCTCTACCTCCAGAATCACGTAACCTTCTCTGATTCAATTGTAACTGTCCAGCAGGGGAGGACTAGGCTCTTAGAGAAGAAGTGGGCCGTATTTTGCCAGAGTGGGGTATCTCACAGCACGCCCCATTAGTAAGACTTCTTCGTGCATGGTTAGGTTTTATATTTTTTTGTCCATAAAGTTGCTGGAAGTACGAGCTGAGAATGGCGCGGCAAGGATCACGGGGCATTGGTAATCTTGGTGAACAATGGGACAAGCAATTCATCTCCTTATCTAATGAGATTTCAAAATTGAGAAATAAAAAATAGAGGAAGAACTGAGAAGGAGAGTGAATTAGAGTAACTAAATTTAGTGTCAATTTAGGTGCAGAAAGTGAAATAAAAGGAGGGAAAGAAAGATTGAATTAGGAGGAGAGAGAAGAGACAGAAGGAAAAATAAGAAAAAAATGAAAAATGTTACATCTTTAAGACCTTCTGAAACAATTTACAACCTGATGGACTGAAACTCACACTTATAATTGTTCACTTTTTGGAGAAAAAAGAGATTGATTGGCAGTTGTTAACAATTATTATGTCATTCAAAGAGTACTTCTGCTGTTAATTACCAGACTTAATTTTCCGAGCTAGTTTAATGAGCAATTCGAACATAAGAAATAGGAACAGGAGTAGACCATTCGGCCCCTCAAGCCTGCTCCGCCATTCAATAAGATCATGGCTGATCTTCCTGTGTTTCAATTTCAACATTGGCATCTAACCCCGATAACCTTTGATTCCCTTGCCTAACAAGACTCTACCTCTGCCTTAAAAATATTCAATAACCCCGCATCCACCACTTGCTGAGGCATAAAGTTCCAAAGTCGCACAACCTTCTGAGAGAAAAAAATTCTCCTCATCTCTGTCCTAAAAGGGTGACCCCTAATTTTAAAACAGTGGCCCCTAGTTCCGGACTCACCCACAAGAGGAAACATCCTTTCAACGTCCACTTTGCCAATGTTATTCAGGATCTTGTATACTTCAATCAATCACCCCTCACTCTTCTAAACTCCAGTGGAAACAAGCCCAGTCTGTCCAACCTTTTCTCATAAGACAACACACTCATTCCAGGTATCAATCTAGTAAACCTCCTTTGAACCACCTCCAATGCATTTACATCCTTCCTTAAATAAGGAGACCAAAACTGCACACAATATTCGAGGTGCAGTCTCACCAATGCCCTGTATAACTGAAGCATAACGTCCTTACTTTTATGTTCAATCCCTCTCATAATAAAGGATTCCATTCATTAGCCTTCTTAATTACTTGCTGTACCTGCATACTAACTTTTTGTGACTTATGCACCAGAACACCTAGATCCCTCTGTTCCTCAGAATTATGCAGCCGTTCTCCATTTAAATAATACTCTTCTTTTTTGTTCTTCCTGCCAAAGTGAACAACTTCACATTTTCCCACATTAAACTCCATTTGCCAGATCTTTGCCCACTCACTCAACCTATCTACATCCATCTGCAACCTCGACATGTCCTCTTCACAACATACTTTCCTACCTATCTTTGTGTCATCTGCAAATTTAGCTACCATGCCTTCACTCCCCACATCTAAATCATTGATGTAAATCGTAAAAAGTTGAGGCTCCAGTACAGACCCGTGTGGGACTCCACTCGTCACATCCTGCCAATCCGAAGAAGACCCATTTATGCATACTCTCTGCTTTCTACCAGCCAGCCAATCTTCTATCCATGTAATATGTTATCCACTACACCATGTGCTTTTATTTTCCGTAATAAAATCCAAGTACACTATGTCTACAGGCTCCCCTTTATCCACTGTGCATGTTTCTCCTTCAAAAAACTCCAATAAATTGGTTAAACATGGTTTTCTTTGACAAAACCATGCTGACTCTTCCCAATTGCCTTGAGCTTTTCTGAGTGCCCAGCTATAACCTCCTTAAAGATTGATTCTAATAACTTCCCCATGACAGACATCAAGCTAACTGGCCTATAGTTTCCTGTTTTCTACCTCCCTCCCTTCTTGAATAGAGGGGTTATATTTGCTAATTTCCAGAACCTTTCCAGAATCTAGTGAATTTTGCAAAATTAACACCAGCACATTGAATACCTCGTTAGTCATCTCTTTTAAGACCCTAGGATGTAGTCCATCGGGACCCAGGGACCTGCCAGCCCACAACTCCATCAATTTACTCAGTTCCGCTTCGCTAGTGATTTCAATTTCACCAAGTTCCTCTCTCCCTTTCACCTCCTGATTTGCAGCTATTACTGGAATGTTTTTTGTATCCTCTATAGTGAACACAGAAGCAAAATATTTGTTCATTTCTTACACTATTCCCTTACTATCTATTATTAACTCCGCACTGTCACTCTCTAGGGGACCAACACTCACTTTACTTACTCTTTTCCTTTTTAAATACCTATAGAAACTCTTGCTATCCATTTTTACATTTCTAGATAGCTTCCTCTCATGGTCTAATTTCTTTCTCCTGATTAACCTTTTAGTCATTCTCAGCCGTTCTTTATATTCTGTCTAATCATCTGTCCTGCCACTCATCTTTGCGGAGTTGTATGCTTTTTCCTTAAGTTTGATGCTTTTCTTAACTTCTTTAGTTAACCACGGATGGTGGGTCCTCCCCTTAGGATTTTTCTTTATAATAGGAATGTACTTATTCTGAATACTCTGAATATTCCCTTAAATGTCTGCCACTGCTTCTCCATTGATCTATCCTCTAGCCTAGTTTCCCAGTTCACCTCAGCTAGCTCAGCTTTCATCCCCACATTGTTGCCCTTATTTAAGTTTAAGATACTAATCTTAGACCCACCCTTCTCCCTTTCAAACTGGATGTAAAATTCAATCATGTTGTGGTCACTGCTACCTAGGGGTGCCTTTACTCTGAGATAATTAATTAATCCTGTCACGTTACACAATACCAAGTATAATATAACCTGCTCTCTGGTTGGTTCCAAAACATACTGCTGCATGAAACTATCCCTAGAGCATGAACCACAGCATAGAACTAGAACTATAGCACTAGAACTATAGCACTAGAACTATAGCACTAGAACTATAGAACTAGAACTATAGCATTAGAACTAGAGCATGCTGCTCTAAGAAAGTATTAATCTGAAAATTCAGCAAGTCCATCTAACTCACAGGTGGTAAAATGCAAGATGCTGTATTCATGAAGCTAACAGCAAACCGATGCAAATCCATCTCCAGCTTGTGTTTTTTAAAATTCTTTCGCAGGATGTGAGTGTTTCTGGCTAGGCCAGCATTTATTACCCATCCCTTGAGAAGGTGGTGGTGAGCCGGCTTCTTGAACGGCTGCAGTCCATGTGGTGTAGATACACCCACAGTGCTGTTAGGGAGTAAGTTCCAGGATTTTGACCCAGTGAAGGAACGGCGATATATTTCCAAGTCAGGATGGTGAGTGACTTGGAGGGGAACTTGCAAGTGGTGGTGTTCCCATGTGACTGCTGTCCTTGAATGCCTATGTGGTAGAGGTCATGGGTTTGGAAACTGCTTGGTAAAGAGCCTTGGTGGTTTGCTTCAGTGCATCTTACAGATGGTACACACTGCTGCTGGTGTGCGTCAGTGGTGGAGGGAGTGAATGTTTGTGGATGTGGTGCCAATGAAGCGGACTGCTTTGTCCTGGATGGTGTCAAGCTTCTTGAGTGTTGTTGGAGCTGCAGTCATCCAGGCAAGTGAGCAGTATTCCATCAAACTTCTGACCTATGCTTTGTAGGTGGTGGACAGGTTTTGGAGAGTCAGGAGGTGAGTTCCTTGCCACAGGATTCCTAACCTCTGACCTGCCCTTGTAGCCACAGTATTGATATGGCTAGTCTAGATCAGTTTTTGGTCAATAGTAACCCCCAGGATGTTGATATTGGGGGATTCAGCAATGATAATGCCATTGAACGTCAAGGGGAGGTGGTTAGATTCCCTCATGTTGGAGATGGTCATTGCCTGACACTTGTGTAGGGCGAATGTTTCTTGCCATTTATCAGCCCAAGTCAGGAGTGATTGTTAATTCACAGGGTATCTCTTTTTCTGTTTGCTATTGAACAAAAGTTTTAACCCAGTCGTTAATATCATTAATTTCTAATTTATGGTGACAACACATCACTGTGATAATCTTCACAGGCACACTAACTTATAACCAACCAGCTGCTCATGGACATGTAGCGGACATGCACAAGGCAAACTGGTTTGGATAGAACAAGAAGACAATGTAATTCCTCCTGGATCCTGCAAAATCTAGAGCTGGTGAACCGAGGTGTCAAAATCTAGAGCTGGTGAACCGAGGTGTCAAAATCTAGAGCTGGTGAACCGAGGTGTCAAAATCTAGGGTTGGTGAACTGAGGTGTCGTGGCAATAAGTAGCAAACCCACCCTCCCCTGTGGAAGGCCGCCATCTGGTGGCTGATGACTGTATGAATACTCATTTAACTAAGCACAGCACCTCTGAAGCCACTTCAGGAACCTAAGTGAATGTGTTCAGCATTCTTAATCCAATGATATTTTACAGTATGCAGGTACACAGCACAAAACTACCAAAGTTCAAATACTGATTGGACCCTTTCATGATAAATCAGTAACCAGAAGGGTAGCTAGTGTGGGAAATGGTAATTTCACTTGGGTGGATTGTTGAGGACAGTGCAGGGCAATATGTAAATTGCAGCCAAATCTAATGCTTGTAATAGTTATTATAATTTCCAAACCCTTCCACCTTCCTAACTCGAAACCACTACCACCTAAAAGGACAAGGGCAGCAGACAGATGGGAACACCACCACCTGCAAGTTCCCCTCCAAGCCACTCACCACCCTGACTTGGAAATATATCGCCGTTCCTTCACTGTCACTGGGTCAAAATCCTGGAACTCCCTCCCTAACAGCACTGGGGGTGCACCTACACCACATGGACTGGACGCACTAAAGCTTGGGGCAGCCACCGCAAAGGCGCAATGGGGAAGGGTCGCTGTCTAAGACCTTTCCGCCATAGTGCACCGAGGGGCTGGGAATTGTATAGACCCCTCGGGCTGTACAGCTCACAATGAGTGTATGCACTGAATACTAATTGTATTATAATTGTATTGAAGGACCTCAGAGTGCAACATGATCTATGTTGATAACTCCAATACCATTGCACTGTCTGACTGTCTGTAATGACCATATTGAAATGATTGTAATATTCATTGATTGTATTGCACCTCGTGATCCATGTGTAAAAGTTGAATCTCATTGCATTTCTTGTGATGGTGATTTAGAAATGCTTTGTAATGTTCTTTCAGATATTTTATGAATAAAGTATATTTTTCAAAACAAAATGGGCTGCAGTGGTTCAAGAAGGCAGCTCATCGCCACCTTCTCAGAGGCAATTAAGGATGGGCAATAAATGCTGGCCCAGCCAGTGAAGCCCACATCCCATGAAAGAACTTTTAAAAATTGACAAATGAAACACTTCTTAGCAAAACCCCAGTAATCTCAATATTGGTGGATTTACTATCTAGTGTCCAGGTACATTACTCAAACTTTTAGACAATAGTGCCTGCCTCTGTACTTAGGTGACCTTTCAGGACCTTTGAACGTGTGGCCCTGTCAGAGACACTTTCCAAACCTCAACCAACATGTGACACGAGAAAATGCTACCTATATTTTACTGATATCTTTGTTGTCTTCACTTCCCATCACATTTTTAAAAGTGCTAAAATAAATGATGATAGAGATGGATGCAGACTGGTAATATGTCAATGGATGCAGAGCATGCAGAGGGCTAAAAATATCTAAAGCTCCTCTATTATAAACAAAGCAACTGAAAATAAACCCCACCCCATTCAGCCAAAGCCAATTTATGAAACAGAGATGGCACATATCTATGACAGGATACATTGAATGTTGAACAGAGTTGGAGGTTCCAGATAATGTGAGGAAATGTCATAAGCCTAGAATTTCATAAAGCATTTGATAAGGTTACTTACAAAAATCTTCAACCAAAATCAAAAGAAGGTTGTACCTGTGATGAGGCTACTGTGTACTTGACAGTGAGAGTTGTTACACTGTCTTTCTCTTGTGAGTCACTGAATCAAGAGATTCAACTACCTCATAAAAATTTTCCATTAATATTGCTCAGTTGGACATTTAAGAGTATACTTGAGTGTTACATATGATAACAGATGCTCAGAGATAGTTCATATATGTGTAGTACATTGTTTTCATATTTGCTGGTGTAAAGAGTGATAGTCAAACACTGAAAATACAGACAATACCCAACATGTAATGGTCCCACAATCTCTCTCATCAGAGTCATAGCCAGAGAGAAATCTTATGGTTGGACCAAGATTAGTCTTTATTTAAATTTTCCTTAATATTTCCTTAACATTCCCTCTTAGTACTGAAAGAGCTCTCTTGATGGAAAGTGTTTCAACAGGTTCTGGCAACACTTCAGTACCTCACCCATCAATATTCTTTATAAGCGTATTCGCAACCACAAAAAGCATTGCAGTTCTGCCTGATCTTGTTTTCGCCCAATCATGCTGACAGCAATCAGAAAGGGGAACCCTCGGGGATTTTTGTCCTCCTCACACTAAAGATGCTCGAGACCAAGGACCTCAGCTGAGATCAGTGAACTCTCGTATCAACACGGCTTTGTAACACGATGGGTCACTCACTGCTTCCCAAACCTTTTCCCAGTGTGACCTCATTTTAATGCCACAGACTTTGTGGGACGTTCACGCCTCTCCCAGTGAACTGCGATCCAGAAAAGCTGATTCACATGTGTGTATCATGGGGCCTCAGAGCCATCCCAAAACTTGCCCAACAGAATCTCCGCTCCACGGCCGCCATTATGGCCTTGGAGCTTGCAACCCCAAAATCATGGGGTCACGACCTACAGTTTGGGAACCTCTGTAATGGTAGTGCATTCAACTAATAGAGACAAGACCATAAGACATAGGAGCAGGAGTAGACCACACAAACCCTCCAGCCTGCTTCACCATTCAATATGATCATGGCTGATCTTTGGCTTCAACTCAGCTTTCTTGCCCAGTCCCCATATCCCTGATTCCCTGAGTGGCTAAACATCTGTCTATCTCAGCCTTAAATATATTCAATGTTGGTGCATCCACAACCCTCTGTGGTAGAAAATTCCAACAATTCGCAAAGGATGTAGACGTTTCTCCTCATCTCAGTCCCAAATGAATGGCCTCTTGCCCTGAGACTGTGCACCACCACCCCCCACCCCCTCCCCGCTGGGTTCAAGATCCCCCAGCCAGGGGAAACAACCTCTCAGTGCCCAAACTGTCAAGCCCCTTCGTAATCCTGTATGTTTCACTGAGTCTCATTCTTCTAAAGCTGAGGGAATATATGCCCAATTACTCAGCCTCTTATCATGGGAGAACCCTCACATCTCAGAAACCTTTAAAAGAATGACATACTTGGCTGTAGTCACTGAGGCACGTGCTGAAAACGAGGCAAAAAGAAAGGAAGATGCAGAGGGGGAGGATCATGAGGACGGGTTAGTGCCATGTTTATGTGACCGAGATGGCCTTGAGTCAATCAAGACTCGGCAAGGTTAATGGGGTGGGAGTTATGGACATGCGTGCGGGCGGGGGTGGTGTATTTGCAAGTTGAGGCTTGCATGAGGAGAGATCGATTTCACTGAAATCAACGTGGTATTCTAATAGCCTGGGTGAAAAGATTGTTGGGGAGCTGTGGGGGTGGAAGGGGCAGTGTTAGTGGATGGCAAGTTATTAAGGCTGAAGGTGAGGTCAGTAAATCCTGCCAACACGTTGAAGAGGATGCAGCAGAAATAGCACCAGAGTCAACTGCAAACTATCGTCAGGAAGAGTTCAATCAAGGGTTGGTGGAGAGGACATACAACATTTTCACTAAATGACCTCCCAGGCTGAGCAACAATTAGCCAAGATTGCAATGATACCTAACAACACCTGAGAACCTGCACACTGGGGGTGCAAGGAATGTTGCTATTTGTCACTATGTTAAGGGTTTTTAATGGTAATAAAGAAATCCTTATAGAAAGCAATGCTTACCATCAACTCTTACTTCAGTAGGGCCAAAGCGACACACTGAGGAAGTTGGGAAGTTGGCATCAGCGAGCACTGAAAAACAAACCATCGGAGATGAATCAGGAGCCTCCCGGGTAACATGCTTCATAAAGTCTCGTCTAGATAGAGTGCTGGGAAAGTACAGAGTCAGGAAACCACAATGGTGATTCAACAGTTTATATGCCACAATACAAGGTTCCAAAAATTAAAATACTATTTGTTTAAGAAATGCATGGTCAAATGGATTTCTGTAGACAGCGTATCATCAAAACATCCCCAGATGCCAATGTTTTTACAGAATATTATGCTTTAAATTCAGCCATGCTTGTCAATGTACTCTTCAACTGCATGTTTGGCATTAAAATTATATTAATCTCTCTTGACAATGTCAATGGTAAAGCTAAGGGAACACAACATAAGTGCTAGGATGCTTTACTTTGAAAGATCAGGTGAGGTCCATATATGGATGTAACGCTACATCTGTCCATATCTACTGCATACACTGAACCTGAACAATGTAATTACTACATAGGTTACATGCATGTAACATACATTCACAACAGGAATCACTGGATAGCAAACAAGAGAAGGTACCCACCGGATTGCCCCCTTTATAGCCCAGGGACAGAAAACTCAATGTTGGTGCCCCAACTGCTGAAATTAGCTAACTCATCACAGAATTATACCAACAATTGGTTTTTAAATTCTTTCACAGGATGTGGGTGTCACTGGCAAGACCAGCATTTGTTATCTAACCCTAATCGCCCTTGAAATGAGTGGCTTGCTCGGCCATTTCAGAGGGCAGTTATGGGTCAACCACATTGCTGTGGGTCTGGAGTCACATGTCGGCCAGACCGGGTAAGGATGGCAGATTTCCTTTGCTAAAGGGCATGAGTGAACCAAATGGGCCTCTACAACAACTGACAGTAGTTTCAACATTATGCCAGGCGAGCGTCCCAACATCATCGTGCACTCGCCCGATATTTCGCTCGGTGGGTGGGCGCAAAAGTCAGAAGCGCGCCCGCCGACAATTAACAGGGCAATTAAGCCCATTAACAGCGCAATTGTCTCTGGTATTTCGTGACCCTCCAACCTCACGGTTGGCGGACGGGCGAATCGGTCAGGCAGCCTTTGCACTTTTCACCAAATCTCATCCAAGGGCGGGATGAAATTTCCGTTATGAAATAAAATAAAAATAAATATCTGCAGACAGCACTTTTATCAGCTATATTTTCAGGTATGATGCTTCGACACATTCTTGCAGCTTCTTAAACCTTTATTTTAGCATTTTTAGGTCTCCAGCTCCCTGAGGCAGCTCTCTCGCAGGATTCACCCACCCCCACCCTGGCACCAAGTGCATGTTTCACACTGGCTGACCATTAATTGGCCAGCCAGCGTGAAATTGCGGTCAGGGGCCAATCGCGGTGGGGGGTCCATTTCCCGACTGCTCCCAGGCCCACCGATCACGCGCACCCACCAAAAGTAAAATTCAGGCCTTGGTGATGTAATCAATTTTAACAAACTCAACAAGCAGATTCACCACCTGTAATTTGTATCTGTTCTCAAGATGTGCACCATGCTGGCAAGGCTGTATGTAATGCCTGTCCCTATTCACCCTGAGAGGGGCAGGGGTGACAGCGGGACTTCTTGAACTGCTGCAGTCCGTGAAGATTAGTGCAGATGGGAGGCGGCTGGGTTGAGGGGGTGGGGGGGGCAGGAGATGGAGTCAGAGATTGATTGGAGATTGGAAGGCAAGATATGAAAGTTGAGAGAATTTAAGTATCATGTATTTGACAATCAATACTGAAACAATCACATTGCTTCTCTATCAAATCAAGGTAAAATGCTATAATCACTGCAGACTTAAATGAAAAATGCTGCAGTATAACTTGTGATGTTGGACTATGGTACAGTAACTATTAAGCATACACTCAACTCTCACATTGGTGCAAAGTGGTCTTACTGCAGTTATTGTGTCAATGTAGCCTTGAACCCAGAGTGAAAGCCTAACCCAGCACTGGTGTCAAACAGGTGCTGATCACCTTCTCGTGCCCTGACGGAGAGGCCAAGTTTCATACGAGCCCAGGAAAGAGTCTTGTCATATCGGCCTAACATTGAGGCATCACAGCTACATTTGAACCTGTCCTCACATAACATCCACATGTGGGCACTTACGAGAAGGCATCATTGGACAGATAGATAGACTGGTTTACTCAAGAATCATCATGGTGACAGGTGCCGAATTGTGATGACGATACAAATAAAACAAGTAATTATAATTCATGATGTAGTTATAGACAAACATTAAATAAAAATAAAGTATAAGCACAGTTATGAACATTTCAGTATTCAAATAATGATAACACATTGCAAAATGAAGGTCTCCTTACTTTACAGAATAAAAATGAAAGTTCTGCTGCATTCTGCATTTTGTGGGAAACCCCATAGATCATATGCTGTCAGGTTGAATTCGTTAAATTCTCAATCATTTCCATGCTATTCATGAGTTTTATAAAGTAGGGGATTGGGTTGTCTTGTCATCTATTTGTTCCATATTTATTTGCAGAATGGTGTCTTTTTTCCTTAATCCCATTGTATATTTACTTTCATGTAACTGTGGCAAGAGGTCGTGGCAATTGGGGGGTGGGATTCAAGAGTTTTCCAGCAAAGTTCAGACAGAGCCTTTTCCACCTTTAAGTTGTTTGATTGTGACAGAGTATCTTTGGTATGTGTAACCTGGGATCAGTTTCAGTGCTTTCTTTCTGAACACTTCCCAGGTTGCAGAGCTCATGAGCAGAAATCTTGGCTCACTTTCTCCTCCCCAATCTAGAAGCGCTCCATTTCACTTCAAGGTCAGTTCACCCCACCTACACTCTATAAGTTTCTACACAAGGTTTGAGTGGAGCACAGGGTCTAGACTGGTTGGGCTGAATAGCCTGTCCCTGTGTTGTATATTCTATGCTAAGTTTTGCTAGTGTGAAATATTCCATTGACACAATTTGGAATATAAATGCATCTCAAAGTTACTAATATAGGTTTCCTCCTCCTATTAATGGTTTATACACTATCATACTTAGACCTGACAAGTTTGCCATTCTCATTGTTTTAATTTATTCTTTCACGGGATGTGGGCATCATTGGCAAGGCCAGCATTTGTTGCCAATCCATATTTGCCTTTGAACTGAGTGGCTTGCTCAGCCATTTCAGAGGGCAGTTAAGAGTCAACCACATTGCTGTGGACCTGAAGTCACGCGTACACCAGGCCTGGTAAGGATGGCAGATTTCCTTCCCTAAAGGGCATTAGTGAGCCAGGTGGGTTTTTACGACATTCAGTGATAGTTTCATGGTCACCATTACTGAGACTAGCTTTCAATTCTAGATTTTATTAATTGAATTTAAGTTCCACCAGCTGCCATGGTGGGATTTGAACCCGTATCTCCGGAGCTTGAGCCATTATCATTACACCACCACCTCCCTCATAATCCTGACTAAATTCCATCTAAAAGGCATGGTGGCACACAGTGGACTGGATCAAACCAGTTACTTTCCACTCCATCCCTGTGTGAGAACTTAGTTCAGGTCTCACCTTTTTCATGGGGTTTAAACAAGATGTGATTCTATGCAGCAATGTTAAAGCAGTTATAATGTTTGCTTGATTTGAATTTAATGATAAAAGTGTTATTTAATCATTTTTAACTTTGGTATAATGAAAATCTGATTGGGATTTAAAGCCAACTCTCTCCTGGTCTCCATGGCTGCATTATCCAATGTAAACATGTAGATTGGAGCCCACTAAACATCAGTTCAACAGAGCTACAGGAAACCTATCAAAATAATTAAAACTCCCCTTACACTTCAACATAATAGCACCACTCACAGTCAGAGCCATCATGACCTCTACATCACCTGTGCAGGTTTCAACAAGGTAAAAAATATGAAGCTGTGAATTAATTGCTGGGAGTGTAATTTTAAGCAAACATTCAGTTAAAAAAGATTGAGGTGATTTATTGCTAAATAAGCACAGAAGTCTTAGAATGTGTCATCTTTTGTAACAACATGAAAGGAGTGGGTAGGAGGAGAAGAGAATAGGATGACAGAGGAAAGAGTGGGGGGGTGAGGAAAGGAGGGGGTGGGAAATGAGGAGGGGTGGGGGAAAGAAGAGGGTGGAGAGAGGAGAGGGTGGGGAGAGGAGAGGGTGGGGAGAGGAGAGAATGAAGTGGGACTGGAGAGGGTAGGGTGGGGGAAAGGAGAGGACAGGATGGTAGAGAGGAGGGGTGAGGTTGAGGAGGGGAGGGGGTGCGGGTGAGGAGGGGAGGGATGGGGCTTTGGGAATGAGGAGGGGGTGGGGGCGGCTTGTGGAATGAGGAGGGGGTGGGGGCGGCTTGTGGAATGAGGAGGGGGTGGGGAATGGGGAGAGGAAAAGTTGGGGAGAGGAGAGGGTGGGGAGAGGAGAGGGTGGGGAGAGGAGAGGAGGGGGTGAGACTGGAGAGGGTAGGGGTGGGGGAGAGGAGAGGATGGGCTGGGGATGAGGAGGGAAGGGGATGGGGATGAGGAGTGGAGGGGGTGGGGTGGAGGAGGAGGGCATTAGAAGAAGGAGGGATGAAAATGATGAGAGGAGGGGTTGGGGATGAGGAGGAGGGATTGGGGGGTGAGGAAGGGAGGGGGTGAAGGGATTAGATGACAAGGAGATGGAGACGAGGTGAGGAGGGGGTAGGGAGAGGTGGGGGTGGGGAGAGGAGGGGTGGGGGGAAGAGGTAAGGAGATGTAGACAAGAAGCTATAATGGGACAAACATGGGCAATGGTTGTTTGTAAGAGAGAGAGGAGAGAGAGGAGGGGGGTGGGGGGAGGGGGAGTGAAGCCTGCGATGCTGCTCCGAATGGGTTAAAATGTGTCTCACACCGAATGCGCGCTGAAGGTGAAAGGTGGAGTTTGAACAGGGAGTGCTGACAGGTCCTGGGGAGAGGGTCTAACAGAGCAGAGAGTGGGAGAGCTGCAGGGATAGTGGTGCAGGGACAGTGAGAGAGCAGAGACTGAAACAGGGAGTGGGTGACCCTCCCTTCAGCTCAGTTTGTTCCGGCGGCTGCTGTGCGGAAGCGAACTCACAGACTCAAAGATTTTGGGCTTTGCTCTGAGTTGAGTCCGGTCAGTCTTAGCCTTTCGGGAGAATGGAACTCGCTAATCTTACCGATTTCATCTCCGTGCCCCATTTTAGCCAAAGCATAAAGCAGGTCGGGGGATATAATGCTGGGAATCCCTTTCAGTATCACCATTTCCCTCGGACTGTTTCTCTCCAGCGCACTCCCGGCTTGAGCAGAGAAAAGGCGGAGCTGTTGCCAAAAGGTCAAAGTTACAAACTCTTCAGTCCCATCTTCGCGAGGAATCCCGTGTTACCTACCTGTCTGCCCCTCTGCCAACCTAAACTAGGCAACCCCCCCTCTCTCCAGCTCCGTGCCTGTCCTTATCCCCCACCCCAGCCTGACCTGACCCCCCAGCCTGACCTGGACCAGGAGCTACTTCACACAAGATATCTCAGTCTTGAAACAGAAACTTTATTTTTCCCTTTTCTGTGCCTGATAATGGGGGGAGGGGGAATTTCTACAATTAAGGTCCACGAATATTCATCTGCACTCAAATCCCCATCCCATTTACCCACCTACCCCACGTTTGGATAAGATTTGGATAAGACATTAATGCTCCTCTCTAAATTTGACTTCCAGATATTTCTGCTCGCTCCTTTCCTGGTGGGAATGTCCTTGGGATGCAGGGACAACCCGTCTACTGAAATGGTCCTATTCAGTCTATCCGAAACTCTGCTGTCCATATCCTAAATGGGAGCAATCCTGTTCACTCATCGCCACTGGAGTTTGCTGACCTACATTGGCCCCCGTTCCCCAAAGACCACGATTTTAAAATTCTCATCCTTGTTTTCCAATTCCCCGTGACCTTGCTCTCCTTAGCTCGGTAACCTCCTCCAGGATTATAGCCCTCCGAAATCTCACCCTTCCTCCAATTCTGGTTTCTTGGGCGTCCTCGATTTCCTTCACCATCGATTGGCCGACCCATCTGCCTTAGACTCTAGAATTCTCTCCCTAAACCTCTCTACCTTTCCTCCTTTAAGGCACCCCTGGAAACCCAGCTCTTTGGTCACGCTTTGTAATGTCTTCTTTGCTGCAAAGCAAATTCTTCTATCTGATTACACTACCGTCTTGGAATATTTGCCCGCACTGAAGGGGCTATACAAATGCACGTTGTTGTTATTGTAAATGTATTGGAGTGAAGTTGCTAAGTAAATTTGCTGAGGTCCAATCTTGTGAATGTTAAATGAAAGTAAGATGTCTGTACCTGGTAGGTTTATAAAAGTTCCTAGTGTTCAAGTTTAATGTTGCAGTAGACTCTTGAATCACCTCCCTGTCCATTCCAAATGAACCTTTTCAATGCAGAGAGACTCTGCAGCATCTGTGCAAATGGTGCAGCTCATGGCAAAGGAATTACTACAGAACAATAATAAATTTAATTTAAATGCAAGGAAGTGTCGAATATAGAGAAAGAAATAAAAAATACCTCCCAACAGCAGTTTTGGATTAATTTAAATTTGAGTGCAGTTATGTTGCAGAGAGTGAAGAAGTGAATAAATCCACTGCTACAGTTCTGGAGAGATAATCTCATGACCTCTTTGTGAAGTTTTCTTTTCTTCTGATGTTACTTGTGTTGACCTTGTGTTGCACTGTACTGATATGCCCCACCATCATATATCATGGGAATGCTTGACATTTTTATGGGATAGGAGGAATCATTTGCTGGAAAGAGCTTAATTGCAAAGATCATATTGTGACATTAAAAAGCAGACTGCTACAGGAGGAATGAGTATGAAATCCAATGTAAAAATTAGGAGCAGGAGTCGGACATTCGGCCCTTCGAGCCTGCTTCGCTATTCATGGCTGATATCCTACTTCAACTCCTCCTTCCTTCACTATTCTCACGTCCCTTGATTCCTTTAGCATCCAAATACCTATTGATTTGCATTTGAAGATGACCTTTATACTGTGATGGGAAGAATGCAGCTTAGGTTTCAAACTTATAGCTGCTGGAGATTTCACATTTTTTTTCTTCAAGCAGTGGAGAAGCAGATTGCTAAGGCACTACAATCAGTACAGCCGATTCATTGGCGCACCCGTGTGATGCAGTCAGACAAGCAGGGTTTGCTTTGCAGGGCACCTGCACAAAGGTTCAGTTTGGGGCCTCCCTCTGTTACTGGATAATGATACTAAATACTGTCTATTTAGCCTGGTGTCAAATCTGCAACAATTGGAGAAGAGAAAGAGATTCACTGGATGGGTGACATTTCTGACGACCCAAAACATTAATCTGTCTCTTCAAGTACTGACTGAGCCACTGCGTAAATCTGAGCTCTCACTGCAAAGGCTTTTAACTAACCTGTTTTTATTTAAGCCTATTGCATTTCTAGAGACATTCCTAAAACTAGAGGGGCCTGAATGTTTCTCAGCAACATGGGAAGGCAAGGTGGACATGTGCACAAGAGGGATAGGCAAGGAATGAAGGAGGGATGCAGGGAGGGGAGGGAGAGAAAAAAAAGGAAAGGAATGGAAGAAAATTCCCAAGCAGCTTGGCCTGAGACTATGGGCCCTGGCTGTAGACTCTGCAGCAGAAACTAGCCTCTCAGCACCTAGTCCTGTTAGGCCCCCTTAAGAATTTTACAAGCTTCAACAAGATCACCTCTAATTCTTCTCAACTCCGGAGAATATAGGCCAATTCCACTCAGTCTCTCCCCATGGGTCAGACCTCTCATCCCACAAATCTATCTGGTGAACACTCATTGTCCACCCTCTCAAGCAAATACATCCTTCCTTACATAGGGAGACCAAAACTATCAGTATTCCAATACTCTCATCAAAGCCCTATAAAATTGCATGGAAGATTTCTTCACTCATATATTCCAATTCTCTTGCAATAAACACTAACACGCTATTTGCCTTCCTAATTGCTTGCTGTATCTCCATATTAGTTGATTGTGATTTATGTACAAGGACACCCAAATCCCTTTAAATACCAACTATATCCAAACCAACTGATGAAATATTGAAGATCCCTATAAAGTGAATATATTTTTTTAATGTTACACATTTCATTACTTTTGCATCCTGAAATGCTTTCAAGATTTATTTAGCATAATAGCAGATCTCCTGTGGAAGTGTTCAAAGTGAACTGAAGGATGTGCTACTTTATGATAATGCTTTCAGCAAAGTATGCTACAGGAAACAAGTGTGCCCATGCTGTTTACAAGACTCTGAAATCTGAGTATACAAATTTCTTCCTGTAAAGACTTCTGCTGTGCCCATGTTTTACTAATTAAAATGTTAAATACAACATGCCTTGCAGACTAGTTCATTGGAATTAACAATTTAAGCCATGCATGTAAAAATTTACTAATGTTTTCCAAAATCCTGTGAAGCTGATATTCTTGATCGGTGATTAACATTGTGCCAAAGTTCTGATGTAAGGTCACCCACCTGGACCGTTAATCCTGTTTCTCTGTCCACAGATGCTGCCTGACCTGCCGAGAATTCCCAGTATTTTCTGATCTGATTCCTGTTGCCACACTGTTTAGCAAATTCTCCCCAATCTGTGCTCACAACTGTGCTTGACTAATAACAGAGTAGTCCATGGAAGGCCTTCATTTATGAAATCATCTCGTCCCCATGAATAGTCAATCAAGCGACCCTATTATTGGCTATCAACCTGCAGTCAGTGGTATAGGTGGGTCCACCCACTTTTCATTTCAAGGAGCAGTGTATGTACCTTTTCAGCCAACGAGATAGTGGCGTACACTCCTTGGGATCGCTGACTTCAAAATTGGGAGGAATTAAAGTGGGAGGAGGGTTGTGTCCTGGTGCCAATATGCAGTAGCTGCATCCTTGAATGCCTTGTATTTCATTCTGCTGGTGATGCTGCACTCGTGAGATGGTTCTACAAGTTCCAGAGGTATTGGATTCAGTTCAATTCTCTGCAGTTAAGTTTATTGTCTGGCTAGCAAACAAGGCAGCAATTTCCCCTGATCCTGACTTTGGCTCATTGTCCCTTCCCATTCCTGACAGGCAAACCTTTCCCCCTCCCTGACTGGAGATCCTGTCTTTTGGGCTTTCTCCAAAGACTGGCCTCAGGTAGTGAGCAGATGTCTCAGGCCTGCTGCAAGCACAAACCCCCTTTCATGCCTCCTCAGTGTCTCAAGCCTTCCTCTGGTCTAATGGAATCTCCTCCCAAGCCCAGGGCTACCTACTAGGTCTCAGGCGCTTCTCCATACTGCAGATTGTCTTCTAGGTCTGAAGCTATTCTCTGGGTCTCCTCCAGCTCTGGGGAATTGTTTCTGCAGAAAATATTTGTTTTGGACCATCTGTTAGATGCAGTTTTGTTTTGAAATCACTTCCACAATATAGATCCAGCTGCAAAATACTGCAAAGTGCACCAAAGTTCAAAATGAAGATTTTTGGTGAGACAGTGGCCCAGATTTTGCAGTGGTAATGATAGAAAGCTGTAAGTGATCTCCTTCATAATTACACTGAAACTGACAGCAACTTTGGGGATTTGCACATGCGCAGAATAACCTGGAGATCCAGAGGTTGCTGTCAGTGATTCTGTGTTCCCACGGGGCACGCTGTTAGAATCCCAAAGCAATCAGAGAATTGATGAAAACTTCCACTTTTACCCCATTAGTCTCGCTGCTAAGAAACCCTTGAAGAAGTTACACTTTGTCGAGTGGGATGTAATTAAGTTTTTAACCAGCATACTAATTTCATAATCACTGTTAAACATCCTCATTAGCCCTGTAAAGCTGATTTTATATTTGTGGAATATCAAATTTTTCCAATATGTTAAAAAAAAGATCGGTAAGTCTCTGTGGACAGACTCCTTCAAAGTTAGCAGTGTCATCACTTCACCACTAAACACAAAATCCAACCCCATGCCTCTTCACTGGACAGGATGTACAATCAAGGGAGAATCTACTCTCTTCAATGTTGTATATGAATCAAAATGATTATATCCCTCTGCAGCTACTGTAAGATAAACTATAATATCACAAATCAATTCAACAGCAAGTTGCCTGCTGTGCTTCCTACTGGTGTATCTTTCTAAACTGATCATTAAGAGTCACATGAAATTAACTCTGCCTCCCTCTCTATGTAAGATGTATCCAGAGTCTGTTAGGATGTACCCAGAGCATCTATAATATCATAGGTGAGATAGGTGAGTCCAACAATCCAATATATAGGGAATCCAACATCTGGATAGCCAGTTCATTCCATCATGAGTCTCACTCTTTTCAAACAATTTGGATTAGTGGCTTCAGTCGTGATTACTCAATTAAAACGGTTAATTTTTTGGCTGCCTTTTGAATTTTGGAACATTCGATGGAGCATTCGGCTTCTTTAAGCCTTAAGATATAATCATAGCATTTATTCTATCATCGAGTTCCATGGGGAGTACTCTCACACAAGAAGGCATTTTTATAGATGTCTGTTTACATGCACAAAGGCACTCTCACCATAGATACAGTCACGTCTTAATAATAAGACACACACTTGTGTTGACTGACTGATATCGTTAATGTAGGTCTTTTATTCCAATGCAGTAGTTGCACTGTTGTATTCGATGGGAATAATATTGCAGCACACCCAGAATTCTGCAACATTTTTCACAGACTGCAGAATTCAAGAAGAAATTTTGAGAAATGGCATGAGCAAGAGATAGAACCTGACAAGCTCCTCCTGATGAATTGAGATGATGACTTCATGTATATCAGATGATTTATGTATATCAGAAATTTTTCTTTTTTAAGATATTAAAATATTTGCAGCACAATTTACATGCTAAACAAGCACAGAGTGAAAATGTGAAATAGAAAATAACTGAGAGAACGCACTTTCACCTTTCATCGTTTACCACCTGCATTGGTCATAGAACATAAAGGGCATTCTTTTATACAATACTATTATAATAATTTGCCGCCTTGTTCCATGACTTGTTTGCTACAAACTGATGGTTATTGTCCTCCATATATACTTCAGTGTATGAATCGCTTTGAGGTATTTTACTGGCAGATTATGACCCAATATGAACACGAGTAGTTTTGTATGAACTGACCATGGAAGCAATGGAACTCATTCAATCTTCTTCCCACAGTTTATAGCTTTTTTGCCATGTAGATGTGGTAATGCCTGATCAGCACATTTTGATTTAATTTGCCTTCCCATTCAACTTTGATGGTGTCTTGAACTTTGGGTCTTAACCTATCACCCAGGCATCTTAATAAAAAGGAAATAAAATAATATTGAATGAAGTTAAAAGCAAAATGGTAAAGGGCCAGCACCTTTGTTTTTCATCTCGAGCTAGCAAAATACTCATATTGATTATTATCACTTATTAAATGGATTTGTTTATCAAATACCTGCAACAGGTGTTACATATAGAACAGCTCATGGTCAACTATCCAATCTACGATAATTTAATATGCATGTTGGTGAGAGAATCACAACTCAATTGTGGCTTCTGTCAGCTTCACTTAAGCTGGAACATTTCACTCTAGCTCTGTAGCTTAGTGCTGGAACATGAGCTATTTAGCCACCTATGACTTGACAGAAATGACTTGAGATTCTATAGAATTTATAGAATCTTACAGCAGAGGAGGCCATTCAGCCCATTGTGCCTGTGCCGGCTCTTTGAAAGAGCCCTTCAATTAGTCTCACACACTTGCTTTTCCCTATAGCCCTGAAAAGTTTTTCACTTCCTGTATTTATCCAATTCCCTCTTAAAAGTTACTATTCTGTCTCCTTACACCACCCTTACAGGCAGAGCACTCCAAATCATCACAATTCACTGCATTAAAAAAAATTCTCCTCATCTCTCCCCTGGCTCTTTTCCCAATTATCTTAAGCTTTCATCCTCCGGGTCTGTTGAACATGTTGTGAAGATGTTGACGATGTCATTGTTGTTGTCAGAGGCACAGAAATAATTCTGGTGCTATCTTATCTCATGTACACAGAATGAATTCTCAACACAGATTCATTCAGTCTTAGGAACTTCAATGAGTGCAGAGTAATTATTTCATCTCACACTTGTGAATTGGCACTTGTGGAAATGATTCCACAGTTTCTTGCTATGTGATGCCATCTGATGGCTTGAAACAGTTTTCTCTGCTATTCTTGTAGTAAATAGATGCAGACAAATCATAAACCTATCATGCTGAAACCGTATCTTGACCCAGAGTATTTTTAATGTCCCCATAAAATGCATCATTTTTCTTTAGCAAACGTCAGCTAGGAATAAACATTTCTATGGAATGAACTTTGTGTATGTGAAGATACCAGTTATACAAAGATTATATCGGCACATCATGCACTCACTCACACACTGGCATTATATCCACATTCAGTTGTGGGTGTTATGCCAGTAAAATACCAACATCTTTGCCAATGGGAAGGCAGTCTGGCACCATTGTCAGACAAGTGGGTATTTCACTGTGAGAACTTGTACATAGCATATTAGAATATTAAAGCATAAAAGGAAGCCATTTGACCCATCATCCCTGGCCAGCTCTTGGAACTCTGCTCTTTCGCCATAGCCCTGCAATTTTCTCCCCTTTAATTATTATCCAATCCCTTTTGACAGTTAATTTTGAATCAGCTTCTTACAGGGGATATGGTGCTGTAGTGGTAATGTCACTGGACTAATATTCCACAGGATTAGGCTAATGCTCTAAGGATATAGGTTCAAGTCCCACCCCAGCAGCTGGTGGAATTTAATTTCAATTAATAAATCTGAAATATAAAGCTCGTTTCAGTAATGGTGACCATTGTTGTCATAAAAACCCTTCTGGTTGATTAATGCCCTTTAGGAGAAAATAAATCTGCCATCCTTACCAATCTAGCCTACATGTGACTCCAGCATATGGGTGGACTCTTAACTGCCCTCTAGCAAGCCACTCAGTTCAAGGCCATTGAAGGATGGGCAACAAATGCTGGCCTTGCCAGCGACACCCACATCCTATGAAATAATAAAAAGAGTCAGTGCTTTCCATGTTATAAAGTGCTTCCTCTATGTCTAGAGTGTTGGGTTTGCAGATTTGTCTTACTGTTAATGAAGTAGAGTATGGCTGTTCCAACCACTTCTGTATAAATGTTATAGTTTCAACCTAAAAATTATTGCCAGCAAATCTTAACAGTAAACTAAATTGTGAATGGAAATTTTATGTTTTGTTCAGTTACTGAAACTTTTGGTTCAATCTTTGACTAAACGAGCATCAATCCTCATTGTAACAGATACAAGGGCACAGGCCTGAGTATGAAACAAGATGAGCTTGTAGTGTTTGTTGAAGACCATGTAACATAATCGCCTATCAAATAACACCTTTCTACGTCAAAGACCAATTGGATAGGCATCACATTATTGTATTGTGTTCCACAACTGTCTACACATCAAATCATTACATTCTCAAAACATTTTGCTGCTACACCTGTATTTTCAACATGTTACATCCAGAGTAATAGATACCTGGCAGTGAACGTAAAACTGAAATTTAATTAAAGACATTCAGAATCCCACGGAATGGAAGTAAACATATTATTTCATTTATCGACTGTTGACAATTCTTTAATTGCTCATATCTGCATTGTTATTTCTCTATCAACAACTTATATTTATTTTGTGCCTTTAATGTAATAAAACATCCCGAGGTACTTCACAGCAGCATTATAAAACAAAATTTGACACCGAACCATATAAGGATATATTGGATCAAATGACAAAAATCTTGGTCAAAGAGATGGGTTTTAAAGATTGTCTTAAAGAAGGGAAGCGAGGTAGAGAGATGTATGGAGGGAATTCCAGAATTTAGGCCCTAGGCAACTGAAGGCATGAAAATGTCCTTTGCAAATGTCATGTTATCAGTTGTTACAAATAATTAATGGACTCAGATCACAGCCTGAACCAAGACAGTTTAAATGTTCTGTTAATATCTTCTGAGCCCTGTGATTGGGTGTCTGTGCACAATTCTCTTTGGTGTATTTCTTGGATGCCTTCCCACATATACATGTCTCCATGCTCTTCAGTGGCAGTGAGGTCATCCTTCCATCTGCATGATATGCAAGACATGCAGCAAATCCATTGGGGACGGGGTAGTTTCATGTGGTGCACTTTTGCTGGTGGCTGAAGAGACCAATCCATGAGAGGCAAATTCTGCCACAAGTGCCAGATATGAGGTTGTTACCAGGTGTCATTGTGAGTTGTTGTTTTCGGTGTTGGACCTGCTGTCAAGCCACTGTAGCCAGTTATCATCATGGTGGCACACATTGGCTGACAAGTAATTTTGCCATTTCCCTCTTGTCATGAAAATATATTAATTTTCATAATATTATAGTGATTTATTGTAAAGGTAGGTTAATAGTGGGGTTTGGATTTGTTTCTCAGTGTGTGTGTGTGTGGTGGGGGTGGGATTTAATTGAGCTGGAGACAGCTAGTCTGGAGCTTTTGAGTTAACAAAAGGGAAGCTAGATTTGCAATGCTAAATACGTAAACACGGCTGAAGTTTTAGAATGTGAGGTGGGAGGAAAATTTGCATTTTTAGATAAATTAGAGTAGTTTAGATTTCAAAGAAATGGTAAGATGTTATACCTAGCCTTAAGAAGCTAAGCCAAACAGTGTGTTTATTTTTCCCAAAGGTTACTGTTAAAATTAGTACTATGAAAAGATTTATATTATGAGAAAAGTAAAGTTGAAAAGACATATTAGAACAATGGGATTTACATTAAAAAGGAAGAAATATGTATAAAGGAGATGAGGTAATGTGTAAGGGAGAAGGAATTCTAAGATCTAACACAAGTGTGAAAAGCCTCCAGCCTGAATACATCCAGTTGCTGTCTACTGGAACCGAAGCTAAGAAAATTCACTTTGAATATCACTGTCCAGGGTATTGTGTGCTTTGTCTAGGTCTGTTAAAATGTATTTGTTTTACTGTTGCCTTAACAGATGTATAACTGGGAGCCAGATTAATTAGGGGATTTAAGAGTTATAATAGTTGTAATTTGTGGACCTATTTATGTGCTTGAAATCTTCTCTTTTGTTAATAAATGTTTAATTTAGTTTTCTAAAAACCTCTGAAGTCATGGTGGTCTTCTTACTTCTGAATTCAGGGCACACATCTCAAAATAAAATACAAATTGCAAAACAGTTGCAGCAGCTGTTTCAAGTTTCCCTCTGGGATTTGAGCAGCTCAGCATTTGCCATCTGCTGCACCATAACACTGTTGTTGGCTAATGTCAGCAATATGTGAAAATCAATGTTTAAGGCCTTTATGTTACACTTGCAAGCATACTTGAAGTGGGTGTCCTATTGGTGTTCTGGCTCTGGCAACCTCCCCATACAGAATATCCTTGGGAATGCATCTATCTTCCCTCCTGTGACCTTGCCCAAGCCAGTAACATCATCCCTGCTTAATCAATGCTAGCATACTTGGGAGGTTTTCTCTGAGAGGCTCCATGTCCTTAGTGTATTCTTATATAAAACCAGGCACACAGGAAGGTTATGGAAGCAAAATTAGGGGTCACTTGAGTTCGTCTTTGGTATAAGTGTTTCCTTTCTATTTTATGTACATTTCCATCTCTCTATTTTTACAAATTTTGTTTGCTGTCCTTTTTTTGTTCCTTGCTATTCCACATCCCTCTCTGCTTTTTATTTTTTACTTATTCCTATCTTACTATTCCTGTCTCTCTACCTTTTCCCTCTCAAATGCTCTGATTCTTTGTGCATTCTTGATCTACCAGCACTCTTCACTTTGCTTCTCTTTCTGTCCCTATCACCCAAAGTATTATCCCATCCACCGTAGAGACTTAACCAAATTGTCTGCCCAATTTATTGATTGTTTGATTTCTAACTTAATGATCTCCGCACACTTTGCTCTGTGAAGTGTATGCTCAGATGCTGCAAGCATCATTTTAATTTAACTTCTGGCATTCTAATTGTCTCAGCAGAAAAAACAGAAACTCTGGGAAAGGCAGTTGTTCTTGAGAGTCCCTATATCCATGTTTGCATTTGGAATCCTGCAAAATGTGGCAATATCCATTTATGTGGGACTGCATTTTTCCCATCGTCCATCTCTCCCAGAGTTTATACGTATTAATTCATATTCATCTCCAAATCCTTTTTATGGAAAATGTCATGGTTTCTTCCTCTATGCTGCGTTTGGTTATCAGGTGATGTTTGCAGACAGGGTTGTATTGATTAGGGAGAAGCGTCCTGCGAATGGACAGGAAGGACCTTCTAGAAGAAGGTCTGTCATCAGTTCCAACCTTTATTGTTGGTGATGCTGACTTTCAGAAGAGATACTAAACCAAGGCTCTCTCAGGTGGATGTAAAAGATCCCATGACACAATTTGACCAAGAACAGGTGAGTACTCACTGATGGCCTGGCCAGTATTTATCCCCCAGCCAATGCCTACAAACAGATTATCAAATGATTATCACACTGCTCATTGTGGAAATTGGCAGTGTGCAGATTGGCAGCCATTGGAACAATGACTCCAATTCAAAAATGTGTGATATAAAAACAAGTTATTTCTTTCTCAAGTAAATAAGAATGGAGAATAAGTGCCAGCCTTGCCAATGGCACAAACATCCCTAGAATGAATTTTTGAAAAATCATATGCTTCCCTGTAACTTAAATGTTTTAATGTCAGAAGCTGCAGATAATTTGTCTGTAAATTTTCATCTCTGGCATCAAAAGTTTGTTTTGCTGATGTGATATCATGCGTTCTATCATTGTTAAACTCCCTCCCCATCTACACAACTTGATAACTTAGACCACTGTTAAAGAGAGAAATGAGCAAGGCAGACTTTTAACTATGGAACTTCTTTCTATGGAATTCATTGCCACAGAAGGCTGTGGAGGCCAGGTCATTGAATGTATTTAAGACCGAGATAGATAGGTTCTTGGTTGGTAAGGGGATCAAAGGTTATGGGGAGAAGGCGGGAGAAAGGGGTTGAGAAACTTATCAGCCATGATTGAATGGCGGAGCAGACTCAATGGGCCGAAGGGCCTAATTTCTGCTCCTATGTCTTATGGTCTTAACAGTTCACAAGATGAAGATGAACCAGGGTCATGTGGCCTTGCTCTGGGACTCAGAAGTACCCTGGTTGCTCGACCATACACTTACTGAGCCTAAGGGACATTTCAGGATGGTATCAGCTTGATGGATGCTCGTATACTCAAGAAGTTTTCCCCTGAGAGGCGCCATGTTTTTGGTGTATTCTTATATAAAACCAGGCACCCAAGGAGGCTATGGAAGCAAAGTTAGGGATCACTTGAGGGTTGTCTTTGTTGTAAGTGTTTCCTTTTTATTTCATCTGTATTTCCACCACAGGGCATGTTACATTCCTCCAAAATATTGTTATTTTGTTTTCAGTGATGTTAATTAAGAGTTAAATGAAAGAGACCTGGGTGCCACAATGGATTAAAGTACCACCCTTTTAAGTCTCAGAGCTAGCTTCGTCTCCAGTCCAGTGGTCAGGCGAATGCCTGTCTGTCTCCTGACCCTATGAATGAATTGGGATCATGTTAATCCAGTTCCCAGCAAGCATAGATCCAGGACAGAAAAAGACTTTCTCCAAGCCTTTAAGGGCAATTCAAAAGTGTTCCTAGCACCTAGATAGGTCGCATTGACGTATCTGAAAAGAAAAACAAGTGAAATATTTGTATAGCTGTGTAAAGTAGAGGGCGGTAACACTGACTTGGAAAGTGAAGTCTTATATTGTGTAGATCTTATGTCTCTGCGATGAATCTACTGTAATATCTTAGAAGGCTTCAGTGTGTTACAGTACCAAACCGCTTTTCAGGTAGACTGGAAATAAGATTGTTTTTTAAACGTTGAGTAATGATTTATTAGAGAAAGGGTCCATTAGTCAGTATAACTCACAGCCGGGGCCGAATTTTCAATCACTGTAGGGATATTCCCATTGAGTAATGTAGCGGCCAAGTGCAGCTCCGACATGTCGTGTGTGGGGTGAGGTTAGTTCAGAGGAAACATGTGCAGTAATTGCCAGGCGGCCAGTGTGAACCAACGCAGCGACATTCAGAAGGAGATGATGGATCATCTTCTTAAAGTGTACATCCTGTCATGGGATGCCTGCTGGCAAAGGCTGGCGATGAGGTGGCTGGCTACAGGGGTCATTTACCTGTTTAACAAAGATTGGTGAAAGGTGCAAGCTCGCTCACTCTCTCACCCATTGGTGAGCAGGGTGTGACCAGGGGGGGGGGGGGGGGAGAGTCAGTTCCCTCCTAAAGGGAAAGGACGCCAGATGGAGTTAACTGCGCTTATAAACCGCGCAAATGTCAAATGGACGAGCTTAAGGCGGAGTTCGTCACAGTATTAAAAAAAGCAACATATCCGGGAAAAGTAATTCAGAATACATGTTAGTTGGTTTAAAAAAAATTAAAAACAGGCACATTAGTAGTAATACTGCACACAAGTCCAGGGAGGCTTATAATGACCCAAAGGCAGGAGAGTTCAAACGCAGTGTACCATTCGAACATATTCAGGCGGCTGGACTTCTATTTAACGAGAGTCTCCCGGCCCTGAAATAAGCCTCTCGTTCACAGGAGCATTAGAGTTTGGGTTGTAAACCTGTCGGGCAGATTCAGAGCTGTACACTGATGTTTTCATAATATTATTATTAGCACATGGTTAAATAAAGAGAAGAGGGGGTAAAGTGTCACATTCTATCAGACAGACAGAAATATAGCCTGTGCTATAGATATTGCATTACACCGGAGCAAAGAATGGCCTTCACAAACAGCTCTTCTATTTTTTCCACTGTATTCGTGTGGTGTGTAAATATCTAGCAAGAGTTTCTGAAGCTCAAATATCTCTAATAAACTAATTATCCACAAATCTCATTCTTCCACGACTCCTAAATAAAACCTGAGGTTCACACAAAAGCCCCTGAACAGCCAGCCTGGCGAGTTTGAAGTTGAGTTCTGTCTCTTCTCTTCCGGCCCTGCTAAACCATGGGAGAGTTGTCGGTGCGCGAAACAGGCGCCCCTTAACGCGTTTGAAAGGAGAAACTTTAATGTGATTTCATAGAAGGTGAGCTCTCTCTCTCCGACACGGGCCGAGGAAGCGTTAACCCTGCGCGTTTTCCTCGGTTAAACCATCCAACCCGATTCATATCACAATCCAGCAATTGGTCACAAATTCAGTATCACAAAACCAATAGAGAGTTTATTCCGCCTTTTGTGTAATGGTGCAGGATAGAGAATGGACAAACATTCTATTTTCAGGCACAACTTTTGTTGAAGTTGGGTTTCCCGCTGCCATTGTCAGCAGAATGCTTGTGTATATACCCTGCTTGCATTTTGAGAAGGTGGGAAGTATATACTGATGAACCTATCGGCATGTGCTGTACAACTAGAACAGATCTAAAATACTTGGGAAAACTAGCCTTGTGTGTATTAGGAAATCAAACACCGAGAAAGGGTTTATATATATATACACACACAAACACACACATATATATATACACACACACACATATATATATACACACATATATATACACACATATATACACACACATATACACACACATATATATACACATACACACACACATATATATACACATATATATACACACACATGCATATATATATATACATATATCTATAGATATACACACATATATATACACACAGATATATATTCCGCCCTTTTCAGGTTTATATATCTATATATATTCCGCTCTTTTCAGAAGTCCAGTGTCCTGAAAGTCAGTCATCTGGCTGCTATATGAATAATTACATCAAACAAATTTATTAAATTAAACCGCTGGAATTTCGGGGCAAAATGCACCTTGAGTGAATTGTGAAGCCAATTATAAAAATAAACCGCGAATCCCAAGTATGCATTCGACTCAGACTGAGAAGTGGCGTCTTAACAATTATTACACAGTGACAGGCAGAGCTGTCGGCCGAGGGGCAAGAGGTACATCTTTAAAACGAAGAAAATATAAAGGAGATAATGTATGCACCGCCAGTAAAAACCCACTTTTTTTAGCAGTTGCAATAAAACATAACCAGGCGGCATCTTTAAAAGGCTGGCGGTTTTAATATCGCTGCTTGAGAATATTTCAATAATTATTCGGCTAATTTGTTGTAAAAAAAAATATCCATTCACTTAGCCACGGATGGCTGTTGTTGAGCTGATCAAGTACCCACGGGGGCTGAGGTTGTCTCTACAGCCACTCTATAATTTCTTTGATGTCAGCCATTTATCAGCAAGCCATATTCGTGGTTTACGATCAATTACACTTCTTCAAAAGTGCTCGCAGTTCTTACGTTCTTGCCGGTCAGAGAATGACAATATAGTCCCCAATCACACGCCTCAGCTCCCCCACTCAATGGTCGGACCGGAATAAAAAAAAATGCTTAGTTTAAAAAAAAATCATACATTCATTAAATCCCCACTTTGTGCATAAGCAGTTGGGTCGACACCAACTTCAGCTGGGAGTTGTTAGGTTTCACAATGAAACCCTGCCAACTTCATTTCTTTCAATTAACTTCACTTTTCGTCTCTTCCTTCAGCTCCCAGCGTTTGATTTCTCCCCCATCATCTTCAGTGCTCCTTTCAGTGTGGAGTGTGTTTACTGATTATTTTATTTTTTGGTGGGAGGGTAAAACTCGTGTGGCCTGGCTTGCAGATCCCATCCTGAACGCTTCAAGGTTTTCCAGCAAATTCATTAAAGAGACAAAAAAAACAGGCCTATGTCGTTGCATTGATTCGAGAGAGGGCCGGAGTTAATGGCCTCAGTGATGGTTACTCAGTGAAGCAATAAGCTGAGCTCAAACTGCATGGGAAGACGGTATAAAAATGAGCACATCAGTAATAACGAGTACAGTCCCAGAATATCCACATCTATGAAATGTACAGATATATCTGGAGTCAATTGGTGGACAAATAACATTGCCCCTTACAATGAGCCAACGGCTTAAAATGTTTCCTCAGTCACCCCTTTCTGCTTTGATTTTAATCCCTCTGCGCACATTAATAAGAATAGCTTTTAGAATAGCCGGTGCCTGGTCTGGTTGAAGTCGGCTGCAGAATTTTGGGGGAAGCTTTTGATCCACCCTAGGATTGTTATCCGTCGTCTGACAAATTTTGGCCCAAATCAATGTATTTCGAAAGCATTCAATCCCTTGTTAATTCACAGGAGCCCCACTTATCTGCATAACACGGAGGGAGGAAAAAATCGTTGGATAAATAATGTCTTTCTCCTCTTTTACTATCCCACCCCCTACCCCCACACCCCACACACCATCCGGATAAAGAAAACCATGAAATAATTCCCAAAACGTGCAGCTGTTGCTAATGTAAAAGGGACTTTTTCTCTCCCCCTGGCGAAGCTGTAATTTAAGGGAATTTCAGCGTGTGTGTGTGTGTGTGTGTGTGAATGAAGGTTGGAGTCGCGCTGCAGCTGCGGTGTGGAGAGATGCAGAGACAGATACAGAAAGAAGAAAGCGGCCTGGAGGAGCCAGGCCTGTCTGAGAGGACTCAAAGCCCCATTCTTCGGCGGGGAACCCATGCTGATCAGCCTTTGGTGCTACTTTTCAAACGCGTTTATCACGCTCTGAGGGGCAGACACAGTCAAAATGTAACGTTTTGCCCCCATTGTCCTCCCTGAACGCTTCAATTTGAGTATACATTTATTATTTTGACCTTTAACTAGCATGGGATAAACATCAAAGTGGGACGATTCAATTTTTCAGAAAGCTTTGTGGTGTTCAAAAAGCACCAAGAGAAAACCATCACTCCTTTAAAACTCCCCCCCACCCCCTCCTCTCCTTCCCCTCCCCCCCACCACCTTCTAGCATCCTGAGAGGCTGAATAGCGTCAGCTGGAAAATGAATATAGATTATTTATTTTTAAAATCAGTTACCCCAGGATTTGCGCATTAAACCTCATGGTTGGGGGGGGTGGGGGGGGGTGGGGGGGAGAAGTGATCAGAGAAAGGGGGTTGTGTTTTTAGAGGTGGTAAGGGGAGGGTTGGAGGTAGATTTTTGATGTATCGGGGAGTTGAGGGCTATGATTTGCTGGCAGGAAAGAGGAGTTGAGGCCTGGGGCAGATCAGCCATGATCTTATTGAATGGCGGGGCAGACTCGAGGGGCCGAATGGCCTACTCCTGCTCCTATTTCTTATGTAATCACATCGGCCGTGGTTAATGTGGAAGTGTAGTGCAGGGACATGGGGGAAAAACAGCAAAGATGTCTTGGGCTGTCAGGCTGTGCAGGTATCCCTTTGGAGGGAGGAGGAGAGGCTAAAGCGGCTGGAATCGAAACTAGTCTATTGGAAACAGGGGATCAAATAAATAATCGTCTTTTCAACTTAAAACTACAGTAAAATAAAACGAATGTTTTTAATGAATTACCAACTGTCTCGGGTTTGAACACAAATGTATTTTCAAAGTTCCATCCATTGTATTTTTTTCTATTACTGATATTTATTTCTATAGATATGATCAAGAGATTTTAAGTTACTGCTAACTCGGTTCAGCCTAACCCCTGCTTTGTGATCAATTTGACATGTCCTGTGTCCTCACTCATCGGGGTCCCAGAGGCCGCTCGGTGCCATTATTTACTTAAGAGTTGTTTTCTTAAATTATCAGTAATGTGTATGAAAAGGCCCAAAAGAGAGGAGAAGAGGAGCAAAGCGTGTTTGAATTGGATGGTACGGTCCGTAAACAGGAATTAGAGTCCGAGAGGGCGAAATGGACCAATTCTCCAACTTGTACAGGTAGTTAGAGTCGGTGATTACAAAATGGAATACGATTGTTTGCATTGCCCTAGATGATGCACCGTCTCATGTGTTTATGCAATTTACTCCAATGCAGTATAGAAACTTCCCACTTGTGGACAGGGTCTCACCTCTCATTTCCGGTAGTTTAGTTAGCCCCCCTTTAGAGAACAGCCCTGAGTCCTGAGTGGGACGATTCTATCCTCATCACTTCTCAGTGCAATAACTGCGGGGCTTGTACATTACACAACTTTCATACCCGTGGGACACAGTCTGCCGTTAAAGACAGCGCCAGACCTCGATATCAGCGGGTTCCTACATTATAACCCGTCTGAAACAAAACACTTGGAAAATGTATCAACCTGGGATTCATATGAAAGCGGAATTAAGAAATTGCAATGTTGGGTTGTTTAACGTGACACATCCTCTAATTTCCCAGGAGAATTAGCAGGGAATTTCAAACTCGAACATCTAGCAACATTTCTTTACAGTAGATGACACCAGCGTTGATAATCTTTCATCTTACTGAGGGCCAAGGTGTTGCGTATTATAGGATCTAGCCGCATATTTTATGTGAAGTCATTTGGATCTGAATATAAGTCAGTTTTCAGAATAAAAGGGAGTGAACTGTGTAACAGAGAGAGAGAGAGAGCTGGTCATATTTTCCTGGCGATATTTCATGTCGTAAATGCATCTTAACGCAGAGTTTTGCCACAGAGCCAATTTAAACAGGTCTTGTTTTAGATTTTGTTGAATGTGTTGGGGCAATAATCTATAAAAGCAGAAAAAATAATGCCAACAAAACTTCATCATAAAACATCAATGGATTTTATGTTGTTCTAAATTAAGTGTAACTGAATAATATGTATATTTATCAGTTTAGTTTATTACTGTGCCTCTCAGGGAGTAGTATTCACCCTTTGGAGTCAAAAGCTTGTAATTCCAAATGCCACCTCCAAAGACTTGAGCGCAAAAATGTAGACTGTACCCCAGCATTGAAGGAATGCTGTACTGTTAGAGGTAGGCGAGGCATTAAAGCGAGGCCCCATCTGCTCTCTCAGCTGAGCGTGGAAGTCCCCACCATGGCACTATTTTGAAGGAGAGTAGGGCAGCTGTCCCCAGTGTCCTGGCAAATGTTTATCCCTCAATCAACATGACTTAAAAGGCATTATCTACCCGGTCATTATCACATTGCTGTTTTTGGGATCTTGCTGTGCTCAAATTGGTTGTCACGTTCCCTACTTCTAACAGTGACTGCACTTCAAAAGCAGTCCATTGGCATGAAATGCTGCATACAAACACAAACCTCGCTTTCTCTGTCCAATATTGGTGTTGAGGTGAGCTCAGAGCTACTAATGGACACAGGTGTCCGCGGGCCAGAGGAGAGAGCAGTGGTATGTTCACCCAGGGAGAGAAGGCAGTGTCGGGAATAAAGTGGAGAACAAAATTAACAAGGGGTAAATAACGGAAGGAAGAGATGGGAAAGCATGATGCGAGAGAGAGAGTGCTGAGAGTGAGAGTTAACAGAGGAATGAGAGAGTGGGCGTGAAAAAGCAAAGGAGAATGTGAAGATATTATTTCAACCAGAGAAAAGTGAGAGAGCGGCTGGAGACCCTCAATGAGGACTGGGATAGGGTAATATATACAGCAAAAACGCCCTAGAGTGTTCACAAATAGCAAAGTCCAGAGAAGTCATACATTCGCTTCACGAATAAAGCAACAAGAAAAGTTAGAGAGTCCGGGTCATTAAAGCCCCTGGCCCAAGACAGGTAGAAACACGGGGCAGGTTGTATGGAAATTGAGAATAAATCCAAATCGCTTTCAAGGATATTAAAAAAAAAAGTGATTATAAAGTTCGGACTAAACGTGAAGTGTGGAGAGAAAAATATGGGAACGGCTGAGTTAAGATAATCCCTATTGATTCACATTCGGGTGTGTTTTAGTTGGAGAGAGTGGCCAGGATCACTAGGCGCAAGGCCCCATGTGCACTCACACTGTAAATAACGTGAAACAGGTTGGGGGCGATCCGACGATGAATTAACTACTGTAGTTGATTAGTAGAATGAAATGAGAGAGGAAAACATCCTGGGGTCGCCAACGTTTCATTAAAAGGTGTCTCCAGACTCGTGACCGCGTCAAGTTACTGAGTCCTTAATGAGTGCAACCTTTTACAGTCTTAGCTTTAAACGAAAAAAAATCATACCTACATGAAATATTTAAATAACGGTTCATATTAAACTGTATCTGCGCTCATAAAGCACAGTTGTGTATCTGCGGATATGCAGCAGTCTATCTGTAAGTTCCTGCCAACTTTGGTTTCAGAACCCTACTCGAAAGGCCAGAACACGAGATCCCGAATAAAGGGAGCGCGGATATGCTTGTAGTATATCTCATCATCAGGCAAAGTGTCGGGGCACGGGGTCAGCTGCTCATGAAGATTACCATCTGCGAGACTTACAAAAATATATCAAAGATAATTTCCAAACACCTCATTGTCTGTCACTTGCGCTGCTTTCCAGGGTTATGTTGGGTTTGGAAATCTTAGAAAGAAACCTGTAATTCTGCAATTTGAAGCAATATCGTCCCGTTGATTGGCAGTGTCAGCTTCCAAGCCTCTGGATGTAATTGCCCCGAGGCGTGTGTCTCAAAGAAGTCAAAATATACTTATCCAAATAGGTGTGGAGGACACCTGGAAATATACATTTGACAAACAGCGTGCACAGATAAGTAAAGACTGTAAATTGATACAGTGAAAAGCGGAAAGGTAGAATGAGTAGGTTCATGTGGACACATGTAGAGATAGACATATACACAGATAGATTGGTTCTCTTATAAGCGCCTGAATTAATCCTGATCTGCAGCAGAGACGCAGCTCTCCAGAGTTTAACACAAATTCCATTACATTTTTATTCACGTAAAAATGCCACCTAAAGGTCTCGGTCTTATTCAGAAATGTAATTAGAAGAGAGTTTAAAAGTAAGGTTCCTGGCGGTTTAAAGCAGTTGCTGTTTATAAGTGTCTTTTCCTGGTCTGAGCTGTCACTGGGTTAAGACTTGTCTCAGTCTGATGAAACTTTGCAGAATGCAGCAACCCTTCCTCAGGCAGCCTCTCATTTACCATGGCGGCCCCCGAACGGCCCGACATCAAGCATCCATTCCAATACAGAGATGACAAATGCGATTAAAACAATCCGACCTCACGGTTCAAAGGGGGTTTAATCGACTCCACATGATTTTAATTGTTCCCTAAAAGAAGATTCATTCAGAGGAGCTTAGAGAGAGATGTCGATGCTGCAGAGGCACTGAAGGGGGGCGGGGGAGGAGGGAAGAGGGAACGGAGGGGGGAAGGGGGAAGAGGGGAGGGGGGGGAAGAGGGGAGAGAGGGGGGAAGGGGGAAGGGAGGGGGAAACAGGGAAGAGGAAGAGGGAAGGGAGGGGTGAGGAGTGAGGGGGAGGGAAGGGAGGGGTGAGGGGTGAGGGAAGGGACGGGTGAGAGACAGGAAAGGGAGGGGTGAAGGGGAAGGGAAGGGGGTGAGGGGGAAGGGGAGGAAGGGGTGAGGGGGAAGAGGGAAGGGAAGAGGGAAGAGGGAAGGAAGGGAGGGGGAAGGGGAGGGAGGGAGGGGGAAGGAGGGGGGAGGGGGAAGAGGGAAGGGAGGGGAAGATGGGAGGGAGGAGAGGGGAAGAGGGGAGGGAAGGGGAAGAGGGGAGGGAAGGAGGGAGGGAGGAATGGGTGAGGGGGAGGGGAGTGGAGGAAAAAGGGGTCGAGGGGAGGGAAGAATGAAGGGAGGGGCAAGAGGGGGAGATGGATTGGAAGGGGCAAAGGTGAGGTTTGGGAGGGGTGGAGAGTGGGCGAGGGGGAGAGGAGAAGGAGGGGAGAGGGAGGCAGTAGGAGAGTGAAGGGAGGGGGAAAGGGGGAGAGAGAAGGGAGAGGGGAGGGATTGGGAGAGGGAAGGGAGAGGAAAGAGGGAGAGAGGTGGGAGGGGGAAGGGGGAGAGGGAAGGCAGAGGGAAGGTAGACAGGGGAGGGAAGGGGAGAGGGGAGGGAGGGGGAAAGGGAAGGGAGGGGGACAGGTGTTGTGGAGAGGGGAGAAGGGAAGGGGAAGAAATGGGGTGGGGGTGAGATTGGAGTGGAAGAGAGGGGGTGGGGGTGGAGAGGGGGTGGTGTGGAGCTGGAGGAGCAGGGGGGAAATTGGTGGAGGGGAGGAGGAGAAGGGAATAGGGTGGACGAGAGGAGTTGTGGTGGTGGAGAGGGGAAGGAGTGGAGGAGAGGGGATGGGAGAGGAGGGGTTGGGGAGAGATGGATTAGAGGGAAGGGGGAGGGCGGAGTGGGAGAGGGGAGGGGGAGAGGGGAAGAGGAGAGAATGAAGGAGAGGGAGGGGGAGCAGAGGAGGGGAGGAAAGGAGGAGGGGAGAGGGGATGGAGGGGAGAGGGTGAGGGGGTGGGCAGAGGAGGGGGAAAGGGGAGGGATTTAGGGGATGGGTGAAGGGAGAAAGGTGAGAGGAATGGGGATGGGAATAGGGAGTAGGAGAATGCGAGGCGAGGGAGGGGAGGGTAAGGAGGGAGGGGAGGGTAAGGAGGGAGGGGAGGGTAAGGAGGGAGGGGTGGATGTGGGAGGAGGGAGGTGGGGCAGGGGAGAGTGTGGTGAATGGGGAAGGGGGGTGAGAAGTGGATTGGAAGGGGAGGGAAGAGGGGTTAGAGGGGAGGGGGGGAGAATTCCTGGGAAGGGGATACAACCTGCACAGATTGAGGAATGAACTGAACTATTTTTTAAATATTTGAAGAATCAGATCGCTTCACAACAGAGGGAGGTTCTGAGTCTGATTCTGGGAATCAGCCACTGGGAATGAGCAGGTCGGGAATGTTGTGGGAGAAGCACATTTTGGAATAAGCAGCGAGTTTCTGCTGCCCTCTCTTGGTAAAGAGGAGAGAACCCGGGGAATATAAACCTCCCAGAGCCCGGGGAATATAAACCTCCCAGAGCCCGGGGAATATAAACATCCCAGAGCCCGGGGAATATAAACCTCCCAGAGCCCGGGGAATATAAACCTCACTCAGAGCCCGGGGAATATAAACCACCCAGAGCCCGGGAAATATAAACCTCACCCAGAGCCCGGGGAATAAAAACCACCCAGAGCCCGGGGAATATAAACCTCCCAGAGCCCGGGGAATATAAACCACCCAAAGCCCGGGGAATATGAACCACCCAGAGCCCGGGGAATATAAACCTCCCAGAGCCCGGGGAATATAAACCACCCGGAGCCCGGGGAATATAAACCTCACCCAGAGCCCGGGGAATAAAAACCACCCAGAGCCCGGGGAATATAAACCACCCGGAGCCCGGGGAATATAAACCTCACCCAGAGCCCGGGGAATATAAAACTCCCAGAGCCCGGGGTATAAAAACCACCCGGAGCCCGGGGAATATAAACCACCCAGAGCCCGGGGAATATAAACCTCACCCAGAGCCCGGGGAATATAAACCACCCAGAGCCCGGGGAATATAAACCACCCAGAGCCCGGGGAATAAAAACCACCCAGAGCCCGGGGAATATAAACCACCCAGAGCCCGGGGAATATAAACCACCCAGAGCCCGGGGAATAAAAACCACCCAGAGCCCGGGGAATATAAACCTCCTAGAGCCCGGGGAATATAAACCACCCAGAGCCCGGGAAATATAAACCTCCCAGAGCCCGGGGAATATAAACCTCCTAGAGCCCGGGGAATATAAACCACCCAGAGCCCGGGAAATATAAACCACCCAGAGCCCGGGGAATATAAACCACCCAGAGCCCGGGGAATATAAACCACCCAGAGCACGGGGAATATAAACCACCCAGAACCCGGGGAATATAAACCTCACCCAGAGCCCGGGGAATAAAAACCACCCAGAGCCCGGGGAATATAAACCTCACCCAGAGCCCGGGGAATAAACACCACCCAGAGCCCAGGGAATATAAACCTCCCAGAGCCCGGGGAATATAAACCACCCAGAGCCCGGGGAATATAAACCACCCAGAGCCCGGGGAATATAAACCTCCCAGAGCCCGGGGAATAAAAACCACCCAGAGCCCGGGGAATATAAACCTCCCAGAGCCCGGGGTATAAAAACCACCCGGAGCCCGGGGAATATAAACCTCCCAGAGCCCGGGGAATATAAACCACCCAGAGCCCGGGGAATATAAACCACCCAGAGCCCGGGGAATATAAACCACCCAGAGCCCGGGGAATATAAACCTCCCAGAGCCCGGGGAATATAAACCACCCAGAGCCCGGGGAATATAAACCACCCAGAGCCCGGGGAATATAAACCTCCCAGAGCCCGGGGAATATAAACCACCCAGAGCCCGGGGAATAAAAACCTCCCAGAGCCCGGGGAATATAAACCACCCAGAGCCCGGGGAATATAAACCTCCCAGAGCCCGGGGAATATAAACCACCCAGAGCCCGGGGAATATAAACCACCCAGAGCCCGGGGAATATAAACCACCCAGAGCCCGGGGAATATAAACCTCCCAGAGCCCGGGGAATATAAACCACCCAGAGCCCGGGGAATATAAACCACCCAGAGCCCGGGGAATATAAACCTCCCAGAGCCCGGGGAATATAAACCACCCAGAGCCCGGGGAATATAAACCTCCCAGAGCCCGGGGAATATAAACCTCCCAGAGCCCGGGGTATAAAAACCACCCAGAGCCCGGGGAATATAAACCTCCCAGAGCCCGGGGAATATAAACCTCCCAGAGCCCGGGGTATAAAAACCACCCAGAGCCCGGGGAATAAAAACCACCCAGAGCCCGGGGAATATAAACTACCCAGAGCCCGGGGAATATAAACCTCCCAGAGCCCGGGGAATAAAAACCACCCAGAGCCCGGGGAATATAAATCACCCAGAGCACGGGGAATATAAACCACCCAGAGCCCGGGGAATATAAACCTCCCAGAGCCCGGGGAATATAAACCACCCAGAGCCCGGGGAATATAAACCTCACCCAGAGCCCGGGGAATATAAACCTCCCAGAGCCCGGGGTATAAAAACCACCCAGAGCCCGGGGAATAAAAACCACCCAGAGCCCGGGGAATATAAACTACCCAGAGCCCGGGGAATATAAACCTCCCAGAGCCCGGGGAATAAAAACCACCCAGAGCCCGGGGAATATAAATCACCCAGAGCCCGGGGAATATAAACCACCCAGAGCCCGGGGAATATAAACCTCCCAGAGCCCGGGGAATATAAACCACCCAGAGCCCGGGGAATATAAACCACCCAGAGCCCGGGGAATATAAACCTCACCCAGAGCCCGGGGAATAAAAACCACCCAGAGCCCGGGGAATATAAACCTCACCCAGAGCCCGGGGAATATAAACCACCCAGAGCCCGGGGAATAAAAACCACCCAGAGCCCGGGGAATATAAATCACCCAGAGCCCGGGGAATATAAACCACCCAGAGCCCGGGGAATATAAACCACCCAGAGCCCGGGGAATATAAACCACCCAGAGCCCGGGGAATATAAACCTCACCCAGAGCCCGGGGAATATAAACCTCCCAGAGCCCAGGGAATAAAAACCACCCAGAGCCCGGGGAATAAACACCACCCAGAGCCCGGGGAATATAAACCACCCAGAACTCGGGGAATATAAACCTCCCAGAGCCCGGGGAATGAAAACCTCCCAGAGCCCGGGGAATATAAACCTCCCAGAGCCTGGGGAATATAAATCACCCAGAGCCCGGGGAATATAAACCTCCCAGAGCCCGGGGAATATAAACCACCCAGAGCCCGGGGAATATAAACCACCCAGAGCCCGGGGAATATAAACCACCCAGAGCCCGGGGAATATAAACCTCACCCAGAGCCCGGGGAATATAAACCTCCCAGAGCCCGGGGAATATAAACCACCCAGAGCCCGGGGAATAAACACCACCCAGAGCCCGGGGAATATAAACCACCCAGAACTCGGGGAATATAAACCTCCCAGAGCCCGGGGAATAAAAACCTCCCAGAGCCCGGGGAATATAAACCTCCCAGAGCCTGGGGAATATAAATCACCCAGAGCCCGGGGAATATAAACCTCCCAGAGCCCGGGGAATATAAACCACCCAGAGCCCGGGGAATATAAGCCTCCCAGAGCCCGGGGAATATAAACCTCCCAGAGCCCGGGGTATAAAAACCACCCAGAGCCCGGGGAATATAAACCTCCCAGAGCCCGGGGAATATAAACCTCCCAGAGCCCGGGGTATAAAAACCACCCAGAGCCCGGGGAATATAAACCTCCCAGAGCCCGGGGAATAAAAACCACCCAGAGCCCGGGGAATATAAACCACCCAGAGCCCGGGGAATATAAACCACCCAGAGCCCAGGGAATATAAATCACCCAGAGCCCGGGGAATATAAACCACCCAGAGCCCGGGGAATATAAACCACCCAGAGCCCGGGGAATATAAACCACCCAGAGCCCGGGGAATATAAACCTCACCCAGAGCCCGGGGAATATAAACCTCCCAGAGCCCGGGGAATAAAAACCACCCAGAGCCCGGGGAATAAACACCACCCAGAGCCCGGGGAATATAAACCACCCAGAACTCGGGGAATATAAACCTCCCAGAGCCCGGGGAATAAAAACCTCCCAGAGCCCGGGGAATATAAACCTCCCAGAGCCTGGGGAATATAAATCACCCAGAGCCCGGGGAATATAAACCTCCCAGAGCCCGGGGAATATAAACCACCCAGAGCCCGGGGAATATAAACCACCCAGAGCCCGGGGAATATAAACCACCCAGAGCCCGGGGAATATAAACCTCACCCAGAGCCCGGGGAATATAAACCTCCCAGAGCCCGGGGAATAAAAACCACCCAGAGCCCGGGGAATAAACACCACCCAGAGCCCGGGGAATATAAACCACCCAGAACTCGGGGAATATAAACCTCCCAGAGCCCGGGGAATAAAAACCTCCCAGAGCCCGGGGAATATAAACCTCCCAGAGCCTGGGGAATATAAATCACCCAGAGCCCGGGGAATATAAACCTCCCAGAGCCCGGGGAATATAAACCACCCAGAGCCCGGGGAATATAAACTACCCAGAGCCCGGGGAATATAAACCACCCAGAGCCCGGGGAATATAAACCACCCAGAGCCCGGGGAATATAAACCTCCCAGAGCCCGGGGAATAAAAACCACCCAGAGCCCGGGGAATAAAAACCTCCCAGAGCCTGGGGAATATAAACCTCCCAGAGCCCGGGGAATATAAGCCTCCCAGAGCCCGGGGAATATAAACCTCCCAGAGCCCGGGGAATAAACACCACCCAGAGCCCGGGGAATATAAACCACCCAGAGCTCGGGGAATATAAACCTCCCAGAGCCCGGGGAATAAAAACCTCCCAGAGCCCGGGGAATATAAACCTCCCAGAGCCCGGGGAATATAAATCACCCAGAGCCCGGGGAATATAAACCTCCCAGAGCCCGGGGAATATAAACCTCCCAGAGTCCGGGGAATATAAACCACCCAGAGCCCAGGGAATATAAACTACCCAGAGCCCGGGGAATATAAACCACCCAGAGCCCGGGGAATATAAACCACCCAGAGCCCGGGGAATATAAACCTCCCAGAGCCCGGGGAATAAAAACCACCCAGAGCCCGGGGAATAAAAACCTCCCAGAGCCCGGGGAATATAAACCTCCCAGAGCCCGGGGAATAAAAACCACCCAGAGCCCGGGGAATAAAAACCTCCCAGAGCCCGGGGAATATAAACCTCCCAGAGCCCGGGGAATATTAATCACCCAGAGCCCGGGGAATATAAACCACCCAGAGCCCGGGGAATATAAACCACCCAGAGCCCGGGGAATATAAACCTCCCTGAGCCCGGGGAATATAAACCACCCAGAGCGGCCATTCACTCCCCGGCTCAAACTGAGAGTTTGCAAAGATCGGGAACAGAATTTGAGTGTCCTCAGACCCTTTGCAAATCCCAGTACTCACACCCCATTTCACTCCGTTTCAACCTTTTGCCGCCACTGGATTTGAGTCTTTGAGTCTCAGTATTGGGTGTGTTTAATATCAGTCACACTGTTAGGGGCATTGCTCGCTCAAACAGGGCAGCACTCGCCCTCGTTAACTGCCCCTGTTTGTTCAATGAGCATTTCACATGTCTCGGTCCAATTACACTTCTATCTCTCTATCTCTCTCTCCCTCTCTTCAGCAATCCTGACTGCAAGTCACCTGCCGCAGCTCCCAAATCCGTTATCCTTGCCCCTGTGGCCGTAGTTGGGACAGAGAGGGACAGACGGAGAGGGTGTCCAGTGAACAGTACTTGTGTCTGTCTACGATATGGAAGAGCTTCACTGTGGGATTCCCAGACACATGAGCACTTCAAGCCAGGGCCTGGACCAAGGGCTTGACCAGCTCATATTGTTTAGCACTGAGCGCTTGCTTTGAATTTACACCGAGTGATATTGGGATAGGACAAGATTTTAGGGCCGCTGGTAAAAGGGTCCACAGTCTGCAGCACGTTACAGGCAGGATTTTCACACACCCAGCAGTCTGTGCGCATTTAACCTGAGTCTTCACGCCATTGAAATAGATTCCGGAATATTTTACTCGAGACAAAATTTGTGGGAATTTATAGATTTTCCATAAACAAGATTCTGCGGGAATATGAAATTAAGACAGAAAATGCCCCAGATCCTCAGCAGGTCAGGCAGCATTTGTGGAGAGAGAAAAGAGTTAATGCCCCAGATCTGTTTCCCTCTGCTAGAGGTACTGCCAGGCCTAGAACAATAGAAATAGGAGCAGGAGTAGGCCATTCGGCCCATCGACCCTGTTCCACCATTCAATAAGATCATGACCTCAATTCCGACCTCCCACACTATCTCCCTATCCCTTTATTCCCACCGTATCCAAATATTTATTGAACTCTTATTTTGCGAACACTCGATGACTGAGCGTCCACAGGTCTCTGGGCTAGAGGATTCCAAAGACACACAGCCCTTCGAGTGAAGAAATTTCTCACCTCAGCCCTAAATGGTCGACCCTTTATTCTGAGACTGGGGGCTGAATTTTCCCAGGATTGCACTAAGTGCGGTAGTGGGCGGGTAAAATGAAGTCCTACCCACCGATGAAAATGGTGGGTTTTCACGCCGTATCTTGCCAAGCCCACCTCATTATATATTCATTCCCGCGAAACATGCCGTTTCCATGGCGGCCAGGCTCTCATTCGCCCGCTCGCCATCACCCCGCTGTTACATCACGCCAGCCGCCATCTTTAAAAGGCAGCAGCCAGCAAAGCGCTCATATCGCCACCAGCTCACCACCCCTGCCTGGGAGACATGGCCCACAGAGGAAAAGAGACTGCAGCCCCCCCACTTCAACGACAGGTCCCCTGAGCGACTGCTGGATGCCGTGGAGGCCCCACCAGGGTGTGCTCTACCTCCCGCTCTGGTCTCAGGTTGGGCAGCAATGTCACCAACCCGGCTTGGGAGGCGGTGGCAGCGGTGGTCAGTGCCAACGCCCTTCAGAAGAGGACAGCCACCCAGTGCCGCAAAAGGATGAATGGTCTCCTCCGTTCCACCAGGGTAAGTCACTCTTCATCACTCCCGACTCACACACTCACAAACCCATCACACATCCACAGGGTCCTCACTCACTGCCAGTGCAAGGGACATCACCATTCACTCTCTCACACACACCGTCATTGTCCTCATCCCATCCATGGGACCACTCACCGCCCACACAGACCAGGCACGCTTATCATCTGGCCCGGCAGGCGTCCTGATACACTTTCCCCATCTCTATCCATGCAGGACAAACTAGCTCACAACAGGAGGGGAAGGTCACAGGCAGGTGGAGGGATGCCGGAACTCAAAGTTCTGACAGAATTCGAAAACAGAGCCATCCAGCTGGCCGGCGATGACCGGGACTGATCCTGTGCTGATGGTGAGGTCGGCGCTGCTCTACCAAGTGAGGATCCAGCAGTGCAACATCCATCAGATAACCATGCTGTGGGTGATGTGTCCGCTTTCACAGGCCACTGCCATGCACTAATTATCTCTCCTTGCTTTCACAGGCACGTCTGGGAAACAGCCGACCGAGTCCATGACCCAGGGCCTCCAATCAAGCTCCGGAAAAACCTCTGAAGAGGAACCTGAAGGGACCCTCCCTGAAGTCCCATCACAGCGCTCACCCACACCCTCCACCAGCGCAGAGACACACACCTCAGTGGGACCTAGCTTTAGAATAGCCCCGGGATCACAATCTGGTGAGCACATCGCACTGTCTGATCCACAGCAGGTGGAGGCAGGGACTTCCCAGGTCCCCAGCACTCAAAGGACTGCTGGAGGCCAGAAATTTGCTGAGTCCGAGTCAGATGATGAGCCTCTGGACTCGGTCATGTCACACTTGCTGGAGCTGCAAAGACAAGCTCAGGAACATCGGGAAGTGATTTCAGCTGCACTCCTCAGGTTGCAAAGCAACAATGGAGGAGTCCATCCATCTTCAGGCTGAGGTGATAGCGCCGGGATTGCAACGCGCTGAGGTCAACACTGGTAGGATGGTGGCCACCATGGAGACCTTGGTCCAGAATGTCACTCCTGCACTGCTGCATGGGCTCAACTCCATCGCTGAGGTCATAGTTGGTCTCCAACAGTGTGTACGTGAGAGGGGTGCCGGGCAGCTCAATCTCACTCCAGCTTCCCCTTCTGCTCACGGAGTCAGCCTGGGGCCCTCGGGCACCCATAGGGAGGAGGATCAGCAGGTGCACACTCTGGGCCCATCCATCCAGGTGACTCTGGGAGTGACCGGCCCACCTGACTCCTCTCTTCCTGTGACCTCAGCAGCTCCAGCTCCACAGGCCGAGGAGGGTGCCACTGCCACACAGCAGGACCCTGAAAGCAGGCCGAGGCCCTCCAAGTCTCAGCCCTCCAGAGGACGCCCACCAAGGTCATCACAGACAGGGTGTCACAGTCAGCAGGCTGCCTCCACCTCCACTGGGGACGTCCAAGGAGCACCAAGACATAGCGGCAGGGTTAGGAAAGTTAAGGAGAATTAGCTGCACAGCCTGGGCACGGGTGTTAGTCACTTGTATATACTGTTCACTATTGTCAATAAACTCCCAAGAATGTCTCCCTGTCTATGGCTCCTTGTTCTGATGAGCAGTGTTCATGTCACTCAGATGTGAAACCTTTCTGCACAAGATAAAGGCAGGTGTCTCAGTCCAGGGCCTCTTCCCTGTGTCTGTGCAGCCTTCAGACCACAGTGATGGTCCAGCCTCACACTCCCTGGAAACATTACTGATGCCTGCACCTCGGCAGTGCTGGTCATTGCCACCAGAATGTAGTGGGCAGGCAGCACAGAGTTCTCTCATTCTCTCTGTGTGCTCTCAGCACCTTTAAGGTGGGACTGGCCTCATCTCTCAGTTGCTCTCTCCTTTGTCTTCTACGGTCTCTGTAGGCCATCAGGCACACAGCTTGGTCACTGGGATCCATGGTCCTGATGTGGTCCCCCTGCAGCGTGAAAGAGGGAGAGACTTGGTTATCATGGCTGCACTTAGCACCTTTCCTGGCCCTGTGTGACTGCCCCTTAATGCTTCCTGGAGAGTGCTGGTCACTCCTTAAATGGCCAGAGATGAGTTTGCTGCATGGCTGCCCTGTCAACCTGCGACCTGGGGGATACTGGTCCAAACCAGGATGCTGAGATTGGAAGAGGCTGTGAGCACCTCCAGCAGTGACTGCTACACGGCCAGTGTTGGTGAGGAGATTGTACAACGTGTGCAGTCCAACTGCTCTGCGGTCCAGTAAAGTGGTGGCAGGGTCGAAGTCTGTGCCGGGGGTGGGGGGGTTAAGGTATGAAGTGCTTGGTGGCCCTTTGATGCCTCTGCGATGCTTGCGTGGGTGGGTAGGCTAGGAACCTGACCCCAATCATATCACTGTGGCTGTGCCTGATCTGTCTTAGTTGCAGAGGCCTGGTCAGTTTATACAGGTGTCCCTAATGCATCAGCTTCCCCCACCCCCCCAGTGCCCCTGAGGACTGTAAACAACAGGCGAGCTGTGGAGACGCTGCTGTTCACTCACCTCAGTTCCCCCAAAGTGAAGGCCGCCAGGTGCACGTTGCCTGCGTGCTGTTGTGAAACACGTCGGTGTGTTTTCCCACCGATGTGGACGGACGATACAGCGGGGTTCCAAGAGCCTGGCGGGATGGCCTTTTAATTATCTGCTATTGGATTACAATTAGCTCCCCGCTGACCGATAGCAGGAAATGCAGCCTGCCATTGGCGGGCTGAGCAGACGATTGCGAGCTGTCTTCACACCGTCGTGAAGTGGGTTCCGCCATATTCCCCACGCACACCACCTATCACACCTCAGAAAATTCCACCCTCTGTCTCGTTCTAGAGCCCCCAGCTTGGGGTAGGGTCTGTCCTCCCAGCATCTACCCCGCCAGGCCCCTTCATAACTTTATTTGATAGTTTCAATGAGATCAGCTCTCATTCCTTTAAATTCTAGGAAATCCTTACTGTAAGGATTAGCCTATAGTCTGCTGAGTATTTCCTGCCTTTCCTGTGTTTTATTATGGATTGTCCATTATGTTTGATCTCTGCAATGAGAGACCTTCTCACTTACACTTCACTTAATGAGGGTCGATACTGGGATTTATTTACTCAAATTCACTCAATGATCTAATGCTGCTCAACATTATCCTGAACCCTGGATTTGCTATAATAAATACCAGCTTTTGTTACAATCTCCCATTTGCTGTTTTTTTGTCAATTGATACTGTAGTCTTGAATTGAGACAAACTGCAGGCTCCTATGACCGAATGACAGAAGGTAGTAATGTGTCTAATCTTGGTTAGGTTATGCTGGTTAACTGACAGTATAGTTTAATATATATTAATCTATACTATAATGATGGCATCAAGTGAATCTTACAATTCTAGGGGCATTTGAAAGGCCATTTCACCGCCTAAGCAACCCGCGGCATTTTATTTTTACACTTTCCGTGCTTTTTGCACAGTTTTGTACATTGCTACAGAATCACTCACTGCTTTGAAACTAGTGAATCCTGTACAAACGCTGTCCGGTTCAATACCGCCACCTAATGGCAACCTGGCGAATACAAGCCGTGCGAGTGCATCCTAGGATCTCGGTTTCCTGGCTGTGCAAAGGGCAATGCAAAGGCTTTGGTCCGACAGGTGCATTACACAGACAAGCCTGGCCGTTCATTTTCGTTGGAAGTGTTTTGTGTCGAACGGCTTGTTTATGGATTAGGACAAAGATGACGTGGAGGACACAGCACCTCTCACGAGGGAAAGAGTGAGTGCAATGGGAACCATTAAATCATATCGCGACAGACAGATACTGGCGCTCAGATATCAGTACGGCAAGTGGACAACAGTTAAAAGAGGAATTTGTCAAGAGGGAATACTCCATCTTTGCCCCTATAGCATTTGCCCCCAACCCACCACAGTGCATTTGGCCCCACCCCATCACCCGACAATCAAATGGCCCGAAATTAGAACGCGAAAGGCCGGTGACTGCAGCATAAATTGAGATGGATTGTTAAATATTTAATTGGTTCAAATTTTAGAGATACCAAATGGACCCGAACCCTAATTAATTCAACAGAAATATTCGTAGGTAAAACACATGCCAGCAGTGGTAAATATTTAAGTGCAGAATGGATAAAGTCCAGGATTAAAATTGCAGCAAAGGCCAGCGTTATATAGCTGACAAAAATGATGTGGAGAAATAAGGTCTATGAGGGGGACACAATAGAATTAAATCTAGTAATAAAGAAGAAAACAAGATGAATAATAAAAGCAAAGCAGATAACCCAAAAGGAATTACTGGGGCTAATAGATAACAGGAACACATAAAGAATGACAGAAGCTTTTATATGTATGAAAAGAAGAGGATAATTAAAAAGGCAATCTTCGAGCAGAAGCTAGATAGTGGCAGGGATATGTAACAAGTACTTTACCCTTGCATTCGCAGAGATGGATGAACTAAAGGCTACAAGAGTAACAGAAAAGTTTGTGAAGGAAAAACTTATTTTTAAAAAAACTGCATTTAAAGGGTTAATAAACTTATAAACATGCATGCTCTAACTCCAGAATACTATGAAGTGAGAGGTACAAACCATTATTTTGAAAACAAAAACTTTATAAGTGAATAAATTGCACCAAAGGACAGCAGTGCGATGAATTCTGTTAAGCGAGACTTTAACTCACTCAAAACCTTAGCTCACTTGCAGAGTTAAAATTAGTTTCATCTCTGTTCAAGGGGAAAGGAGTTATCTGACTGCACAGGAACAAGCCAACAGGCCAATGCCACTAGTTGTGCAGCACATAAGCCTCTTCCTGGTTTACTTATCTCACCTTATCAATATATTCCTCTATTCCTTTCTCCCTATGGACCAGTTAGTTTCAAATTGAGAGGAAAACTGCAAAGGGTAACAGTGAGCCCTCAGTAAGGTTTGGGCTACTCATGAAGTCCACATAGATTTGTAAAGGAAAGGTCATGTGTGCCTAATCTGACTAAATGTTTCAACAGGTTTACCAAATGTACAGATAGAGAATATTGCATACGTTGTATATTTGGATTTTCAAAGAGTGTTTGATAAAATGCTGCGTAAGGGACAAGCGGCAGAGATTGAGATCTGTCCTACTACAGGTAAAGTGGCAGCATGCTTACAAGGGTATCTAGCATTGCATGGAAAGTAGGAATAAAAGAATACTTTTCACACTGCAATGATATGACCAGTGATCTGTCCCATGCATCTCTTTATTCTCCACATGTCATGAAACATATTGTGTCCCTACTCTTGTTCTCTATGTAAATGGTGAGTATAAAACAATATTAGCAAAACATTTTGAGAGTAGATTAGGGAGTGTAGCAATCTGTGAATTACAGGTGCATAGGGCCATCTGAAAAGTAAATGGATTCAGATTTTCACAAATGGGGTCATTGACTACAGAATCAAAGAGACTATGATGAAATGGTACAAGAAGTTAGGCTAAAGAGGGAGTTTAGTTTCGGACCTATTACAGAAAGGATATTGGAAATGTAGAAAAAAAAGACAGCATACATTGACTGGGAATACCAGGGATAAGAGAAGGTACTGTATTATTAAAGAGAGACCTGAACATCTAGGGTTGTATTCACTGCAACAGAAAAGAATCAAATCTAATTTTTTCAAGTATGCATCAGCTGGTAGTGTTCTCACTCCTGAGTCAGTTACTTGTGTATTCATCTCAACCTCAGCCTGGAGCACATAATGTAGGTTGGTCCATCATGAGAGTACTGAAGGAGTGCTGCACTGTTGAATTCTATCCTCACATGCAATGTTAATCCAAAGCCTTGTCCAACTGTTCAGGTGAATGTTAAAGATTTCCTGGCACTACGTGAGGTGCAGGGAGTTCTCCAGACATCGTAGTCAAACCTTTCTTCCTTGGTCATCACAACAAGGCTGGTTTTGTGGCCATTTATCTCTCTGCTGCTTGCTGTTTACAGAATGGCCAATATAGTTGCCCACATATTAAGATCAAAGTAATTAATTGTATGTGAAGTACTCTGAGCCATGGTAAGGCACACGTCTTTGATAATTGAATTTTTTTTAAAATAAAAAATGTCTGACAGGCCAAATAGAGAAAGATTGTTTCCGCTGGTCATGACTTTGAAACATTGGGTTTATAAACTCAAGATTCATACCAGAGGCATAAAGGAGGAGTTTAGAAGATTTTTTTACAGAGAAATTTATTACAGTTTGGAATGCATTATGTCAAGTGGCCATTCAAACTAAGTGAATTACAATATTCAGGAGGGATTTAGATAAACACTTGAAGAAGGAAAGTACCAACAACAGATTACAGGGGTGTGGAGCCTCTGGTAGTACAGGCAATGAGCTGGACGGCCTCTTCCTGTGCTGAAATTTCTCTCATTTCGAATAATGAAAAGCATTCACCATGAAGAAATAAAAGTAAATATAGCCTAGATAAGACTGTTGACAATATTAATGAGTAAACACTTAACACAAGTGGATGATGTTCCTCATTCTATTTTAACAAAAGGGAGAAAAGAATTTTCATTTATATAACACCTTTCATGACCCCAGGACCCAAAGCACTTTGTAACCAATTAATTACTTACAAAGGGTGGATACCATTGTATTGAAGGGCAAATGCAGCAGCCAATTTGCACACAGCAAAGTCCCACAAATAGCAATCAGATCAATTCCTAATTAAAACTGTTTTCGTGGTGTTGCTTGAGGAATAAATATTGGCCCGGACACCAGGGAGTACTTCCTTGCATTCTTCAAATACCTGTAGTGTGATGGGATCTTTAACATCCACCTGAGAGGATACATCTTCAGTTTAACATCCCATCCCAAAATGCAACACGGGATTGCCAGCGAGATTAGGTGCCCAAGGTTTACCAAGAAGTTCTAAATAACTGCATTAAATCTAGAATATTATAGCTGACAGAAGAATGCATTTCTTGCTTGTCTATTAATATTGTTGATAGTAATTTGCAGGCTTTTATTCAAAGAACACCATAAAAGAGAAAATACTGAAATGAGATATATTTCTCATTTAACCACTCTGATCACTTGGAACCAAGCAGCAAAGAGCCTTGAGAAAGCAATGGGGATCAGATGGTCCACTGTGTGACTGGAGTTGAAGAGGTCCACCAAGTAGAAATGGACCACCACCTTCTCAAGGGCAACTAGGGATGGGTAATAAATACTGGCCCAGCCAGCGAAGCCCACAACCCGAGAATGAATAAAAAAGACAGTACATTAGTTTTTAACGTTGTTTTGGAAATTGATCTACATTATAGAATATGTATGATCTGAACACTGCAACGTGCTATAAGCTTATGGGAAGAATTTTCGGCTTGGCAAGCGGGGGCGGAGCCTGCTCACCGACACATTAAATGGCGCGCGGTGATGTCAGGCAGGCATCCCGACATCACCGCGCGTCATTTAGATTTTCAGTTCGGCGGGTGTGCGGCCAATTCAGCTGCGTGCCCGCCAAACCGTCAAAGGCCTATTGAGGCCTGTTAGAAGCTAATTGAACCAATAAAATGAATGGCCTGTCCAATGTTAAGGTTGGCGGGGGGGCAGGCGAAGAGCCCAGGCGGCCTTCGCATTTTTCATGGAACCTCATCCACGGGCGGGATGAGGTTTCATGAAGTGTTTAAAAATTCAATAACATTTAAAAAAAAAGTTCATTGACCTGTCCCAGCTCATGTGGCACTGTCGCATTAGGGGACATGTTTTAAAAGTTTTTAATTTCTTTATTTCGATGTTTAAAACTTAAACTAATCTCCCTGAGGCAGCTCTGTGCCTCAGGTGAGATTTCTGTGCTCTTTCATGCACATGTTTTAAAGAGCCCAGGCCCTGACTTAGAGAATCCCCCTCACACCGTCCGCACAAGGAGTGCTCAGCACTTCCAGGTGCATGTCACGCTGGGGGTGGGTGGGATGGGCCTTAATTAACCTGCCCACGTAAAATGGCGGCGTGGCCCCAATCAGGTTCACGCCCGCACCTGCACGTCGGGGGGACAATTCTCCCCTATGAGATATGTCATAATAATATTTATCTAATTTTGTTTGCCTATCCTTAAATTCTGGATTAACCAATCAGGAAAAAGGTTATCTTTCACCCGAGTTTGTAAATACCATGCAGTTCCTGTCATTGCACAGCAGAATATGAAGGTGTGTACAGCAATTATGTTACTGGGCTTGTAATCCAGGGACATGAGTAAAAATCTTACCACAGCAGTTGGGGAATTTAAATAATTATATAAATCTGAAATAAGAAGCTACTATCAGTAATAGTGATCATGAAACTACAGGATTGTCATTTAAAAGCCCATTGGGTTCACTACAGTCCTTTAGTGAAGGAAATATGTCAACTCTTACCTTATTTGGCCTATGTGTAAGTCCAAACCTACAACAATGTGGTTTACTCTTAACTGCCCCCCTGACATGGCCTAGCAAGCTCGTCAGTTGTGTTCAGTGAGGCAACTCTCCACCACCTTCTCAACTGCAACGAGGGATGAGCAATAAATGCTGGACTTGCCAATGATGTCAACATCCTGTGAATGAATTTTTAAAAGTTGCACAGAACTCTTACTGAAATAATACTGGGTAGATTCTGGCCTGGGCCGACGTTTGGATCCACCCAGCCAATATTGGCTCACAGCGAGAACCAAGGATGAAACCTCTCTTTATTAGTATACTCAGTGTGAACTGCTGGCATTTGCCTCACCTCCACAGCCAGCTCCCCCAAGCAAAGACTTCAATTCCAGGTCACTGCCAGCAGTTCTCAGGTAGGTAATGGAGCAGCGACAGAGGGGCTGCTGATCACAACTCCGGTAGTTATGGGATCACCAATACTCCCAGCAGCTCCAGAAGAGCATTTTTAAAACATAATTTCTGGATGGGGTCTTTCAACATGTGTTTGGCTCTTTAAATATGTAAATTAGGGCCCCCATGCTCCTTTTAGGCCCAGCAAACTTGATAGAGGGACAAATGCATATGCAGATTGAGGACAGGCCGTGCCACTGTTAAACTGGTATTCAGTGTGCCTGAAGAACAGGCACAATGTCCACTAATTTCTACCCATTGTGTGTTAAATGTAAAATGTTTGTATCTTTGAAAAACAGCATATAGTCCAAATTACTAACAGCAATGCCAATGGCAAGTTCACTAGTTTGCTCTCATGCTAACTTGGCCCAAAAATAGAATTATTTCATTGAGTCATTAATTTGGCATGGAATCAGCTTATGATGTTTATTGATTGTTGCACGGCATAAAAATCCCTCTGTAATCACTTATTTATTATTTTAACCTCTCACGTTGCACCTTCCATTCCTTGGAAAGCAGCAATACCAATCCCAAGGCATGTAGTTGAGATATTGGTCAAAAACACGCATCCCAAGGCACCATAATTCATGATACTACACTCTGAGGCCCCTCTTTCAAAGGTGGGAAGTGTATACTTTTTAAGCAATATATTATTATCACAGACTATCACCACAATTTTATAACTTACAAATCCAAATAGCTTGATAGCAATATAATGGTGGGTGTAAAGAACAATGGATTGTTTTGTCAAGGGTGTGAACAGGAGGTAGAAATAAGCTATTCACAAATGAGGAGAGGTGGGGGACCAAAGTTAAATGAAGCACGTTGGAAGGAAGTACACTTCCTCAGAAATGCACCACATCAATGACCATCAGAGGTCAACAGTGGATTTTGCACAGACGTTTGGATTGTGCCAACCCTTTTTTTCAAATTGGCATTTTGCAGCACTCATGATATGAGACAAGTTAGAAACTAGGAAACAATTAGTGGAGTTAATCTTCAAATGAGCTCAGTACAGTCTCTACAACAATGGGTAATTCAAGACGATGACACAGTATCACCGAGAGATGGGTCAGGTTGGAAACTAAATCCAAGAGCCACTAATGCTTCCTGGTTTGTGCTTTAGACTGAAGGCTTCGTTTTTCCAACAACCCTCAGGTCTTGTCATTCACCCGATTCATTTATAATGAAAAGAGAGAATTAAATGTGAGCACGAAAACCAAAGATAACAAAAGTGTTATCAGGAATTCCATCAGTTGCCTCAAAAGAGCTCCCAACAATCCAGATATACTTTACAATGCTACACCTCAGCCGGTTTAAAGAGCTGGACAATTGTTGGACACAGCAAGTAGTGGTGATACTTTAGTTGCCTAGTCTAACATTGCTGAGAGCTTTCATGTAAATTTAATTAACAATACTCTTACTTTTAGAGGGTTTTTTTTTGGTGTTCACAGTGGGGAGTGCAGCAGTTCTGCACCAGTATCAACATCAAACATTTCTAAGCCAGTTGCCCAACCAATGTGTCTTAAATCAAAGTGCTCCTAAACCAGTGTGCCTCAAACACATCATCCAGCTTAGGTCAGTGGGTTACATTCTCACATTGGTGCTAGTTGCTATCACATTTGGAAGCTTTGTCTTGTAATTCTGCATCCATTCAGAGACAAGATTATTCTAACGTAGGGTCCTTACAAAAAGGGAAGTTCTTCCCATCAGTCTGATAGAATTTGCAAAAGTTGAAATGGGAGTGTGCTACCTCCATACATCACCCAACATGACCAATAGAATCCATTGTTGGCTGCCTTTCCATTTCTCTAACACATCTCCATTGCAGATGTAAGTAAATAATGTTTAACCATAATGATGATTTGCTACTGTCCTTTAGGGAAGAAGGCTTTCCATCTTTACCTGGTCAGCTCTCACGTGCGTCTAGTCATACTCATTGATTATTAACTGCCTCCTGAAATAGCCTAACAGGATATTCAGTTGCTTTGAAAAAGGCAGCTCACTGCCACCTTCTCAAGGGCAATTAAGGATGGGCAATAAATGCTGGCCTAGCCAGCGATGCCCACATCCTGTAAATTAATTTTTTTTAAATGTAGTAGTAGTGACATAGCAGTGCCATAACCAACTGCAACTTCCATTTATATATAAAACACCTTGAACATAAAGGATGATCAAGCACTTGGTCAAAGATATAAGCAAAATACTGTAGATGCTGGAAATCGGAAATAAAAACAGAAAATGCTGGAAAAACTCAGCAGCCTGACAGCATCCACGGAGAGAGAAACAGAGTTAACGTTTCGAGTCTGTATGATCCTTCTTCAGAGCTGCAGAATACTATGGCAGTGTTTTATTTACACACTGGGAATTATGATCCATGGAACTAAAAACTATGTTAATGTTAAACCAAGATTTAAGAGTTTTCCCTCGAGTCATTATTCTTTCATGGAATGATTTCCTGTCACTTGTCATGGCCCTATATTCTGGGACTTTCTCCACCAACCACTATCAGACATCTCTTCCCGTCTTTTAAAACCGTGTCAAAAACCAATTCTTCATCCATCCTTCAGTCAGCTCCCCCTACAATCACAAGTTGTTGCAGTTGAGGTTACTGAAAGCCTCAATGGGCAGGCTGCCTTTATTTCAATCTTTTAATACTGGTTAATCAAGAATTATTAACAAACAGCATCCCTGTACAAAGAACCCACTCTTTAAGTATCTGCTTTCCACAAAATTAGGAACATTTAAATAGCAAGAATTCCATTCCACAATCTCTCAGATGCAGTCAATTGCGATGACAGTTGCTTTGAAGAGTTGACCTGTATTCTGTTATCTTCCATTTGCTGCAGTCTGCTAGGTTGCTGTAGTAACAGACACAATTCCACATACCCTACACATATTGATTCACCTGCTTTCTAAATGATAAAACGCTTAACACGGGCAAGAACAAAATTACTTATCAAAAAAAAAACGAGCTTAAATTATTCATGGATCTAACAGATCGATCAGCATGTGATCTAACAGGTTGGCTGTTGAGTCAAGGTTACTGAAGATTTAAATTATTGTTCACATTTCCTCTTCAATTACTTTGATAAAAATACAGGATCACCAAAATAAAATATTTATTTGAAATCAGAACTTGTTATTTCCAAAACCCCACTCCTGATCTACTCAACGTCCAGCTTTCTCAGCGACATTAATAATTCAGTTCCCATTGCGATTCAGAACATCTTTGTACATTCATTGGTCAGTGAAATTAGCCTTCCTCTTTTCAACAAACGCACTCATGCCTTCTTTCCGGTCGTTCTGTAACAAAGAGTGCACACGGCACAGTTGGAAAGTCTTGGTAAATGAGAACACAATTTGTTTTAATTGGATGTAGGCTACTTACAGTGGAAAAGGTCGAGTGAAACAAACGCTTCTCCAATCGGTTTCCTTCTGCCAACGTCAATTCGAAAGCTGGAATGAAGTACAGAATTGTTAAGCAGCCACAGTGAATCAAAGCCATTAAATGTGGCGTTATACGTCAGTGAAGTACTGACGTGCAGCTCACTGGTGGGGGAAGTGAAATAAACAAGTCGTCAACATTATTTGGGCAAATCGAGAAAAAAAATGATTACTTCAATTTTTTTTTAAAGTAGATAGTTAAAAATTAGGGTTTTGAAATAATCTGAAAGGAAAGCCAGAGCCTATTTCATCCGTTAAACATCCAGCATAACTAATTTGGCAACTCCTGCCAATTCTGGAACTAGACTAATCATCATTTTGGGGACCTCAATTTGCAAGTGTTATTCTTAATTTGCCAGTGTTATTCTTAATTTGCCAGTGACAAAATAAATAAATAGATTTGGTCCCCAGTGACACTTTTATAAAACATTTACAATACATCTCAAGATTAAATAAACCCCGCGCAGTTAAACATGAACATTCTAATTCACTTAGGGACAAAGGAAATCATTGGAATATAAGTCCTCTCCCCTTCACAGAATTAATGCAAACCCAATTTTACATTAAAATCATTGAACACCATTACATTTTATAGCGGTTATAATAGAGATTTTTTTTTGTGACATTCCTTATTTTAGACCTATTTATGTTCCCAACCCAAAACGAGTGGGTTACAGCACTGGAAGGGCCAACCTTTAAGTTCCATATCAATTCTATAGAGACTCTATGCACTAGCCAAATTGCTGACACCCTAGCTCCGGGGTAAAACCAAGGGAAGAGAGCAGAGCGAATCTACCTCCGCCATCTTGCTCGTTTCACTGCTCGGGCTATCCAGTTGCGTCTATTAAGCCTAGAATAGACACCAGCTCAGACATAAGTGAGGCACTGATGTGCAAACTCACTGGTGGGGCAGTGAAATGTAAACAAGGAGTCAACATTACTTGGGAACAAAAATGGTAAATTTTTTTTTAAATCATTTCAATTTTTAAAAAAAGTAGATAGTTAAAATTAGGATTCTGAAATAATCTGACAGGGCAGCCAAAGAGTTAAACATCCAGTTAAACGATTTGACAATTCCTGCCAATTCCGAAACTAGACCAACAATCACTTACCAAAATAAATAAATAGATTTGACCCCTAATTACACATTTATTAAACATTTGCAGTAAATCTCAAATATTAAATCAACCCTGCAAATCATACACAAACTGTAATTCAATGCAGGCAGTGAAGCATTTACATTATGAAGTAACCAACGTCCAGTAAAACCATCTCAGGCCTCATCTTTAAAACAGATTCCTAATAGGAACAATGCCGAGGTTAAAGAATTGCTCTGCTTACCACCATTGACTGCCTCCTTCGCCATTGCTGTAATAAGCTTAGAGTTGCTCGCTATTTTCTCTCCACATTTGATAGCTTCTTCCACCACTTGAGCAGCTGGATAGATTTTACTTACAAGCCCTTTGGAAACAAAAGCCACCAGCCCTGTGTTATTATCCAGCATAAGCTCCTTAGAGTTTAAGTTATGGGAACTGAAAAATACATCTACCAATTCAAAAATTGTGTATTTTGTGTCTCAAAATGATAGTACAACCTGTATTTATTATTTTATCTTAGCAAATCACATGTCCTAGTAGTTTGCATTAACTTTATTCCTTTTGTCTCGAGTACTGTTTGCTAATAGCCAAATTTAGAAAATACAATCACACAGCTCTATAATTTAAATATTTATCTCTCCCATTTCAGACGGAGATATGGAAAATTTTTCTCTCTCAAAGGCTCGTTAGTAGGTGCAATTCTTTTCCCCAGAGTAGTAGTCATTGAATATGTTCAAAGCTGCGTTAGATAGATTTTTGATCGACACGGGAGTCAAGGGTTATGGGGGTGCAGGGCAGATGGGAAAGTGGGAGTTGAGACTGTCATAGGGTTGCCAACCCCCCAGGGTTGGCCTGGAGGCTCCAGGAATTGAAGATCAATCTCTTGCCGTGTGTAATCCTGGAGAAAAATCATCGGGACTTAAAAAATATTTTCTTTTCATTTTCTTTGAACATTTCTCTTTGCCAGATATGAAAATATTGAAAATGGGGGGGGGGGGGAAGGCGGCTTGGCTGACAATCGAGCATCATCCAATTGGGTGTTGAGTCTTTTTGCTTTCCAATTCGCGTAGGAAGGCAGTGCGTCACAAGGATGGATCTGTTGGCCGACTAATGGCTGGGGGCAAGTCGTGTGATGAAACCTCCAGGAATTTAATCACAGTTGGCAACTCTAGACCACAACCATTTCAGCCATGATATTAGCGGATAGCAGAGCAGGCTTGAAGGGCCAAATGGCCTACTCCTACTCTTAAGCCCTGTGTTCCGATGAATGTTTAGAAGGCATGAAAGAAAATGTGGATCTTTTAATAGCTATAGCAGGGCCTCTGCTTTACTGTATGTTTGAAATCTCAACCCTAAAGCAGTGATATCTTGAAGCATAAATATTCCTGAATTTGGAACAGGATCAATTCCTGTAGTACTCTTATTAAAAATCTTATCTACCCATTTCCTGCTGCTCAGTTTTATGTTAGGAAGAGTATGACCGGCACTTATTGAGAAAGCTTTTTGTATCCCTGCAACATCCCAAAGCTCTTCACAAGCTGTGGTTACCCTTTTGGTGTGACCACCTGTGCAGGCAAACCAAGCAGCCAATTTACACACAGCAAGCTCCCACAAACAGCAACTGAATGATGGGACAATCAGATTCCACCGGCGCGAGCTGAGGAATGAACACTGCCCAGGACACTGTGGAATCTTTAAGATCCACCCGAGCAGGCAGACAGGACATCGCCCTCGGTATTGAAGGTGTCAACCTGGGTTGTGCACTCATGTTGCGGAGTGGGGCTGATTAAAGAGGCAACGAGTGCCACTAACTGGGCCAAGCTGATGTTGGTGGAAGGAAGAATAGAAAAGGTAATGTGAGAGCACGAAATGGCAATAATCCAACAGCTGCTGAACACCGTACCTGCTGCTTTGGCTTCCTGAGCTGAAATCCGGTCTCCAGTGAGGACCATTTCCATTGCCAATGACTTCCCTACGGCTTTGGTCAACCGCTGTGTTCCACCAGCACCTGCCCCAAAGACAATGCAGCTTTACCAACATCTTCCCACTAACATTTTAATTGCCAACAGCTTATATTTACATAGCACCTTTAAGATAATAAAAGACCCCAAGGCACTTCACATGAGTGTTACAAATCAAAATTCAACACCACATAACATAAGGAGATATCAGTGCAGATGATCAAAAGCTAGGTCAAAGAGAAAAGTGTTAAGGAATATCTTAAGAGGAGGAGGAGGAGGTAGACAGGTGGAGAAGCGTGAGGAGGGAACTCCAGAGCTTGGGGCCTTGGCAGCTGAAAGCAAAGACACCGGTAGTGGAGCAATCAAAAATCGGGACACTCAGGAGGCCAGAATTAGAGCAGCGCTGATACCTCAAAGTGGTTGTGGGGCTGGAGATTAGAGACAGGAAGGGGTGAGGCATTGGAAGGATTTGAAAAAAGGGTGAGAATTTTAAAATTGACACCTTCCTTAACTGGAAGCCAGTGTAGGTTCAGCTACCAAACGAAACAGCTTTTTTCTGAGTATGGCTGGTATCGGACACAATCAAATATAACCACATGGCACTTTCTCGATCACCCTTTCCAATTCAGGGATACCTTTTGAAATTGGGCCATTTCAAGGATTATTGCTTGCAAACTGTTGAACGATGTGTCAGTTAAACCTCATGATGGTATTAAATAGCGGTTAAGATCACAAAGGAGAAATAGTTTTCGGGGGGTCTTCACTGTAGCTGATTGCACTGACCTTTGTAACATGGCGCATATTCAGTATGTGCTACACATGGAAATGTAAAGGTCAGAGGAGGCGAGCAAACCTGGAAATTATTTTATGGGATACTCAGAGATGGTGAACTAAGCCGTTATAGTGCTTAGTTTAGCTGCTTTCAAGATATTTATGCTAATCAGGGCAACAGGGTTTTACTAGTGTCATGTTAAGTACAGAATCTCTGAATTTGTCACTAGCAGTGGGAGCTGTGCTAAAGGGAAGATGGGGTGGATACTGTTGCCTATCTTGCCAGTGCAAACTCTTTGATGTTGGTTTCTCCCTTGGGAGTACACACTGCAACATTACATCTTACGTACCCAGAGATACTCCACAGCACGGAATCTGCACTTTCTAAAATGGTTTTTAAAAATCTGTTTGGCTGGTGGAGAATGGAATGTGTGAAGCTACAATTACAAATGATGCAAAAAGTAAACGTTCATATGACACAATTAATCCAGTTACGTTTCATCATTTGTAATTGTATCCACAGCTTAAATGACCTGCAAGTTACAGAGTTTTGAATCAATGCATAGAATTGCGCAATGAGGGAAAAAATATTTATGGAGCAAGTGACATGATCAGCATTGCCTGAAAGGGTGGTGGAAGCAGATTCAACAGTAACTTCAAAAGGGAACATTTACAGGGCAGGGGGTGATAGGATTTAGAATATCAACTGTGAATGACAGAGCAAAGGGGATAATGTTCTTAATGCACAATATCAGCTGGTCTCTCAGGTTTCAGAACACAATTATATTTGCCCAGCAGGTGATAGAATAGTCTGGCTGCAACACTGAAATATTTATTTTCAAAATATACGATCAAAACATGAAAACCTGTCACCTCCATAAGCTTTACAACAAAAATTTGGCAGTTTTAACACTAATATATTTTTAAATAGAAGTTTGACATTTAATTAGAGAAGTGCTTATCCAAAATTACTTTAGTTGGGCAGACTTGTAGTATCAGTGAACAGTCCACATTCCCACTATCTCGCATGTGACAGGTGCCAAGCTTGCTGTGGGCTAGTAAGTGATGCCAACAAACACTGCACTTAACCCTAATGAACTAACGTTCAAACTGATAAGATGGAAACAAGCACACAATTTCACGGGGCAGTCTCCTAGCATACAGTACTGTAACCCAACAGTGAAACTTCACCATTTACCTACTAATAACACTGTGCAGAACATTTACCAGGAATAGTTCCCAACAGAATCTCCGGTTGTCCAAAGTATGCTTTTTCACCCGCATATATGATGTCACACATCATGGCCAACTCACAGCCTCCTCCGAGCTACAGAACAAAAAGGATCAAATCATGCATTATGTTCTCTAAACTTCTCCAGTATTTAATTTTAATTTGGTATCATCAATTTTCAGAGCAACTTATTAGCTCAGTTGGACATAATCAGAAACTATGACCAAAGTTCAAAATTAGGTACAAACTCTTCACATCTATGTTTGGGCAATGCACAACAATATCATTTATTCGCCAATCTGCCATGGTAAAAATCTTCTCATCGTGATTAAAAATGTTTCTAATTTGTAGGATGAGCACCAACGTTATTTAGTACTGCAATGGAGAAACTGTATCACATCGGAAAAGACCCTGAAATTAACCCGCACGACACTGGTGGACAAAGGCTCCATATGTCATCTGAAATTCCATCTTCTGTTATTATAATGGATTCATTTAATCACCAAGATAGTGCGGAGAGGGATTTCATTTGTCAGCTAATGTCCAACAGCTGAATTTCAGGGCCAAAGGATTGAGGTAGAACAGACACAAGACACAGTGGGTAGAGTGGGATGCAGAGTTCAATGAGGGGATGGGTACTGAATTTAAATATCTTACTACTGAGGAAGGAGGCTAACCACATGCATTTACCTGATACATTAATCACAGGTTGGCCTGCCCAGTGGAGTGTCCATACGGTGATTATTCCACTTCCAAAGTGGCTGTTTGCAATTGTTGCGTGTTGCTGATGAACTGCGAATTCCTCAGTCAAGGAATAAAAGTGTTATTCCATAACTTGCTACGCAATAGGAGAGCCATAATTGAAGAGTTTTAAATTCCTCATTTTGGCCAGTGCAGTATCAACACGTGACTGTCACACAGACTGATGACTTTGCAACAGGTGGGGAAAGAGGTATGTGCACAAACTCATGTCCGATGGCATAAGTAGCTTTTATAACAAGTTTTCTTCTCTTAATATCTCCCCTCTGCCTCTTCTGAAGGTGTTGACTTTCACTTGCGCACCGTTTCCTAGGCATCCGTCATCCTTTGGTTGCTCATCTCAATGTTCAATCGTCACATCTTAATTCCAGAGAGTGAGTGTTGGCAGGACAATCAGCCTTGGCGGGCATCATGTCCTCACCCGACAGCCAAGAACATTTTTCCGCAGATGTCAGTGGTTCAGGACTGAGTGTGGGAACCTGGGACTGATCTTGCCCAGCTTTGCTCAGGAATTGTAAGATCAAGTGCAGGTGTCTCTGCTACAATCTCAGCTACCTCAGTGAATTAAACATTGGACCTTCTTGCCTAGATGGCTTAATTATAAGCTACCTTCATCAATTCACTGTAATCAATAGAGTAGCTGTCTAAGAAATAGTCTTGTACAAGGGAATACAGATGTAAGACTACTACTTGGCGTGATAAATCTGTGCAGTAGACTGCTTCCCTCAATCTATGAGTCTTCCCACCCTCCTGAAAATGACCCAAGGCTAGTGAAACTTGTCACCTCAGAGGGATGTTTTATTTTTAATGTCAATCAGGGCTGGGGTCTGGAATTGGGGTCTCTCCCTGTGAGAAATGAGATAACCTAGCTGCATCACACTGTCCTCCTGCCCACAAGGGGATAAGGCAGGGGAGTGAGACGAGGTAGAATGCTCTTTAAGAGAGCCAGTGCAGATTCAATGGGCCGAAAGGCCTCCTGCACTGTAAAGATTCCGCGATCACACGGTACTCGAACAGACTTTGAGATGCATACAACAAGCTCAAAGCGTCAACTTTCAACCCTCAGCACTACCTACAGCATAGCCGTTCACAGCAGCAATCACAGGCTTTTTAGTTGTGGCCACACGGTTCCAATGGGAAAGGAAGTTCCCAGAGTAGCATTCCTGGAAAGTTTTCTTCTCCATCTCCTTGATATCAGCACCAGCTAAAAAGAAAAAGAAAAAAAATCAAATAAAACGGGAATTAAGTTACAAATGCAAAATTCAAGAACTTGAATTTGTATAGCAGCTAAAACACCAAGACACTTCACAGGAGCATTTTTTTTTTATTCATTGACTGGATGTGGGCATTGCCGGCTAGGCCAGCATTTATTGCCCATCCCTAGTTGCCCTTGAGAAGGTGGTGGTGAGCTGCCTTCTTGAACCGCTACAGTCCATGTGGTGTAGGTACACCCATAGCGCTGTTAGGAAGGGAGTTCCAGGATTTTAACCCAAATCAGACAAATGCTGGCATGGAGAAAGAAAGGCGAAGTTGGGGCAAATGACTAAACAATTGGTCTAAAGGCCAGGCTTTATACAGCATCTTGAAAGAGAGAGAGAGAGGAGGCGTAAAGACTTAGGGAGAGAATTCCAGAATTTAAGACCCAAATGGCAGACGGCACGGCCACCTTAGGCTGGGGGAAGGAAGTGGGGAAGGATGGAAAAGATCTCGGAAGGTCATAGGGCTGAAGGAGATTACAGAAACAGAGAGGACAAGGCCACGGAAGGATCTGAACACAGGGATGAACATTGAAAAATCGAGGCACGGGTGGACTAAGAGCCAATGTGGATCAGCCAGCACAGGGATGGTGGGCGTGCGGGATGGTGCAAGTCAGAATACAGCCACAAGAGGTTTGGAGACACTCAATTTAAAATACACATGGCTTGAAGTGACATATCCTTTTTGCTTATACGTAGGACAATGTATTGAACAATCAAATGCAAAATTAAATATATTTCCTTCAAAAAATATTATTTTTGGGATACAGTATACGAGTAATTTGAGACAAGATGTGATTAGTGTCACACAGCTTGAGGGGAATGGGTAATTTTGGACCTAGGATTCCCAAAGTTCCCTCCCACTCGGGTCTCCCTCCTGTCACGCCTGAATGAATATTAACTAATTGACAGAGATTGATTTGATTAATCAAAATCTCCATCATCATCATCGTACCATGCAGTCACCAGAAAGTGAACTAGATGGATCATGGTCTCTTTTCATCGATAAATTCCTGTGTTCCTATCAAATGTTAAATCTCAAATGTTAGAAAATATAATAGTTCATTAATAAATGTCTTTCTGGATACCTGCCTGCAAATGCCTTTTCACTCCCTGTGAGGACAATGGCTCCAACTGCAGGGTCATCTTCAAACGTGTCCAGTGCCTGACTGACTTCCTTCATCAATATGTCACACAATGCGTTCAAAGCTGTCGGCCGATTCAGCTGGATAAACCCCACATTCTTCTGGTTTCCCTTCTTTTCCACGAGTATATGTTGATACTGGCCACCTTGAAAAGAGAATGATAAAAGCAGCACATTCATAAATTACTTACATAATCGATAGCAAAAACAGAAAACGATCTGAAGCTTTGTGTTAATCTTTAAACACCATTGCAATGGATCGAGTCCTCCAAAGGAAACGGAAGCGACCTGCGCAGAAGCTTTCTGCCTCTCTTCACATTCTGCTTCTCCCTTTGTTCAATCTTCAGGAATGTCGAACAGCATATGATCGAATATATTCCTTCACAATCATCTACTCATTGCCAGAAGAAAAGCATCTGGCGAAATGGATCAGTGGTAAATGTACCCATGTGATGCGTTTCTGAGCTACAGGAAAGAATGGACTCGAGGGGCCGAATGGCCTACTCCTGTTCCTAAAAGCTGCCAAGTCTGAAGCCTGGCCTGGGCCACATTAGCTTTTTTGAAACTTCATTCACAGGAGTTGGGCATCCAGGATTTACTATCCAACCCTTATTGCCCTCGGTGTGGTGAGCCTCCTTCTTGAATACAGCTGAGTGCCTTGCTTGGCTATTTCAGAGGGGGTTTAAGAGTCAACCCCATTGCTGGAGGTCTGGAATCACATTATATGACAGACTGAGTAAGACTGAGTTTTCCTTCCTCACGGACATTAGTGAACCAGCACAGTTTTCACAACAATCTGGTAGTTTCACAGTCACCAGCTTTTTATTCCAATTTTAATTAATGAATTCAATTTAAATTCCCCCAGCTGTCATGGTGGGATTTGAACTCATGACTTTGGGGGTCATTGTTCCAGGCCACTGGATTACGAGCCCAGTAACATAACCACGACATTACAGAAGCCCATAGCTCACCTCAGCCAGGGTAGCAGTGGCAGGATTTACAATTTACAGCAGCCCTCTTCAGGATACGAGTGGGAAAAACATCATTCAGACAGGGCTCCCACTCCAGATCACTAACCAGTGAAGTTCACTGGAAAATATGAGGTATTGGGCAAGGCAGAATCAGGCTCGCCTGTTACGCCCCATTGTCCAGTAGGCTTAAACATGAAGCAGAACAGCCATTTGGGAAAGATATGCCTCCGGAACCTGGCCCAGGTATGCACAAGAGAGGAAAGGGGAGAAAACTGGGGGGAAGGGAGCATAAGTGGCATTAATGCTGTAGACAACAAGTGCTGCCCCCAGATCTTGGTGTAAATGTCACAAAAAGCCATAGGAAGATTGGTTTATAAAGCACAATCTTACAATAAGATATGCTGGAGAAATTGGAAAGCAGATTACTAAACAGTCAGTCTAAAAGCAACTTTAGAATGCATGTGAAACACCAATTACAGGCACTACACATTGCAAATTTTAAAGAAAACTTGACAAATGTCCATTTCTCCTGCGACAATAATTAATCACGTATCAAATCAATCAACCCTTTTGATGTGGTTCAAAATGGTTCAAAACTTGTTTTAAGTGATTATTTTGTATTTTCTGGTTTCACAACTGATGCAATGAAAACAACCTTAAGGGCCTTGCGTCCACAGGCTCAGCTCATAGGTTCAATCCTGAACCTGCATGACAACCCAATGGATACAAAACCCTGCTTGTTGGCCACTGTAAACGTGTTTTTCATTGCTGCATTGAAAGTAGCCTGATGCAAAGAGTCAATAAAATTAGACCTCGACTCCCTTAGTTCTCATACAGATGGGCCAAAATTGCACCTTTAAAACTGGGCGAGATTTCTAGTCTTTTTGTTATACACAAATTAAAAACAAGATCTGCCAGGTACTTGTGTGCCCGCTGTGCACAGGCACAGTGGTGGTCAGTGTGGTGGGCAATAATAACCGGCCTCCCAGATTACAAGTGTTTTTCTGTTGCACAAACTGACATCCTTCCTCAACACACAATCACATCAACAAGGGTAGCTCAGAGCCCAGGGTTCTGCACAATCCAAACATGGCATTGCTCACAGACAGTCTGGGGCTTGGACTGTAGGGATCTACCCATGTTGGCTACACTGAGCTGACTCCTTGGGTGCACAAGCGACACGAGTTTTCTTTCAACATGAGACCCAACTGGATAGGTCTCTCAATTTCGATGGGTTACGCAATTGGAGTTAGTGCCAGCTGCAGAATAACTCCAGGCCTGATGGAAAGCCACGTTTTAAAAGCACAAGTATAGGAGTTCTCAGGACATGTAAAGTGAGGTGTTATAACATTGTTGTCACCTCAGCACTCTTTTCCATCCCACCTCTTGACTTTAAAGTCAACCAGCAGGCCCACAAGAACAGCAAGCTCGTCCAAGACTGAGCTCCTTAGTCCCTGATCCCAGTAAAGCACTGTTCCTATTTTAACCGTGGGCTAGACCCTGAACGTTACACTCCTGTGCTAACCAGCCTAATTTTAACTCTCTTGCAAGTGGCTGGGTTGGAATCAGTTAAAATCTCACCCAATGGTCTGGGACTGATTGCTGTTAAACAACGACAGCCCGAGCTTCGTGGAGAAGATCAACAAAATAAGAAATGTCAGTCTCATTTTTTTTCTGAAGATGGGGTGGGCAGGGAAAATGGTTTGCAGAAGGGAAACTTTATTCTCTTGTTTTTTTTTCCAAAAAAAATACATCAATCACACACCAGTATCCAGAGTCGACAGCAAACGTTTTGCAATGCAATTTTGCATAGCTGGCTTTGTTTAAGATATTAGTTCCGAATTATTCAGTTGCAGACAGAGTCGGCGGTGTTTTTACTGCTACTTCCACGGACTTCAACTTCCGAAGGTCACTCACTCCTCCAGCAGTTTGCATTCACCCCCTCCCCCTGTAATGCACAGGAGGCCCCAAGCTCTCTTGGCCTCGACTTTGCAAAGCTTTTTAAGAACCTTTCTCTCCCCAGCTCCTCCTCCCGAGGGAAGGTGCCCAGCTTACCTGCACTGTAGGCTCTGGCTGCATTGAGCATGCAAGGCAGGGTTCTGGAGGCACGGAGCGAAGAGGCAGCCGCTCTGCACAGAAAGGACATTGCTGCTGTTCGCTAATGGGCTCTGCCTGTGCCTCTACCCCAGAATCTGAGAGTATCGCGAGAGCCCAAGATCACCGCCTCCCGGGAGCTGTCAATCACCCAAAATTTGGGCGGTTCTCCTCCCCCCCCACCCCCCTTCCAATTAATGATTGACATTTCTCGCAGGTAAATGAATGGATTCGTTTTTCCTGCTGGAAGCCGAGAGCCCCGGGCTAATAATCCTGCATTTAATCCCACCGCCCAATTGCAATAGTCTTAAATTCAGCAGCAAATATGTATCCAGCAATTGGTAACTTTGGCATTCTGTGTGGGTTCTGTAGCAATGCGCTTCGGCAGATACTCTCTCTCTCACTGGAGTGCAACTATTTGCCAACACTGCTACCACTGTTCTGATCGCAACCTGTCTTTCTCTGACGCCTGCCGGTATATTTCCAGCACTGTCCCAATTTTATTTTATATTTGCAGCATTTGTACAATTTCCCTGATTTTACTGGAGGGAGTAAGCAGCCGGAGCGAGGCTTTTCAAAAGGCGGCTTCTTTCACGCTCAGTAACCTAGTTCTGATTTTTGCAGGAGAGAATGAACCATGTGCTGTTTTCCTTCTGATGTCAAACGTGACCCAAATGAAAATGAAGCTTGCACCCCTGTGAAAATGACGTTTCTGCTGCGCTGCAGAGGGTTTGGGAACTGTCGCGCTTCTGAATGGAGCAGGAACAGTCTAGGCGAACACTGCTCTTCGAGTCATTGATGACCGCACAGACTGAAGCCATTGGGCCCATCGAGTCCATGCTGGCCCTCTGTGGAGCAGCCCAATCAGCCCCCTTCCCCTGCTCTAACCCCAGCGCTCTGAGAGTTTATTTCCCTCAAGTACCCATCCAATTTCCATCTCATTACCACTTTGCTGTGTAAAAAGGTCTTTCTCACATCCCACCTGCATCTCTTGCCCTCTCCTAGTCCTTGTACCATCAGCTAATGGGAGCAGTTTAGCTTTGTCCACCTTATCTGAACGATACTCTTGTTACACTTCTATCAGATCTCCCCTCAATTTCCTTTGCTCAAACGGGAACAATCCCAGTTTGTCTAAGCTAAGCTTGTAGGTAAAATCCCTCACCCCTGGAACCATTCTGGTAAACCCCCTCTGCGCCCTGTAATGAATCCTCACATCCTCTTCTGCTCTGTGCTCCAGACAACATACAGGAATGCTGCAAAAGCAGCCTTGTACAATATGTTAAACACCAGTTTAAAAATTTAAAGCAGGAGAGTTGACGATGCCATCTGTTTACATACAGCTTGCAGCACAGAAAGGGGACCAACTGAGCCCAGTGTTTAAGCACCAAATGAGCCTCCTACCACTCCACCTAGCCTCATCCTCTCTACATACCCTATACTCCTTTCTCCCTCGTATTTATCTAGCCGCTCCTTAAATGCATCTGTGCTATTCACCTCAACGACTCCATAAGGCAGCAAGTTCCACATTCTAACCACTCTCTTGGTAAAAAGGTTCCTCCTGTATACCCCGTTGGATTTATTACTGACTATCTCATATTTGTGGCTTCTAGTTCTGGACTTCCGCACGAGTGGAAACATCTTCTACTTCTGCTAAAATATTTGGTGGGCATTTAATTTGTTAAAAAAAATGACCTGACTGCCAAGTGATCTTAAAACTATCCTAAGTATAATAATGCTCAGCTAGTATTTCCCCTCCCCCACATTGCCTTAATTCTTGAAAGCTCGAACCACCTGACAGTGCCTGAACATCCTGTCCCTCCACATTTGCATAGGGTGGGTGTTGTAGTGGAGCAAACTGAGCCTTTGGATTGGCTGCTGCCAGTGGACACATGGGGAATTCAGGGGCTGTGAGCCTGCTAGCTTGAGTGCATTGTTAGAGCCTTAGAGGTGTTTTTGCTTTTGGATGTCTCTAGTGGGTACCTTTTGACTGTGCCAGCTCCTTATTTTTACCCACTCTTAGGAGTGACTTCCAAACTGAACTGCCACTTTTGGTCTGCCTTCTTCAACAAGGAGAATCTGGTTTTGTTTCTCCATGAGGCTGAAAGGAGGAGGAAGGCCCCCCCCCCCCCCCCCCCCCACCATCCAGAATCCAAGAGGGAGGGAAATAAAATATTTGGTTTGACAGGAGGTGACCATGGTCATCAAAGTGGCAACCATTAAATGAAGGACGAAGTTCAACAATCTGATCAGCAGAGACAGGCAGGAATTAGTCTCTAATTTCTACTGCCCTGTGCGGAATAAAGGCTTTCCCTTGATCCAAGCACCCTAATCGACAGCTAATGCCATTTTCCAAGTGCCACAACTGTAAATCCCCCAGTGCGTTTCACTGAGAGCCATACCACAAAATGCCCACAACTTGGCACCTGATGCCCGACAGGCCTATTCAGATTAGAAATACAATCACTCATCTCCTTCAGTTCATGTGCATGAGATCAGTACCAACAAATTGGAGGGTAAGGAAAAGTCTTCGTTCCAAGAGTCTGACTGTAGAGGCGTTAGCGCTGTTGTGATTGTAGGCCAAGGCAGTCCACTATTGAAGACAATCCCTGACACTTGGAAATTTTCCTGTACTATGGCTTCAAGGCTTCCCAAACCACCTCTCTGGAAAACCTCAGCCTAAGGATGCATGGCTCCTTTGATAGCAGGTTCACGCATGTCCTCAGGAACCTGTGGTTGCATTTACAGAAATATAGATGAACAGAGCACCTCCTTGAGAGAGGCCTCTTTAAATACAGCAGAAACCATCCCGCTGTGCTCTTCATTAACCATCTACGTAAATTTGCCTGGATACTTATCCAATGCAGCTTATCTTAACGACTATGTCCCAAACAGTGACTTACCCAGCTTACAGTACTCTATGAGTTCACCCCCGATGCCTCAACCCCCTCCCACGGCACCTTCCCATGCAACCGCAGAAGGTGCAACACCTGCCCCTTTACTTCCCCTCTCCTCACCGTCCAAGGGCCCAAACACTCCTTTCAAGTGAAGCAGCATTTCACTTGCACTTCCCTCAATTTAGTCTACTGCATTCGCTGCTCCCAATGCGGTTTCCTCTACATTGGAGAGACCAAACGCAGACTGGGTGACCGCTTTGCAGAACACCTTCGGTCTGTCCGCAAGCATGACCCAGACCTCCCTGTCACTTGCCATTTCAACACTCCACCCTGCTCTCATGACCACATGTCCGTCCTTGGCCTGCTGCAATGTTCCAGTGAAGCTCAACGCAAACTGGAGGAACAGCACCTCATCTTCCGACTAGGCACTTTACAGCCTTCCGGACTGAATATTGAGTTCAACAATTTTAGATCATGAACTCTCTCCTCCATTCCCACCCCCTTTCCGATCCCCCTTTTTTCCAATAATTTATATAGATTTTTCTTTTCCCACCTATTTCCATTATTTTTAAATGTATTTCCATCCATTGTTTTATCTCTACCTTTTAGCCTATTTCGATCCCTTCCCCCCACCTCACCCCACTAGGGCTATCTGTACCTTGCTCGTCCTACTTTCTACCCTTAATGTCACCTATTAGCACATTTCTTAGCTAATATCACCACCGTCAACACCTCTTTGTCCTTTTGTCTATGACATCTTTTGGCTATCTCCACCTATCACTGGCCCTCTATCCAGCTCTATTTGTCCCATCCCCCTTATACCAGCTTATATTTCACCTCTCTTCTATTTTTCCTTAGTTCTGTTGAAGAGTCATACAGACTCGAAACGTTAACTGTGTTCCTCTCTGCAGATGCTGTCAGACCTGTTGAGTTTTTCCAGGTAGTTTTATTTTTTTTCATTCAAACTCTCATTAACTTTGGAGCCAGGAGCTGTCACTGTGCTGTTACTGTGCTACCTCAAACAGCAGGAGAATTGCTCATACAATGAAAACTGATAATATTTGTCTGGATATATCTTCCATGGAAAACCCTGTGTTGTTTCAACTAGCAGGAGCTGATGACATTTGTCTGGACTTTGCATGGAATCAACTAAATGGATATTGGAACAAAAGGAAATATGTTTTGACATGTCTGAGTTAAATTATTATAAAAGAAAAGCAGATCTAAGGTCTTGGGCTACAGTTGGAAGAAGCGCCGAGTTTGGTCACCTTGACTCAGTCAAGACCAGACAGACCAGCCATGTTGGGGATTGTAAGTTTCAGCCAAATCGTAGTGACATTGGTCTGAGTTTTGTGAAGATTTGGGGTGAAAACCTGGTGTTTTTTGCCAGTACCTTGTAACTTGCTTCAGCCATATCTTGGTGCTATTGGTCTGAGAGTATTTTCTCTTACAGTTTCATCACAGGACCTGGTGTTTTGCCTGTGTTTTTGTAAGTTTTAACCGAGTCATGGTGACTTTGTGTCGGGTGGGAATAGGTTGGTTTAAATTTTGGGTTTTGTACTGTGGGATTATGGGCGATTCAATAAAGCAGTTGTGAATTATCAGAAGAAACTTGTCTCGCTGGTCATTCTGTTCAAGCCATACATACGTGAATCTGGTGTCACAAACTTGAGTGTGGGGAGAGTCTCTGAGGGTAAAGGGAAACCCCGACAGCACATAGCTCCGATCTTCATGCTGAACCTTGGGTACAATATCTTTTGCTGCTGTGCCATTGAGAACTCTGTCAGCCCTGCCAGGTCTGGTCTTCGTGGGCGGAGGAAGGACATTTCACTCTTCACCAGGCTCTCAGCTTCTTTAAGCCTTAGTATCAATTCTAAGGTGAGAGTCAGATGCAGTGTGGAAATAGAGTTGACAACTCTGGTTAAAGGTATTCCTGGAGGTTTCATCACATGACGACCCCATGTTCAGCCGTTAGTCGGCCAACACATCCACCCTTGTGACCTACTGCCTTCCTACACCAACTGGAAAGCAAAAATACTCATTACACAATTGGATGATACTTGAATGCCAGCCAAACAACCTTTCTTCCCCATTTCCAATATTTTTTATAGCTGCTAAAGAGAAATGTTCAAAGAAAATGATAAATAAACAACCCTTTTTAATTTCCCTTGATTTTTTCTCCACGGTTGCACACAGCAGAGTCCTGGAGACTCCAGGCCAATCCTGGAGGGTTGGCAACTCTATGTGGAGACCAATGCCCTGAAACACCCAAAGACTTGGTTCGCACTGAGACTGCACTAGGATGAAAGGTGCTGCACCTATACCTACAGCCCAGGGTGGTTAGGAAGAGCTGACAATAAAAAATGGAGTTCTGAATTTAGGATAGAAACAGAACAAAGATTGATCCAAATATACAAAAGGAAGACAGTGAACCACAGGCAAAAATAAAGAAAGACAATGAAATTCACAATGTAAGATAGAGAGAGGGAGTTCGAGGAGATCTGTACGTGCATTTCAGGCAATCCTTTAAATGAAGAAGACTAAAGTGTTGAGATTTTTCTTTCAATGCGGAGATGCTTCTATTGCAGCCGTAACTAGGGAACTAGGTAACATGTGTTTGTGTCAAAGCTCCTCCTCCCGTTTGGTGATTCGATTTTTCCCCCCTCTTGCCTGTGTGAATATTTTTTTCGCTATAGCGAAGACAGTTCAGTTCATTTCATGTATAGTTTGCTCCGGATTCTCGGCTGTAAACTCGGTAACATTACAGGCGACGATTTTATACTAAGACCGTCTCCGGTTTAAATCATAATCCGATTAGGGTTTGGACGTGTGGTGAGAAGCGACATAGAGACAAATAAGGGGATCAGACAAGGGGATCCATGCTCTGCGCCATTTACTGCAGTCCAGTACAGCAGCCACAGTGACTATAAACTCTGCCAGAGGTGAGTACAGTACTGGGCACTCGGTTTAAGGATGGTTAATTTAGGGCTGTCAAGCAAAGAGAGAAGATAGTGGCATTTCTGAAAACAAAACCTAAAAAAAAAAACACGATCTGCAAAATAAAATATGCCACGCTTGGTTTATTCAATAAATAAAATGTAAGACTCTAAAAAAAAAATCAGCTCTAATTACCCCCAGTAATTGCAATAATAACCAATCTAGCAATTGCATATGAAAGACAAAACATGGCCGATAAACTGGCTGTTCCAGTGTGTGATAGATTCAGATGAGGCTACCATTGAACATCAATGGTATAGGGAGAACTGGGATTCAGAATTCTTTGACTAAGTAATTTAATTTTGAAGTCACTGCTTTAGGAAAGTAAATTCGACCCATGTTGCATACAATGAATGCAATGGGTGATGTCAGTATTCCATTGTTACACATGGACAGTAGTATCTATATAATGGAAATGGGAGAATTGCCAGTGTAGCAAACAACAATATATTTTAGGCAATGAATGTACAGAGATGTGACAGTAACACCGACAGTAACTGTCGATATAGGACTGAGCCTGAAGTTCAAACAGCCTTACAAGGTGTGTGCGCTGTGCTGGATCTGAATCCAACCGGGGGTACTTGCGTTAGAAGGGTGTGGGTGGCCGCCCGCTGGTATAAATGAAAAGTGAATCTCCTCAGCCATGGTTGCAGCTCATTGATTTTCCCAAGACAATGACCGCGAGGAAGGCAATGGGAAGCGACATCAGCAGTTCTTCCCTAGTAGGTGGCTTTAAGAATCCTCTGTGTGAGATTTGAGTTGGGTTAGGTCCTGTCCTAGGGCAGAAAGTTTATCAATAAGCTGTGAATATACTCAGATATATTAATTGTAACATACTAGTCCCTATCAGTTTAATCCAACACATGCATTGAGAAATGTCACAGGATAAAACTAATGCCCATAATGTTTCATGGTGATTTTGTGAGGTAAGTGTCAAACCTCTTAGCAGCTGTATTAATTATGTGCTAGTCCATCTCCCCTAGTGCTGCAAGATGAGACAAGATTAAATTCAAATCTTCAGGTGCAGCATGATTAGAAGATGAGGTAATTGGGTCAGGGTGCAGAGACATAATTCGGTCCCCATTTTATGTAATGCATTGTCATTTTAAATTTCTATTATGAATTCCTACGTCAACATTTTTAGAAAATGCTCATGTAAACCTATTATACTGTAATTACATCCCCCTACCAGTAGGGGGTGATCTACCGCCATGAATAATTACAGTGTGATAAGATTACATGGGCAGTTTCCATTATAATTACAGACATAGGAATTTATACTATCAAAAGTTGACAGGAAATGCAGACGTAAGATTTTTTTATGTAATATACAGATTGAATGTACTGAAATTATCAGTATGTACATTGTATTTGAAAGTTCTACAATAACAATGATTATTGTTATATTTGTGTTTTTGTAATTTTGCTGTGGGTGCACTCTTCTGCAAGAAAAGGTAACACCAGTGATGTGGCCCTAATCACAACACTGTTAAATTCTCAAGATATCAGTTAACACTGTTTTATGATTTATTGAATTGTATTGTAAAAATAGGCAGGGTATAGAGGATCAATGCCATATTATTATGTATAGAACAGTGTAAACATAGAATATTGTTCAGCCTGTGAGGTCTGATTCTGATGCCATGTTCTTACTCTGATTGGGTTGGTGATCTGAAATTATAATTGCTATTTCTGAAATTCTACTGAAAAAAATCATGTACTGCAAAAAAATTGTTGTGACAAATCTCACAACCATGAACCAAAGTGTACCAACCAATGAAAACTGTCCTTCTATGTATGCTATCATCGACAATTGGTAGTCCAATTAAAAATGTTCATGACCCAGTTGCATCTCATTGTGTGGATTTAGTGGTAAACCCACCACTTGTTGGTATAATTACTTACTCATTTGGTGGATTTTAATGGGCTATTTATGAACCAGTTTTCTCTCTTCTCTTCCTGACTTCGCCACATCTCTTGTAATTGCTTATATTATTTTAATTGTTTATAGATGAATGTTACTGTCTGGGCTGGGAGATAGACACCTTCAACAGAACTTGTGCGCTTGGTGTGAATTCTCATATGTGAGGGTTGCACATTGGCAATTCGTTACAGTCTCTGTCTCAATAGTCACAAATAATTGTTGGGAAGAAGCCTCCTAACTTCTCACTCTTGTATTCTAGTGATAATCCTGAGTCAAGATCCCCATGCATCAACAGTGGAAACAATTTTTCACTGTTTACTTTTTCAAAACATTTCCAGAGAATAAAGCCACAACTTTTCAAATGTTTCTTTACAACTTATAACCTTTCGTTCCAATAGCATTCTAACAGAGCTTCACCATATCCTTCAGATAATAGGGCACTTATTATTGCGATATTGCTTTCAGAGAGAATATGCTAATGAGTTTGTAGCTAGGATGCAAACCATGTGATCAGCAGACATTATTCAGAGAAGCTTCTAGTTTAGCTAACAGCATGTAGTGTTGAGGAATTGTAGCTCTACTTTCCATTTAATAATAGATGTTGAATCTTTACAGTAAATCTGTCTACTGTGCAATCATGTACCACATCTTCAAATAAACCAAACCTACGTTCATCAATCCTGTGTGGGATTAGTACGCTTGTATTAAGCAAACATAGAAATACAACACATAACTGAATGTAATATTTCAACTGTAACATAATGGACATCTTTTTAAATTCAACATCGTTGCTTCGTTTATAATATTCAATACTATTGTTTATAAAACTTGAATCCCATTGTCCTTTTTGTGGCTTTTTCTATCCGCATTCCCACCTAAAAGAGGTATTTAATTCAGCTTTGAATATAGGTAATAGTTGTAATAGTCAAAATACCCAGTCTACAGTCTGTTGCCTACTTGGTAAATGATTGTTCTTCAAATCCATTTCTATTATTTAACCATTGTATATTTGTGGCGTTGTTAAACGGAGTTGTCTTCTGCCCAGAAATCTACTTTAGCCACGTAGTTAGGTTACCACGACTCATTGTTTTAATGTGCACATGCCTATGGAAGGATTTTATGCAATGTTTTCTTTCTGTGTGTCATTTACATCAGTCTGCCTCAAGAAACAAATTCAAATTGTGTCAAATGTTTCAATGTGCAATATTCTGTTGATAACATAAGTGTACTATTTTATTTTTGGGCTGTCTTTAATCATTTCCACTTTGTGTTGCAGGGACAGTGAGAAGGGAGCAAGAAATTTCCATTGAGGGTAGAGTAGGTCGGGTGACGTCACAATGGTTATTCAGATGAAGGTCTATGTGATTAAAACACATTTTAAAAACAATCTCTCTACACTGATGGTATGAGTAAGTATAGACAATAATTAAACTGAGATCATTCATGATTTTCAACTGCTTTTCTTGGCTGTAAGTCATAATATGGTTTGTGAATGTGTACCAGTCCAGATATACAGCGGTAACTACTACGCAGCAACTTACTGGAGAGGAAAACATTGTTAAATACAATACCTGTAGAAAATGCGGACTTGTTTTATCTAAAGTTGCAATACTGGGCAGATGGGCAGTTTCCCCCTCTCACGCACAATTGTATATTTTCTTTGGATTCTGACTCCAGTAGTTGACTCCAACAAGTTCACTCAAGCTGTAGGTAGAGATACACCTCTGGGGCTTTACATTAACAACTCCAGTGCACTGACCTGTAGACTAGCTCCCTGGATCTCAGTAGTGTCCTTCTCAACCAAACACTTCAAGAGAAAGTTCTTCTGCTGAGTTGATTTAAATGCTGGATTATAAGGTTAACATTGCTGGAAGTCGGCACAAGGAAAAATACACAGTCCCCAGTGAAACAAAAACCCAGCAAGAAAAATTGGAAAAACTATCATAAGTGTTGTTACTGGATTTACACAACTGACTTTTAAGGGTAGATTTTCTGAGTTCCCGCCTGTGATGAGCTACCTCACATTCAATGAATACATTGCCAACAATTTTTACATTTGTGGAAATTGAGGATTGAAAATGATGCCTCTGATATTACAATGCATGTGAGAAACATCACAATGAGCGGGGCCTTAGAAAATATTGACTTTAATCTACAAAAGATGTTCCCAGGCTTCCACTTTGTGCATTTTTCTAGTCTTCTGGGTGTACTCTGGGTGTCAGTGCCACTTGCTTCCAAAGAAGCTGCCTTGGATTTTTTATGTGGCTAAATAATGTTAATCTTTCCAGGTCTCTTGAATGCTTCATCATGAATAGAACCACAGCAACATGTTGGATGGTCATTCTGTTGGTAGCCATCTTCTGCGAAAACGTCACTTGTAAGGGAGGGCGAGGAGGAGCTCGAGGCTCAGCTCGGGGCTCAGCCCGTGGGCGTTTCCGTGTTCCCCGGGTACGGGTCAAGAGTCCCAGTCGCTACCGGTCCTATGGCTCCAATGCAAGGGTAGCAGTAGCAGGTGCCGCGGCTGGGGCTGCAGCTGGACTTGCGGTCGGATATGCGGCTGGAAGGCTGAGAGGATCGAGGCTGATCTGGGATGAGGGTATTCAGAGCTACGTGAACATGAGTTGCTCCCCAGCCAAAAACTGCACATCCGAGGGAGGAGTCTACAGTTACAGAGCCTGGACATCCTCAGCCGCTTCATTCTGGCCTTCCTTCAGCTTGTCATCCATCTGCTCTATGCTTAGCTTCAAATATTTCCAACTTTAAAACTCTAGAAAGCAGTATTCAACTGTTCCTCAATGTTTTATCACAGCTACAATTATTATTCTCTTTAGAAGTTTATTAGCATTTTAATATCATTCTAAATGTTAATAGATATCATATTTGTTTATAGCACTGATAGGTTTAGGCAGTGTAGAAGACTATATGCATCCTAATACAGTTTCCCAAGAGAATCAAGCCACAGTATCTACATTTGTTGGGTGAGTTTTGCTGCAGCAATCATTGGTTTGACACTAATGCTATATTCTATCTGGAAACTGATGTAAATTCCCTGAATTGTTACTAAATTATCATAAAAGTATATGCAGTTATCAGCAATCTCAAAAGGCAGGGAAAGCTAACTGCCCTGTCAGTCAATTTCAGACTTCCCAATTGTTAGCCTCAGCAGAAGTGTGGTTGAGCACAAGGCAGCATTGCAGCACTTTATAAACACGGCTACTTCTCTTTCCTAAAATGGGAAGAGAAGGATTTCACCCTTTTGAAGTTTGATGTTACAGACAAGCTCAGCAGACTACAAGAAAAGTTCTAAAATTTGGCGTGACTCCGATGGATATTATATCGTAATTGGTACGAGCTGACCACTTCCAGATGTACTCACTCCACTACAGAATTTGAATAGCCCCATTTTGTTTTAAAAGGAGAAAGGGAAATTGAGGTAATTCTGTATTTCATCCACTGGTGCAATATGAAATTGTACTCCTGCCTTATGTGGAGTATAACTGCCCTCTTGGTGCATGGAACATTTGACGCCAGTTGGACCTGTCAATACTTTATTAGAAGCTAACTTTAACCTAATAGTTACAAGATATGGAGAGGTAGAGAAGGTGTTTCCAGTTGTGGGAGAGTCCAAAACTAGGGGCCATAAATATAAGAGTTACTAATAAATACTATAAGGAATTCAGGAGAATTTCTTATTCAGAATGGTGAGAATGAGACAGGGCTTTTATTCCACTGGGAAATCTTTAAATTTAACATAAAAATGGTGCACATTTGACTTCACAGTTGATGTATTTTCACTCTTAAGGAAACATTTTGAGTGTAGATGGTGTTGGCCTCTACATTATTGTTACTCAAGACAACATTATAAACACAAGATACTTTTGTCAATAGGCTAAGTTCATTGTAAATTTGCTTCAGCAATAATTACCTAATAAAAATCAATCACAATCTTGAAATTTTCAAAGTGGAATTAAATGCAGGATTCTCATTCCTGAATTATTTTTCCTTTGAAATTTTAAAAGCTTCTTTCTCTTAGTGGGTTTTAAAAAGCCCCTTATGGGGAAAAGTGGGAAACTGCAAATAATGGAGTGTCTCTGGTCTTTACAATATGAGACTTGTCAAACCATCTTGTGGATCAATTTGTGACACGTTTGTAGTTTACTTCATAATTTAAAAGTGAAAGTGATGTTTGAAACATTTTATACAGTAGTAAATAGTACTTAAGTAACTATAAAATATTTTCAACAGTATTAATGTTGCAGGAAGAACATGTTTCCATTTTATATAGGTATGTGCTCAAAATACTAACTATTGACACAGCTACTTTGTGAAGTATTGTTACACAGATAATGCATTGTTTTATGAATTTATATAGGACATACTTCATAAAAGAATGTCATAATTTATCATGTTACAAAAAACAATTGAACTGAAAACATGTCGCTTACAAGCAGCAATACTTCATTAATGATTTGTGTTTGGTGACTGTTTCATTTCATTGTTTGGAATCCATTTGTAATGAAAACTATTTCCTTACAATAAAGTACTGTGTGCAATGTTTTGTCATTCCTAAGATCCATTTCAGTGAGGAGGACTGAAGTGTCCTTGTGAGAATGGGGCATAGGATGCATTCTTGCAAGAATGGGGCATGCCTAATGCATTCTTGTGTGTGTCTTGACCACATGAGGCTATTCCTGAAACAACCACATGAATGACTTGCACTATTAGATGATGTTAATTCTGGCTGTATAAGTAAAGGTTAGGATCACAGACTGTACAAGCAAACAATTCACTGCTGTCCTCAGTAGAAAGGATGCAGCAATACTGGCATTAGCATGGATGCTGTGGGTTCTGTCATCTCTATAAGGCATCCTTTGGCTGGGTGGTTCATCAATCAAGCCACAGGTTCCCCCATGCCAATACAACAACTGTGTAGTTAGGCTGAACTTTTCAGGAGGTGACATATTTAAAATTGAAAAATCTAGGTGAATTTAGGACACCACCAAAACTGAAAATAGATGGAGAGATGAGGGAAGAATCAAAAATTAGTGATTTGCTGATACTAATGATGGATTTTATAAAATTATAGATTACAAAAGGAAGGGAACCTTCTATGGTCCCGACAATCAGCTTCCTGCATGTGTAGGTTGCAATACTGAGGCAGAAGAAACAGCTTGTGGAGTGTGTACTGGGATCTTAGAATAATGGGGTGCTCAGAGAAGCAGAGATCATACTAGCACTGAAAAAAAGACAAAAAGAAATATGGTTGCAAAATGAAATGATTCTCTAAGATTATCACACCCAAGATCAGACAATGTTTGTCACAAGTGTTTTTGATGATGGCTATACTAGAAACCAGACTTGCACAGCATTCTTTAAACAATGGGGTAATATTGGTTTAATACAACACATCTTTAAATACATACTGGAGACAGTAATTACAGCTTATATGAACCATCTTGCCATATGATGTGATGGCTTAAAATTACATGAACCAAATTTTACTTCATGGTCTTTTCCATCATTTACATTTATATACAGCATCACTTTAGCTGGAGTACAGAAATATCATTCTGGTTGGGGTGCCTTGTGCTACACAGTAAAGTACACCATCACAATAACCACTTGCTTCAAATTTGTTAAATGTCTGAATCGAATGCAATGAAAAAAAACTCACAGGAATATTCGCAATTTGGAAAGAGTAAGAGGATGGATGGTGCTGCGGGACAGTGGACAATGCCATGTGGGGATCCCCTTTACTGACTGACTGGAACGTCCTAACTTGCTAATTTTGCAAAGGGTAATGGATGTCTTCTAGCTGCCACAGAGGAGCTACACGTCATTCGAACTTGCTTCGATAGTCTAAAGTAAATTCAGAATCTAGGTGCATCATGCTACTTAATGCAGATTTAGTCCTGTTTTGTATATTAATTTAAATAAAGAAAATAAAGCTGCTGCACCTAAGCTAGATGAACATATCTAGCCTAGATGACTGTGAACAAGACCATATTCAACTGTACAAGACAGCTTTCGTAGAACAGAGTGAGCAGTTGCTGGATACGACAGTTAACTAGGACAATGTAATGCCACTTTAGTCTCTACAATGCTGGAGCAAAGATGTGACAAATTCCAGTGAATGTAGAGTAAATCTGGGTCAATGCAGAGTTAATCTGGGTCAATGCAGAGTGAATCTGGGTCAATGCAGAGTGAATTTGGGTCTGTCGCACAGAGGACATACAAAAATAACTAGTGAACGCATGAATAGAAACTCAAATCTTTAATCCTTTCAGAAAGCATGTTCAACATAGCAAACCACAATTCGTCTTGGATGAAAAACAGTAAAGGCCATCAACTATAATTAGAGGGAATATTCTCATTAGAAGCTTTTTCTAAAAGAAAAATTGCTACAAAGGATGGAATTAAGAAACTATACAAAATATCTATTCCTGCTTAAAAATAAGAAATACTAAAGGCAACATGACAACAGGGTGAAAAGGAGCTACCGAGCCTAAAGTACTGAGTTAACGTGTGTAGCACTGTAATGTACCTCGGCACAGCAGGGAAGTTCAGTAATTCCTCCAAATCAGATCCCCAGTGAGATCATCAGCATTTTCTGTTTTAACTAATATTCGAAAAAAAGCAGCCCAATTTAATCAAGATTCTTAACTTGGACTAAAAGGTAGTGGATGTGAACCATCCTCATTTAACTTGTCTGTTAGTTCTGCTCACTGACTTGCAGACAACTACCAGGCATATTTTTAGCTGTAACTATTCATAATTTTTTCCTGATTTGAAAAGGTAGCTGTGCAGCACTGCGATGGATTTATTATTCAGCTCTTTTTCTCGTTGCAACCATTATCTTAGGGAGGTTTCCATACATGTACAAGAGTCTCCTACTTGATTTGGTTTTTATTCTTGAACCTTACTGATAGCACGTCCCTTGAATGTTAAACGTGGCAGCAGTCGTGCCCAGCATGTTTGTCAGCTGGGCAGCCTTCATTTTTCAAATCAGCACTTGACAATCGTGATTGTTAAAGGGGTTTAAATACTGCTCACATATACCGTGAATGGACTCTTTCCACAAGTTCACCATAGGTCACCTCAAATCTTTGGCAAGGTTTCCTGCTCTTCAGCTTTTAAAAGTGGAGCGTTAACTTTAGTCCAGCATAACCTTCCCCAGTTCTCCTTTCCGGAACGTTCTGATGAAGTCATATGCAGCAGCACTGTAGTTTGGTATGAGAATGTTCACATCACCTGGAAATTGCATCATTGACAGTTGTTTTTATCCAGTCTTGTATAATTTCAATCAAATGTCATCAGAAGCTAATCATATCAAGTCTCAATAATGAAGGGGCACCAATATATTTGAGTGTTTCATTCAATGAACTCCACATTCCCCCCTTACCCCTGACAGCCTTTCACCCCCAAACCATTTTCTAAAACCAATCGATTTAATTTCAGTAAGGAGTAACAGTAAAGTACAATTCACCACTTACCGACACCAGTGATGGCTTTTACTTTCTGTGTCTTGCCCAGTTTTACAGCTATTTTTTTGAGCGCAGTCTGTATATCATCACAGGGCTCTCCCAGCTGGTATCGCTCAACATAACTGAAAGAAAGACAGAACAAGCCATTGAGTAATCTAAATAAAAACCTGGCTGTTATTTATTTGGTAAATAACTAATGAATGTTTTCTTTTTAGTGTTAGCCTTTGTTCAATGGTTTGCACACTCTATGGCAGGAGCTCATGGGCCCACATATTTGAGCACAAAATCTAGGCTGATGCTTAGGTACTGGGGAAGTGCTGGGCTGCTGGAGATCCCCTGCCATTTGGATCAGGCGATAAACTGAGGTATCATCTGCTATTTAGGTTGTGCAAAAGATCCAACGATGCTGTTCGAAGAGCAGGGTAGCTCTCCCAACATTTATCCCTCAACCAACGTCAATAAAAAAGAATATCTGGTCACGAATCTCACTGCTGTTTGCGGGAGCTTGCCGCGCACCAATTGGTTGCTATGTTTCCCTGCATCACAACAGTGTGTTTCAAAAGTACTTCATTGGTTGTGAAGTGCGTTGGGGTGTCTTGAGGCTGTGAAAGGTGCTAAGTAAATGCTTTTCTATTCTACCCCTCTTACCAATCTTCCCTTCACTGCTGAATGCATCAACAATGCTCAAATTATACAGCAATATTAATGGAGCAAAATTTGTCCCAAATCACTTCACAAAGTGTCCTGGGAGAAGTACTAGTAGTGGGGGTTGGTGGGGGTAAAAGGGATAAACCAGGTCAAGGGTAAGGGTTTTGAGGATGGGGAAAGAGTAACAAGGTAGAAGAATCTGGGCAGGGAATTCCCGAGTGCAGGCATATGATGACTGAAGGCTCTGCCGACAAATGTGGATCAGGAGGCAGATGGGTGGGGGAATGCTTGGGAAACAAAGTTGGAGGACGTTGCAGAAATTGAGTAGGGCAAAGTCAGGCAAGAATTTATACACAAAGAAGAGGATTTTTAAAATCAGTTTTCTGGAAAACAGGGAGCAGTGAAGGTTGGCCAGCCCAGGGATGATCAATGAGAAGGCCTTAACATTAGATCGGATGCACATGGCAATATTTTGGATTCCTTGTTAGATATGGTTTCACAGACACTGGAAAATAATAGTTATTTGCGTAATGTGAGAGCCTTGACAGGGAGTATTGGTGGATAACCACCATGGGGAGCATCAGAGAAAACCTCGACCTCGTCTTTACCAAATGTTGCAAACTCCCAGCAAGCATCACATGAATAATGGCTAGAAACAGGAACCTGGACAATTTTCCTCCACTGAGGTAAATCATTGCACCCTGACTACCGCTCAGTTATCAATGCACATAAACCATTAACTGTGTCACACGAAAAAATGCTGCTGTCTACATCGCATGAAAAATTCCAGGGTAATTAGGCAGCAAGGGTGGTTCATAGGTGTGATGATCTGGAAGGTGAAAAGTAAAATCAGAAAAATGGACAATCAGTTATGACATTTTGCAATTCCCACATGTTGAGCTTTGTCTCTGCTGGGTCATCGCAATAGGCACAGGGCAGAAGCATGTTACAGAAGGAGGAGAATTGAGATGGGCCACTCGTTTTCGTGCTTTCAAATGGTTAAGGACATTAATGCAACAATGAGCCGTGTTCTACATCCCCTTGCATTTCTATCTGCCCTGTCAATCAAAATGGATACGCAGATTTGAGCCAAAGAGAAGGATATAGAATCTGATAAATAAAAGACCCAAACGCTTATCAATGGGTTGATCATCCAAAGGAAAAGGAACCAAATTTTGTGTTTATCTTAACTTAAACATAACCATCCAAACTATTCCAGGACCACGAGAGTATATTATAAAACAATACTTTTCCACTCAGACAATGTGCAAATGCAATGTTCAAACCGAGATAAGTACTTTTATAAATGAATCTACTTCAAATATGGTTGTAAAACAATTCTTACTCAAACTTCTGTTGTTTATTGAGTGTGAAAAGTAGGTAATCTGCAATTACTTCTTCTCCAACCAAGTGGTCCAATATAGTTCCTGGGAGAAATACAAATTACAAAGTTACTACATAAGAAGAAAGAAAAATCTTGCATTTATATAGCGCCTTTCACACGCTCATGACATCGCAAAGTAAATAAATTACATTTAAAGGCTAGTCACTGTTCTCAGCAGCCAATCGGCATACAGCAGTGAAATGAATAACCAGGTAATCGTTCTTGGTGCAACTGATCTAGCAGTTAACCAATATTTAATGCTCAAACGTCCCTGCTCTACTTCAAGTTGTACCATGGGATCTTTTAAATGCATCTGATAGAGTAGATAGGACCTTTGGTTTAACAGCTCACTCAAAAGACGGCATCTCTGATAGTGCAGCACTCCCTCAGCACAGCACTGAAATATCAGCCTAAGTTATGTGTTCTAAAGTGGTATTTGGACATATAATCATCCAACTCGGAGGTAAGAGTGCTATCACTGAGCCATGTTTGACACATGCAACACACAGCACATGTGAGGTTAGAAGAAATTTGGTACATTACAATCTTAAAGTTATACCCATTATGAATCAAAGACAGGAGTGTGGCGTATGTCATTTTGAGTTACAAGGATCATGTTTTTCAACTCTTCATTAACCTTTATTGTCCAGTACTATACTTTTAGAGACCCCGACCACCATGAAGGATAAGGGCAGCAGATGCATAGGAACACTGCCACCTGCCAAGTCACCTCCAGACCACACACCATCCTGATGTGGAACTATATCGCCGTTCTTTCACTGTCGCTGGGTCAAAATCCTGAAACTGCCTTACTAACAGCACTGTGGATGTACCTACACCACATGGACTGCAGCGGTTCAAAGTGGCAGCTCACTACCACCTTCTCAAGGGCAACTAGCAATGAGTAAAAAATGCTGGACTTGCCAGTGACACTGACCTGCCAAGAAAGAATTAAACAAAAATAGTGTTTGTTATAGCATTTTGTTTTGGTGAGGTATTGAGATGTTCACTGTTTGTAAAAATACAATTAAAAATAGTTATGTATTATTTCCTTGCTCTACATACACTGAAACTTGCAGAAACCCTTTAGTTCAAAGACGCTTGCAAAGTTTTACAGTACAAGTTGTGACAGTTGTTCAGGGGAATATACTGATAATACTGACTCCACAGCTACTTTAGCAATGGATAATAAGTCATTCAGTTATGTCGGGAACAGAATGTTGATCTCTTTATTTACAAATTGTAATCCAGTGGCAATTACGTCCTCATTATTGCAAGAGATGTTGATACCTTTATACTAGGAGTTTGGTCATTGTCATAGCAACAGAAAGTAACTAAAATTGTCTCAAATTATGTGATTGTGACGGGTTAAACTAGGCTAATTTTTGAGGTTAAAGCTAATTAGCAAACAGCTCTAGCTTTCTAAGAATAATTAGAGAAGTAAGGGTTATGTAAGGGTTTATACTTGAGGAAGTTATTTACAGTGACTGCCACTTGTATGGAACTCCGAAATCACGTCCAGGATCTTAGCCAGGTTTTTTTTGGATCAGAACATCAAGTACGGAACATTATGTGCACAGAATCCTCCGATAATCCTTTACTTTGTCTTGGGTACCTGTCTGCACCTTTCCCGGGTGTTGGGGTAAACAGCCGCCCCGGATTTTAAGGGATCATCCCATAACTGGGCCAGTTGTCCTGTGTAGTTTGAGGCGTTCTGGCCACATTTTAGACGTTCGAGCTTTGCAGTTGAGCAACCCACACCCGCGCACTCCACTCTCCCTCTCCTCTTCGATCTTCTCTCTGGCAGCCTGAAAAACTCTGGCAATCCCCCCGGCCACCCCCCCACCCCCCACCCCCACCCCCGCCAAAACCCCGCTCTTGCTGGTTCATGCTGATGCCAAAGTGTCCTTTAAAGTTTTTCGGTGGTAATTGGTCACCGTGTCTGGTGTGGTAGTAGAAAGGTGACCTGTTCCTCAGCTTCTGCCAACAGGAAATGGGGAACTTGGGTTAACTGCCCTCTAAATGACACTCCCATTCAATGGGGAATTAATGATTGTCTCTTTTGCCACAGTTTAAGACTGAATTTGCCACACAAGGAATTGAGTACAATGTTGGGCGATATCACTCTATGGGTATCACACTGAGGGGTTAATATTGTTCAGTCTGTACAACATGACTTTTAGTCCTTTGAATGCGAGCAGAATTTTACTAGTTACTGTAAGAGCCCAATACTGAATAGAAACTGTTGCCCTGCACATACTTTTATTATATTAACTTTGTATTAATTCACAATTGCTAGTGTTCATCTCCATAATGTGTTAACAACCTTACACAGGCTTCCGTTCACAAAAATACAGGAGCAGAACATACCACAGAGTGCCAACTTCATGCCAACTTCCAAGCTTCCTACGCATGGAGAAAAGACGCCAGGAGTATCTAATAAATATATGAGGGGTCTCTCGCAGACCTGTGGAAACATACAACATTAATAAAGGCTTAGCGTTTCCTTTCTGAAGGACAAGGAAAGGTGGCAAGAAAATACATGTCCTACATTCTGGCCAGCTGCTGCCCAGGTGACAAGGCACACTTTACTTTGGGGCTGAAAAGGTGGGAAGGCAATCCAAAGGAACTATTAACAGTATAGAAAAACTAAAAATCAGGCCACAGCAGAGCGAAATCTTCAGCTGTTCGTCATGAGCGCCCATTACAATGACTAATCCATTTACTGACATGAATCTTTACTATAAGAAGATGTCCCAAAATGATGGGGGAAATTAAAGAAAACCTCCTTGTCGCAATCTTCACCTCTTCATGATATAATACCGGCAGTGATTTTGTCAATTCTTATAGGCCCCAATAACAAGGTTACTTATAAAAACATTAGGTAGAATTTTCGGGTTGGGGGGCGGCCGCGATTGTTGGGTCCGGGAGAGGCTGGGGAACGGGCTATTGCCCGCAATCGGCCCCCGACCACAATTTCACGCTGGCTAGCCAATTACCGGGCAGCCAGCGTGAACGGCGCGCTGAAAGGCTCTGCGCTGCCAGGGTGAGGGCGGGAGGAGGGGGAGCACTGAAGTCAGTGCGGGCACGGGGGAGTGCGGAAGGAAAGCTCCCTGAAAGCTGAGAGCTGCCTCAGGGAGCTGACAAATTTAAAATCAATAAAAACTAGAATTTAAAATCCGGAATAAATGTCCACACATCAGGATGAGTCACCTCAACACGCGAATGCTGAAAACTCTGTCCAAACATTTTAGCTTTTAAAAAATTAATTGTGGAAACCTCATCCCACCCTTGGATGAGGTTTTCTGAAAAAGGCAAAAGCCACCTGGATGATTTGCCACCCTGCCAACCATAACGTTGGACGGGTAGCGAAAAATTGCCGTCAACTGTTATTTTAATGGCCTTAATAGTCCTCTTAACTGTCGGCAGGCACACTGCCAACTCTCCCACGCCCCCGCCAACTGCAATATCGCGTGAGTGTGCGATGACGTCGGGTCGCTCGCCCACACGCCGAGTGAATAATTCTACCCATTGTTTTCTTTTAGGTATTTGTTAATGAACTCCAATGAGTACTGAAGGGTTGGGGTGCAGGAACAGTGGCAGCCGTTTCATGCATGGCCAATTTGCTTTTTAAAATGGTTTCTGAATATTTAGCCTAATTGTAAACTAAATATGAGAGCTGTTTGCAAACTCTCCTTGGTCACAACTGGCTGGAATAAAAGGGTCAACACTACCCAAATAATAAATGCTAAAAACACAGCATTCTTTGATCTGTTGGTAAATCATTCTCTCAATATTGTTTCAATAGTAAAAGCTACCTAACAGCAAGGTAATTCAGAAATCAATTAGTTCATTTTGATACCACAGGCTTAATTTTTATTGAAAACTATACCAATTGAATACGTTAGTTACTTGGTAACAGACAGTGCTCCAACACAGAAACAGTGGAGGTTGAATGTTTAAAATGTTTTTGTCTCTGTTAGGATCCCTTTTTAAAAGAAGTTTAAAGAACTATCAACTTCAAGATGCATTTATTGCAGAACTTTCATTAAAAAAGTGACTTGATCTGAGTGGCGTGGCTCAAGGGAGCCAACCTGAGATACAATCACTAACTCAGGCTTAAGCTGTGAATGATGTCTTCCCATCCCTGCCGGACTCAGTACCCTCCACGCTCTCAGCTACATCACAGATATTTCAGAGCAGCCTCCTCTCGCTGACATTGATCATTTTGGTAAATAACTTAATCCCATCCTACTTTACAATTCAATTTTTTAAAAAGATGGTAGTTGATTCCTGCTGTAGGGGAATCATGTACAAATTTGGAAGCTCTGCTTACTTGACTTCAAGGGCTGAGGATGAAGCATTTCTGGTGGTGGCAGGACGGAAGGGGAAGGTATAAAGCTTTGGAAGTGTCAAATTCTGTGAAAGAGAGAACCTTTGCAGAAGATGCAAAACTTCTTACTACCATTAGAGGTCTCAAACACTTTTTAATGTCAATGCAGAAGGACGCATATTTATTAATGGGGCCTATATATTCATTACACAATCTTTCTCAATTGAATGATGCGACTTCAGTCTTTTCCATTATGAACACTAGTAGAGTGAAGAGATGGTGCCCATTTTCCTTCACTAAGGTGAAGACTTAATCTTATTGCCTGTTATCCAATGCTATCCTATCAAAATTCACCCAACTGGAAACAAGTGGGTTTTAAGCTGCTTTTACACCACTGATGAGGTCTCAGAGGAAGGCAGCCCAAGTGTACAGCGCTCCCAGATTTGTGTCCAAATCGTGCAATCCATGTGAATCGGCAACAAAAACAATCTCCTCCTGTAGCACTTGGCACCTTGATATCAGCAAGAAGGGGCCACGGGATGGTCAAATATCTGAGGCTTGCGCCACAATATGACTACTTCGAATCGTCCTTCAACTCGGGTCACACAGTTACCGGGGCTAGGCATGCCAGCGGCAACAGAGAAGATCCACAAACAGAAAATGGGGCATGTTGAAGAGCGATCTTAACTAACATAGCAAGTTTGCCACCAATATGAGCTTTTGGCAGAAGGGCAATAGCAAAGTAGCTTAAGTGTCAGTCAGTCCTGAATTATGAGCCTGACGCAGTCTGGCCGGATGTCAAGCAGTCACTTGCGTAACAAGACTGCAGTTTAGTGCTTACAAGCACTTAGGGTGCAATTTAAATTTCCAACAATTAACAAACTGCCATTTCTTATATGGAAGTGAAGGCTGATGACTTTATAATGCTGCCTTCTCTCATAAACGTTACAAATTTAGTCCCTCTTCCTCAGTGGATACATAGATGTTTAAAATACATTTCTTAAGCATGAAATATTTAGTTGGACTGCAGTAACAATCACTTTCTTTTGATATGCGAAATTATTTCTGGATTCAATTAACTCTATAAATTGGTATAATCAACATGACATGGCCAGCTGCACAAGAACCTCCCCCAGATTAAAGCAGCAAAACTTTGCCACCATAATCATTTCATTCCTGTCCAGTCTTTGGCATACAGAACCACGCACAAGAATTTTTGGACCACAGACTTAACATATAAATCTTCTGCTTTTCCGGATAATTTTTCAGCATTCTCCCACTGCATTTCTGGGTGTCAGTGGGAAGCTGAAGCTACAGACTAGGTTGCCAATGATGGTTTTACCATCCAATGTCAGCTACATGTCCAATCTGTTAATTATATCTCAAAAGGCTGTGTGCAGACAGGGGACATATTCATATGGCTTAAATATTGCTGAAAATAGAGACATGTTGCTGAAGCTTTTCACCTTGCTGGACAATTGCAAGAATACCAAATTTCAAATGATCACAACAATTTATACTACAGGAGAAAAAGGTGCTGATTGGTTGGCAAGTCGACTTTGATTGGCCAAGACATTGCCGTGGTGAAAGCAATGGGGAATTATAGGCTCCTGGGTAATTAAAAAAAGGCACAAGGTTTGAGCATATTCCTTTTGCTTTCAGGGAATTGGTCCCTGTGTATGAAGGTATGTCACTTCTAGTAGGTGTAAATGAGCCACGTTACGAGCTTGACTGATTATCTTAAATTGGTTGTTAGTGTAGCTATTAGTGCACTCAGGATTGTTCAGCAAGTGCTGCCCAATTGTGGAATCACATCTAACGGTGGACATTTTGTTTTGGGTTTTGCAAGCAAGGGCTGATTGAGTATGGTCTGCACATTGCCTGTTATGAACAACCGAAGGAACATGTTGTTTGATTTGATTAGCCAGTCATTGAGAAGTACGGCCTATGTATCTGGTATCACACCGGCTCTGAAATTCACACACAACTTTGCTCAATTGTGTTTATGGACTGACAGCATTTTTGTGTTTACCTTGATGAGTGCAAGACAAAAAGTTTTGGCAACATGCCTCTCTTTTCAATAATATATTTACAAAAATATGTTTGCATTGTACAGTTGCAGCTGCCACTTTGACATTTGATTACACAATGTTCAGCACCATCCGCAACTCCTCAGATACTGAATCCATGTCCAAATGCAGCAAGACCTGGACAATATCCAGGATTGGGCTGACAAGTGGCAAGTTAGAATTATACCACACAAGTGCCGGGCGATGATCATCTCCAACAAGAGAGAGTCTAACCACCACCCCTTTACATTCAATGGCATTACCATCACTAAATCCTTCACTATCAACATCCTGGGGGGGGGTTACCATTGACCAGAAACTGAACTGGACCAGCCATATAAATACTGCAGCTGCAAGAGCAGGTCAGATGCTAGGAATCATGCAATGAGTAACTCACCTCCTGACTCCCCAAAACCTGTCCACCATCTACAAGGAACAATTCGGGAGTGTGATGGAATACTCCCTACTTGCCTGGTTGAACGCAGCTCCAACATCACTCAAGAAGGTTGACACTATCTAGGACAAAGCAGCCTGCTTAATTGGCACCCCATCCACAAACTGCCCTGCAGGAACTCACCAAGGCTCCTTAGACAGCACCTACCAGACCCACAACCGTTACCATCTAGAAGGAAAAGGGCAGCAGACACTTCGGAACACCTCCACCTGGAAGTTCACCTCCAAGTCACTCACCACCCTGGCTTGGAAATATATCGCCGTTCCTTCACTGTCGCTGGGTCAAAATCCTGGAACTCCCTCCCTAACAGCACTGTAGGTGTATCGACACCACATGGACTGAAGCGGTTCAAGAAGGCAGCTCACCACCACCTTCTCAAGAGCAATTAGGAATGTGCAATAAATGTCGGCCTAGCCAGCGACTTCCACATCCCATGAGTGAATTAAAAAAATACTAAAGAGACTTCTGCTCAATTGAGAATTACTGAATTGAATTAAAAGAATTCTATTTCTCTTCCTTTCCTCACATTTTCCATTCCAAATTCCTGTCAACTACAATTTAGATCAGGTTTGGCCACAGTGCATGGACTAGGAATAAGACAGATGCAAGACAGATGTGACGAGCAGGCTGCACAGGTCTTTAGTACAGTTCACTGCTCAAGTAATATTGAATGTACAACTAGGTGCTTTCCTGATGGAAATATTGAATTGATAATCTTACGCAAATAGGAAAAACCTATGTGCAAAATACACTAGGCCATGCATAAACAACTCAACTGCAGCAGGAAAAAAATCTGTAAAGAGTTACTGCAAACTAAAACATCAACTTTCTGCCGATCAGAAGTGAAAGTGTAGTTTAAACAAATAGCGTGAAACATTAAGGATTTTCTTGAGGACCAGTTTTAGAGGTTGGGACCATTCAACTTACACTTTGATGACAATACATTGCATCCTGGCAATATTGCTTTTTTTGATAATATTACATAATTATTAATAAGGCAACCGCATCCTGATAATAGTGCTTCATTTTGGATTATTATGTATGGTTAAGTCTGTGTATAAAAGCTGGGCTGAAGAGTGACTATCTGACTACAAGCGGGGGAAACAGTTTTCTCATCTGTAAATCCATGGTGACAATATTGTCGAGTCTCTACTAGGGGAGAGAGAGAGAGAGAAAACATTCAATCACAAGAGAAAGAATCATACTCCATGTGATATCATCTCCATCAGATATTTTTTGTAGTTCAGAAAGATGGCACTGGTGAAAAATCACATGCAACATACTATCAATAACATTTGAAATGATTGTTTACATGTAACTTAACTATTTAGTTTTAATTACCCACTCAATATATTGTATAAACATGTATACTGATGGGTGTTGCACAATACGATTTATATCCTTACTTGTGGCATTGGCTATGACTCACTCACTGCTGCATTTACTAGGCCAGTATATTTGGGGACTGCAAATTATATCTGACAATGCCTTATCAAGTATCCTGCACAGACATGGGAAAGAGGTCTCAACAAAGGAAGCCTCCAAAATATCAGCTGCAAGTAAAATTATTTTCAACATTTCATTTACATGTACCTGAATCTTTGTGAGCACGGCTCTGGTAACCCCTGGTTCCCCACCAACTCTGGAGGCTTTGCCTGAAAAGAAAACATGGAAAACAGTTAACCAGTGACTTTGCTGCCTTTTAAAAGAGAAGTATTACTAGAATATAAATAATGAAAGACACAACGGAGAGTACGCTTCTAACTTCAGTCATCTCTTCAGCAACAACTTACATTTATATCACATGTTTAAATGTGCTTAAATGTCCCAAAGCGCTTCACAGGAACTTCATCATACAAAATTCAGCACAGACACATAGTAAGATAGTCGGGCAGATGACCAAAGGCTTATTCAAAAGAAATAGGTTTTAAGGAGTGTCTTTAAAGAGGAGTAAGGTGGAGATGTTTGGGGAAGAAGTTTCAGAGTTTAGGGCCTTGGCAGCTGAAGGCATGGCCGTCGATGGTGGAGTGATGGGATGTGCAAGGGGTTGGAATTGGAGGAGTGTAGGAATCTTGGAGGATTGCAGGACTAGTGAAAGTTACAGAGATAGGGAGGGTGAAGCCATGAAAGAATTATAATCATGGTGAGAATTTTATAATGGAGATGTTGCTGGGGCAGAAGCCAATGTGGGCCAGCGAGGACAGGGGCTGGTGGGTGAATGGTGAATGAGATTTGATGCAAGCCGGAACATATGCATCAGAGTTTTGAATGAGCTCAAATTTATGAAGAATCAAAGATGGGCCAGGAGAGTGTTGGAAAAGTCAAGTCTAGTTGTAAAAGAGGCCTGGATGAGCCCAGGAAGGGCCCGGATTGGGGAATGTTATGGAGGCGGGAACAGATAGTCTTAGTGGTCAGGTGAAAATGTAGTCAGAACAAGGAAGATTGGGGAGGAAGGTGAGCGACTCAGTGTTTTCTCAGATAGAAAGAGTTAAAAAACGCCCTGGTCAGATAGCTCAAACCACTGAATTCACCAGGATGCTGCCTGGGATGAAACATTTAAGTTATGAAGAGAGGTTGGATAGACTTGGGTTGTTTTCGTTGGAGCAGAGAAGACTGAGGGGCGACTTGATCGAGGTGTACAAGATTATGAGGGGCATGGACAGGGTGGATAGGGAGCAGCAGTTCCCCTTTGTTGAAGGGTCAGTCACAAGGGCGCATAAGTTCAAGGTGAGGGGCCGGAGGTTTAGGGGAGATGTGAAGAAAAACTTTTTTACCCAGAGGGTGGTGATGGTCTGGAATGTGCTGCCTGGGAGGGTGGTGGAGGCGGGTTGCCTCACATCCTTGTGTTACTTGAGAGTCTGGGAACAAGATTCCCACTTAGTGATCAGGGGAAGCTGCACCTTCAAAAGTCACCATGCTTCTGGTAGAGGGCTTAAGCAGAGGGATAGGTAGGTGGAACAGACAGACATCCCAGGACAACTGGTGCGTTTTGTAGTGGGAAGTTCCAGTGTGGTATGTGCAAATGTCTTTCACACAAGGAACAGTACAGAGATAAAACGTAATTGTGAAAAGAATTGTCCAATAGTGTTTAAAAAAGAATGACCAGATGGTTAATCTTCATCATGAGCCCATTGATGCTGTGTTTCTGAGGCCAACTGTGGAATTGTAGGGCAAGTTCCATGTGCCTAGGAGGCGAGGCAAACCTAAAGGAAGTTTAGGTCAAAGATAGGGCCTCAACACTGGGGCTCCAATTCAACAACCCATGATTCTCACAACTGCAGCTCCCCACTGGAGAGTAGGAATTACCTTATGTAGTGTGGCCTTGAGGCTTTAACCCATACCACTCTGGGATCAGCCATTGTGTCTTCACTTAGCCCCAGTGCCCCTTACCCCCATTATTCACTTAATTCTCCGATGAGTTCTTAAAAAGAACTTAGCAGCTTGAAAAGAATTAAAAACAGGACTACAGCTTCATGTGTGGGTGCTCACATAGCAGATTCGGTTAGCACTGTGGTCAACAGTAATTTCTGCACATATTCGATTTTATGCCCATGTAAGAAGCTTAGAGAAACATACCGCACCTTTCTTTAAATACATTCTTCGCATGGCATTAATGAGGGACGACTTCCCAACATTTGGTACACCGATTACCATCAGGCAATATTCCAAGTTCTATGGGGAAACAAGATAAATGAGAATATTTCACATTATCTGGTAGTCTAAATGACCTACCACGCCCTAATTCTGAAAGATTGGGCTTGTATACGTTGTATCAATGTAACTTACTCTACAGTCAGTATAGAAATCCAACACAGTGAATTAATCATGAGAAAAGACTATTCTCTCTAGTGTTTCAACTCCCCTATTATAGCCACCACCAAACACATCTTCCCTTCACCCCCCCGGCGGCATTCCGCAGGGATCGTTCCCTCCGGGACACCCTGGTCCACTCCTCCATCGTGCCCTACACCTCAACCCCCTCCCACGGCACCTTCCCATGCAACCGCAGAAGGTGCAACACCTGCCTCTTTACTTCCCCTCTCCTCACCGTCCAAGGGCCCAAACACTCCTTTCAAGTGAAGCAGCATTTCACTTGCACTTCCCTCAATTTAGTCTACTGCATTCGCTGCTCCCAATGCGGTTTCCTCTACATTGGAGAGACCAAATGCAGACCGGGTGTCCTTCGGTCTGTCCGCAAGCATGACCCAGACCTCCCTGTCGCTTGCCATTTCAACACTCCACCCTGCTCTCATGCCCACATGTCTGTCCTTGGCTTGCTGCAACGTTCCAGTGAAGGTCAAGTCAAACTGGAGGAACAGCACCTCATCTTCCGACTAGGCACTTTACAGCCTTCTGGACTGAATATTGAGTTCAAGATTTTTAGATCATGAACTCTCTCCTCCATCCCCACCCCCTTTCCGATCCCCCTTTTTTCCAATAATTTATATAGATTTTTCTTTTCCCACCTATTTCCATTATTTTTAAATGTATTTCCATCCATTGTTTTATCTCTACCTTTTAGCCTATTCTGATCCCTTCCCACCACCCCACCCCAACTAAGGCTATCTGTACCTTGCTTGTCCTGCTTTCTACCCTTAATTAGCACATTCCTTAGATAATATCACCACCTTCAACACCTCTTTGTCCTTTTGTCTATGACATCTTTTGGCTATCTCCACCTATCACTGGCCCTCTATCCAGCTCTACTTGTCCCAACCCCACCCTTAAACCAGTTTATATTCCACCTCTTTTCTATATTTCCTTAGTTCTGTTGAAAAGTCATACGGACTTGAAACGTTAACTGTGTTCCTCTCCGCAGATGCTGTCAGACCTGCTGAGTTTTTCCAGGTATTTTTATTTTTGTTCTCCTATTATAGCATTTGGCCTCATTCCCAAACTCCCTAATGATTTTACTTCCACTGCCCTGACCAGTACATTTTTCTAAAAAATTATCACTCTTCTGAAGAACTATTATAAAAACTATTTCTCACTATCTTAACCTGATGAACTGTTTTTATATGAACTCCTATCAGGATGTATCTATTGAATAAAAGTACCCACAGATACTCATCAATCTACAAATAATATAGGTGATCAGTGTGAGGAACAGGGAATTTTAATCACAACTGTAAGAAAGTCAACACATTTGAACATTTATGTACCGGAACTGAAAGTCATTTCACATTTAAGTTATGTCACAAAAGACATGCTTGATGCCAAATAACGATTTCTAATCCATCAGCAAGAAAACCAAACTGAGCTTTTAAAACACAGATTTTTTAAAATGCAGGCTAAAAGCATGACTTGGGCTCGCAACAAAGATGGTGGCCCAATTTGCATCATTGTACTCTCCATACCACAACCCACTGAGATGTAAACACGCATTTGCAAAGACCCAATCTGCAAAGACCCATCAAGGACAATGGCCTCACTGGAATATGAATTCTACTCCCATTAGCAAGGCATCAAGGCAATCACCTGAGATATTCAACAGGTGGTTCCCAGACACAAACTCATCAAGTTACAATGGGAATACACTAAACCCAATCACTTGAACAATGGGACACTGGCTAAGAGAGAGAGGATTCCCAGGCGTGAACTGAATAAGTCACAAAGTGGAATATCCCGGACACGACCATGTTTGAATCATGTGACAAGCCCAGCCTTCGTGTGTTTGAACTTCTGCTTTCTCTGAGGTAAGAAAACAAGCAGCTGAGATGCTGATGAGAGGACCTGGGTGCAGTCCCTCATTCCTCTCTCTCTCTCTCTCTCCAGCCCACCTTGCAAGCTTCCAACCCTGTTTGCTGACCATGATCATGCAAGGAAGTCCCTGCTGCAGACAGAGGCTTCTTAAAAGAATTCAACCCAGCACTACCATCTCTAGGAGAACAGCCAAGTCAACTGTCTACATAAATCAGAAGCATCGGGACCACCAAAGGAAAATCGCAAGACCACCGAGCTCAGCCTGAAGCCAATCGAGTCACCAAACTGCCGACTGTATACACATTTTATTTCTCTGGACTCTAATCTGATTAATTTATCCTTCCTACTCTGTAATCTATATGTGTGTGTGGGTGGGTGTGTGTGTGTGAGAGAGAGAACTTTGAGTGTGCGTGTGTGTGTAAGTCAAAGCATATTTTTGTTTCTCTTAGATTGGTTCAAGTATAATAAAGCTAACTGCTTTTTTTGTTGAACTCAAGAAAATCTGTCCAATTGGCTCTTTTATGATCACAACGTGTAAACAGTAAAACACTTGACTTGGCAAGTGTATCCTTTTCAAAAAATAACCTGCTGCAGTCAAATGAGGAGAGGGGAAAGAGGGGAGCCATTTGACCCCTCCTCGCCTGATCGTAACAAGAAGCCAAGGTTGAAAACTAAGGTGGAACAAGGCCTGTTTTGAACCTTCTAGATTCTGTGCAGCTGTGCACACATGCAGTTTGGCAGGAACGTTGGAACCCTTCAACACACCTGCAGTTCTCTGGTGACCCCTGTGTTGCTGGACATGTACCGATGCTGTTGTCTGTAACTGCTGTGATTTAGAACCATGTGGTTTACATACAACAGTTTGCTGTTTGATTGTTGTATGCAGTACATATGTGAGCTGGTAGCTCTGACATTAAGCCACTGAATGCACATTATAAACAGTAGCTACTCGAGTTGTTTACCTCTGCTCTGTGAAACCGGTCACCTTTCTGAATGAGCTCTGTAACTGCAGGAACAATCTGCCAAAAATCCAAAGGCAGCAATTAATAAATAAGGCAAAGACCTAAAAAAGTTAAGCATCTGAGGGAAATTACTTATAATTCTGATAAAACAAGATTCTTTCTGGTGCCCTGTTAAACAGAGAGAGTTGAATAAAGAGTTTTAAACATGTCTCACAAAAACGTACTCAGGCACATTCATGGGTTTTGAGCTAAGTATTCCTGTTGTAGACCTTAGTTTGTATTTGCCTGCAATGACATGGTAGTTCAAATGCCAGAATACTGCACGTTCTTGCTGACTACAAAGCGAGAATCGCAGTATAACTGCAGGCGAGACAGTATTTGTTCACCGTTTGGGGACAGGTGCAGGACTGCCTCATGGAGTTGGCATTATTGCATTCCTTCAGCTTCGTATCAGGACCATGCAACACGCGCAACAGCGCTTTTCAAATCATAGTTTAAAATTAATCATTTTAACAGTCAATCCTTGAGGATACTTTGAAGTTTGTACAACCGTAACTTTCCCATCAAGAAATGTCACCAGCAGACAAACAGCATGTTGTACACACAGTAAAGTATCTAATGGACAGGCTTCTGCTTTCCTACTGGAGAATAGTGCGAATAGTCAAAATATCCATCTGACCTTTTCTAAAGCCAGGGAGCAGTGGTAAAACAGAATCTATTTTCTTTATTGAACAAACTGATTCAATTGGCAAAAAATCTTGCACTTGATCCCTTATGAAATTTAAAGTGCATTTGGGATCTGCTAAAGGTGCCACCAGAGTTGACATCCGGTTCTGTCTTACAAATCCACAAGGATATCAGATGCAAAAAGTTAGGTTCCACAGCCGAGATGTTCCTCTTTAGTGGGTCCTGCCATATCGACAATGCGTTGGGATTTTCCTGGTGGCCTGTTTTTCCCAGGCCTCACACTGGCCAATATGGTGGGAATGGGCAGGATTCTTGGCTGCGACCAGCAGTTCATCATGAGGGGAGGAGGGGCTGTCTCCAAGGTAACTGAAGGGAGGTCAAGTTTTAGATTAAAGTTTTAAACAAAGCAGAGGGTAATCTTCCCACATTAGTGTCACTCTGAATATGTTCACATTTGGCTGGATATGCTGAATGGTGGCCATCACTTCCAGGGGAAATCATGGGGCAGACCATCAGGGAACCAGCAGAATGCCGCCCTGATAGATTTCCCATCCCTGTCCTCCCTTTCAAACAAATTCAATCGCAAGTTAAGAACTTACCTTCTTTACGTGTAGGTCCCTGTCCCGTAGGCAGTCCGTGAAGAGAACATTTTGGATTCCTCGTTGTTCCAATTCTCTCAGGATTCTCTAAGCAACAAACAGAGAATGTCCTACTTGAGGCAAAACTTTTTTACTGTCTTAAAGACTAGGGCTTGAAAACAACTCTTTACATCACCAATGTGTGGCCATATTTATGTCTGGCTTCAGTCAGATACTAAATTTCATTCTCCAACTTTCATTTCAATGCTTTTCAGAACTAAATCCACCAAATACAGTTTTCACATCTGTCCTTGTGTTCTGCTGTGGAATCAGGGGTTTTTCTACAAAAGTGATTTGGCTTCAAAAGTACTCCATTGGCTCCATGAAGCACTTTGGGACATCCTTGAGGACATGGTAGGTGCTATGTAAATGCAACAAGTCTCTTGTCTTTCTTTAATGTACGATTCTTTCAGAGAGGAGGATTTGGCTCCTACTCTATAAGTTGCATTTGATTCTGGAACCTAGAAGAAAACAGCTTTATAATTATTGTATAATACAAGAACAGCAACTATTGCTATAACTTGTCACCCAAAATATCAATGACCCTGCTTGTCTCAAATCTTATTATCCATGAGATCTTATACCGTAACAGGATGATGACAAAGCTAATCCTATTTTTCAAGAGTTGGTGAATTTCCACACAACATTAATGATAGGATATTGTGCTCAGTAAATACAACCTGCAGAACTGCAGATTATGGGCCAGTGGCTGGATAAGCACTGTGTAAGGCAGGGACAGCCTTGCAGTATTCTCCATGTAACATGCCGTACTGCGGCCAAGTTCTTATAGCTCAATTAGAAATAGTAAATGCAGCAAGGTGGCAGAGCCAGGGCACTGCATCATAGAGTGGCACCTTTGGGTTGACGCCCACATACCAAATTTCCAACTTCAACAGGTCAATGTCAAACCGTCAGAGCTGTGGTAATAGAAGGAAAATACTGCAGTCGCTGAAGATTATCAGGTCCCGCTTCCTTGTCCACTTTAAGTACAGAAAGTACTACTGTGGGCCTCTCCATAGGGAAGCGCAAATCAGAGGGAAGTCACTGTGAACTTCCGCTACATTTTCCCCTAAATAGAAATACAAGTATCACATGGAGAAATTGGGAAATAGCATGCAGTTACAGTGCTATCTACAGCTCAGCTCATTACAGTACGCACCTGTTTATTTGTTAAATCAGCTAAATCCATTTTGTTTAGGACCAGTAGATGGGGTCTGGCACCCAAGGTCTCCTCAAACACAGGGTTACGCCCAGACAGAGGAATGTAATATTGATAGTCAAGGATTGTTGTATGTAGAAATGTAGTTTACAGCCATGAACATACTGCAACTTTAATTAAAGCCACAATGAATGTTATTAATCTATTCTTCTGCAGATATCAAATTATCCATCACCATGGAAATGGACTAGCTATGGTGTTACCCTTTGTTTGAAGCCCAGCCTACAATACAACTGAGACAGGTCACTTAAAAGAAAATGGTGTGGTAATACTAATCCATTCAAATTGGCTCTCTGGTGATACTGGAATATCCCAATCACTGGTTTCTAACGTGTGGTGTGGGAGATTTCCCACTGAGTTTATCACATAGACCAGGGAGGACCGAGGCTCCATCCATGGCTTCTTTGAGTAAACTGATCTCAGCCAGGATTGTGGTAGGAGTGTCAATGGTTAAATAGCTTGCCAACATTATCATGACTTTTCCACATCTGGAGTCTGCTTCAGTTGGTCAAGTGTTCAATCCCTACTCCTGGAGCTGTGTGCATTTAATAGGCTGTACAGAGGGAGTGCTGCACTCTGGGTTATGGCTGAACAAGCTGGCATTAAAGATCTTGTGGCATTATTTGAAGAAGAACCAGGGAATTTTCCAGTCTTCAGCAACAATGCTTCCTCAAATATCTGATTATTCATCTCACTGTGGGACCTTGCAGTGCACACAATAGCTGCCACATTGGTTTGCATAACATCAGGCACAGCACTTCAAAATAAGTCATTGCGATATTTCTGTTATGAGTCAACAAGTCTTTCCTTTCAATAAAACTTTGAATGTGTGACACTATCTAGAGAGGGAGAATGAGCGTCTCAGAGGGTTATGGGCCTGGAATAGACAATAGAGATTGGGAGGGCAAGGCCATCAAAGGATTTGAAAACAAAGGTGACAATTTTAAAATTGAGGCATTGCTTGACTGGGAGCCAATGTAGCAAACACATGGGTGATGGGCAAATGAGACTTGGTGTGATTAAGGAGATGGGCAGAGTTTTGAATGAGATTAAGCTAATGGAGGGTGGACATTAGTGGGCCAGCCAGGAGGACATTGGAATAGTCACATCTAATAGTAACAAAGGCATGGATGAGGCTTTCAACAGCAGATAAACTGATGTAGAGGCTGAGTTGGCGATGTTGCTGAGGTGGAAACAGGCAGTCTTAGTGATGATTGGATATGTGGTCGGAAACTTATCTCGGGGTCAAATATGATACCAAGGTTTCGAACAGACTGGTTTGGTCTCAGACAACTTCCAGGGAAGAGCGATGGAGTTGGTGGCCGTAGAACAGAGTTTGTGGTGGGGGTCAGAAGACAATAGCTTTGTTCTTCCCAATATTTAGTTGGAAGTAATTTCTGCTCATCCAGTGCTTGACGTGAGGTAAGAAGTATGCCAGCTTAGTGATGGAGTCAAGAGAAGTTGTAGTGAGGTAGAGCTGGTTATTGTGTAGAACACAATGCTTTTTTTTTGGATGATGTTTCCTAGTAATAGCGTGTAGATAAGGGAGGGTGTCAAGGATAGATTCTTGGGGGAACAGCAGGAAAAGAAGCCATTTCAAGTGATTCTCTGGCCACAACTGAATAGATAAGAATGGAGTCTCACCCAGCTGGACGTGTTGGAGGAGGATGGTGTGGTCAACTATGTCAAAAGCTGCAGACAGGTTGAGGGAATAGTTTAACACTATCACAGTCACATAGGGTGTTATTTATGATTTTGATAAGAGTCATGTGACGTGGAAGGAGTTTGATTGGAAATTCAAACATGAAACTCCGGGAAATATAGGCATGGATTTGGGGGCCAATATCACGTTCAAGGAATTGGGAAAGAAGGTTGAAGATTAGACAGTAGCTTGCAAGGACAAAAGCATCTAGAATCACAGAGTCACAATCAAATTGGAGTTCCGCAAGGGTCAGTGTTGGGACCACAACTTTTCACTTTATACATTAATGATCTAGATGAAGGAACTAAGGGCATCCTGGCTAAGTTTGCAGATGATACAAAGATAGGTGGAGGGACAGGTAGTATTGAGGAGGCGGGGAGGCTGCAGAAGGATTTGGACAGGTTAGGAGAATGGGCAAAGAAGTGGCAGATGGAATACAACGTGGGGAAGTGTGAGGTCATGCCCTTTGGTAGGAAGAATAGAGGCATAGACTATTTTCTAAATGGGGAGAGAATTCAGAAATCTGGAGTGCAAACGGACTTGGGAGTCCTAGTCCAGGATTCTCTTAAGGTTAACTTGCAGGTTGAGTCGGTAGTTAGGAAGGCAAATGCAATGTTGGCATTTATTTCAAGAGGGCTAGAATATAAAAGCAGGGATGTGCTGCTGAGGCTTTATAAGGCTCTGGTCAGACCACATTTAGAATATTGTGAGCAATTTTGGGCCCCGTATCTCAGGAAGGATGTGCTGGCCCTGGAGAGGGTCCAGAGGAAGTTCACGAGAACGATCCCAGGAATGAAAGGCTTAACATATGAAGAACGTTTGAGGACTCTGGGACTATACTCGATGGAGTTTAGAAAGATGAGGGGGGATCTGACTGAAACTTACAGAATACTGAAAGGCCTGGATAGAGTGGACGTAGGGAAGATGTTTCCATTAGTAGGAGAGACTAGGACCCGAGGGCACAGTCTCAGAGTAAAGGGAAGACCTTTTAGAACAGAGATGAGGAGAAACTTCTTTAGCCAGAGAGTGGTGAATCTATGGAATTCATTGCCACAGAAGGCTGTGGAGGCCAGGTCATTGAGTGTATTTAAGATCGAGATAGATAGGTTCTTGATTGGTAAGGGGATCAAAGGTTACGGGGAGAAGGCGGGAGAATGGGGTTGAGAAACTTATCAGCCATGATTGAATGGCAGAGCAGACTCGATGGGCCGAATGCCCTAATTTCTGCTCCTAGGTCTTATGGTCTTATCACAGTGCAGAAGAGGCCTTTTGGCCCATCGAGTCTGCACCGACACGTGAGAAACACCTGACCTACCTACCTAATCCCATTTACACAGAAGAGTGGGTTTTTTTTGAGAGGGCTGATGACAGCAGATTTGAAGAAGTGGGAACAGTACCTGTGGAGAGAGAACCATTAGCACTGTCAACACCTAGCAGTTACATAAATGTTGTTTTCTAATATTAGCTAGCATGGGGGCCAGGAAGGAAAGTTGGATGGTCAGCAGTTGAATGGGATTAGGGTGGAAGGATTCGGAGGTGGGTCTCATGGCCAAGATGAGTTTGAAGTGGGCATGAGGGAAGACAGAAGAGACATGAAAGAGAAATGAGAATTCAAGCTACAACAGAGATGAACCTTAGGGGATGCTTGGCCTGGTGCACTAGGGGAAGGGACGGAAGTGACAAAGAAGTTCATGAACTTCTTGCACTTGTTATCAGAGGTGAGAGTGGAGGAGGCAACAGGGAGGGGGTTTAACAAGATGATTTGCAACAGAGAAAATAAGATGGGGATTACGTTTGCATTCCAAGATGACTGCACACCAGGAGCAAAGCCCCACTAAACTTGCCCCATCGGTCTAATTTTACCATGGGGCTGATGGTGGGTTAAACACAAGAAGGGTTTGAATTGAAAATGAAGCAAGTATATTTTGTGTAGGTCAACTAAATAATTAATGCACTTTGTTTATTAAAGTACCAATATAGTGCACCGTCATTTTTAAATACAAATGCCTAATTTTCCAGATGCTTAAGTACCTAGGTAGAATTTTGAGGTAAATTGTAGAAAAGAGAAGTCAAAGGATATTCTGGCATCATGAACTTCAATAATGCAATCCACTTTTTTCAGACTGGCTTGCATCTTTTTAAGTCCTAGGGTAAAACAGAAACAGGCTTCAGGTTATGGACTATAGTTCTGTAAAGTAAAAGTAATCTACCTTTTTCCCCATTATTGGCAAAATTTAAATGTGCGGGCAACGCGGTTGCATAGTGAGGAAAAAAAAACTTCTTTGAGAACATGTGGTGAGTCTCACTGGGGTTTTCCTGCCTCTTTACTATAACTTTGTTAGAATAGCTATGAAAACCCAGACTAGTCAAAGGGGTAAAATACAAGAGTTGGTCACCTCAGCTGCTCTTGGACACCTCCTGGATGGAAGCCAGTCAGAACAGCATTGCCTGAAGTAAACAACGCAGTCCTTTCAGCCAGGTTACATAATGTGAATAACATATTGAAGGAAAGAAAATCTCTAACAGGTTTTATCATTTTGATTTTAAATGCCTTATTAAGGGATGAAGAAAATGCTACAATAAGCAATTCAAGCATCATCACCTCTAAAATCCGAACTTTAATCTGGCCCAGGCTGGGGGAAGAAAACATCCTCTATTAATCCTGTTGAGATCCAATGTGCAATGTGTTTGACAGCTTTAACCCAGCATCTAGTGCGTTGAGTACACAGCACAAAGGTCCCCATAACTGGGCACAATCCGACATACTCTGTGGCCACAATAGCGGCCGACATGGAAAATGGGAGGTATTCACACTAGAGCAACAAATGCGCTTTTCTGGGCCACATTGAATTAGAGTAGAAGGAGCTTTATGTTCTATCTGTCACAGAAAAATCCAGTGACAGGCCAATGGACGGACTCTATGGAGTCCACTTATTTCAATTTTAAACCTGTAGTCTTAAGAAGCTGATTCATCACATCTACTAGCTTAACCATCCCACTCCTTCCACCACTGACACACCATGTCTGTACACTATCTGTTGGATCCTTTGCAACAAGCTGCCGTCTTCAGCAACAACTCCCAAAGCCGCAATCTTCTACACCCAGAGGTGAAAGTGCATCAAATGCCAGGGAATATCACCCCTACATTTCCACCCAAAATTGCACAACAACCTGGACTGGACAATATATTTTTGTTCCTTCATTGTTGCTGGGTCAAAATCCTGGAACTCCCAACTCAACGCCATTCTGGGTACACCTTCACCACACAGGCAGCAGCAGCTCAAGAAGGCAACCCACTCCCACCACCTTCTCAATGGCAACCGAGAATAAGCTGTTTTGCCAGCGACACCAACATCCCAAGAAAACTCCATGGGGTGCCATTTCACATCAGGCACCAAGGCATTTCTGTTTCACTAAACAATTGAAACTTACTCAAACTTCAAAGGAGGGTTCCTCGAATAAAGATATTAACACAAAAAATGTTAAAACAAAAATTCAACTAAGTTCAGCGGAGATGTTCAACAGTGCTATGGCTGGGAGCAACTAAAAACCCTGTTATAGTCCTGCCCTCATTATTATAATTGATCTTCCAGTTAAAAGGTGTACAGCAATGAGGCTGTGACAATGGAAGAAGATAAGATCATAAGCCATAAGACATAGGAGCAGAAATTAGGCCATTCGGCCCATCGAGTCTGCTCTGCCATTCAATCATGGCTGATAAGTTTCTCAACCCCATTCTCCCGGCAAGCAATAAAGCTACAAGTATGGGATAATAAGAGAGATACAAGAAAGCTGAAGAATGAGACGTTATTTTCCAATCAGTCTGGTCAGATGATCTAAAACTCAACTAGCTATAAAAAGGAAAATTAACAGCAGGGTCACAATTAGTAAGCAAGTGTGTAGCTCATGACACAAGTGATTGTAATAGAAATATGTGACAACCTAATAAAGAAAAATCTAAACACATGGAGAGAACGACTATATTTTCGCAGATGACGACTAACTGGTGTCAACTCCCTAGCTGGATTGTCTGTTTATTAATGGTACATGCCATTATAGCCTCAAGGTTGTTGCTAAATAGTCAAAATCCAAAGGCATCTTCATGAAGTCTGCTTCAATTTATTCAAGGAAACAGTGATGTCGACACGTTCCTGTGACAGGGGCTGTGAGCTGTCTCTCGAACATAATCTAAGATCACAGCTTTTCAAGCCGGTCTCTCTGGGCTTTAGGGTGCTAACTGTTTTTCAGATTTCTGTCCACACATCATGAGATTTTATCATTTTACTTTATATGTTGACCGACATGTTCTGCAATAATAGCACTGTATTCCTCTGGGTAGTTAGCAGTGTCCTTTGGAAGTTAGGATATGGGGATCCCTGGGAGTACATCGACAATTTGAGGCAGCTTGAAGAGCACTGCTTAAAACAGATAATTATTATACCTCAGTCCTTATTTTCAGTTGGACTGCAAACCACTAATTTCTTGTCTCTGTCTAGTTTTTTTTAATGAGAATAATTAATTTTTTGGCACTGGGAATCCACATTAGAAATACATAAGCTATTCTTTGCCTTTTAGTTTTAAACAATGTAAGGAACATATCTTTTTATTTCTGTTGGACTGTTGTAAAGAACATATCTTTTTATTTTCTGTTGAACTGTGGGTTGGAGTTACAATGGCTGAAAGCTGAAAGACATGTCCACTGGAACAGGATGAGAGATATATACAATGTTGCAGTCCTGGAACAGAGTGTGCCACGAAAGACAGGATGGTGTCGGAAAGGAGTCCTGGACCAAGGGAGCTGCACGACAACAGCATTTTAATTGGCTCCTGACCAGACGACTAAAGTTTTGTGTGAAGAGCAGGGCAGCAGAAAGCTCCCGGCCTGCAAAGAGAAAACATTTAAAATCTCTTTTCCTCACATCTCTATAACCTGCTCTCTGAGGAAACCCCTTCAAAAAGGAACAGGGAAAATCACTGTTAGACATTGAAAAGCAAGTTCTCAACCAGTGAACTAAATATTGAAAGTGCTGGAAGACCCACCTCGTGTCATCAACAAGAACTGAAAGGAATTTGGAAGGCATCAATCAAAATCAACCCATCAAATCCTGTACTCCAGATTGGTGCTATTGAACTGTTTTTTCCCACCCTTAAAATCCACGTTGTGTGTGTCTTGTGTGTATATAGGGATTTAAGGGGGTAGGGTTTAAGTTATAGCGTTAGAAGTTAGCAGTTCATATTTCTTCCTTTCGCCACTAGTTAAAGACAGTTTGTTCAATAAACCGTTATTTACTTATTAAGTTTACAAACCTGGTGCTCGTATTCTGTTAACCTAAATTAAACAGTTAGGTAGAATTGGGGCAATCTGGTGGTTTGGTCAAACTTTTTGCATTTGCCACAGCTCAGGGAGCAGTGGGGTTTGACATTACAGCGCACTATCCCCAATGAGTCGTCACAACAAGAAATCTAATTGATATCACAGGGCTCAAGCCTTGCTGTAAAATCTTAAGACACGTTCAAAATGAAAGGTGTGTTGAATGCAATGTTTCACGGATAGGCTTCTTTAGTTGCTAACCGGTGAGAGGAAGCCTGTAATTCCAGAGCACAGCAGCTTTTGTTGTGATTTTGGATGACAAGAGACTCCACAGCTGTTGACACGGAATATGTAACCATGACGTAACTTGCACACCCATTTGCACCTACAGGAGCTGTGATTATTTTCCTTCAAACTGATGGTAAATCAAAATGCCGCACATCATAAGTGATTGTCACTCAATGACAAATGCTGGCTCCAGACTCACCTTGACACTTCTATTTAAACTAATCTTTACTGGCTACCACTGCCAGTTAAAATGGTATCAGAGTAATAACCATATGAAAGAAAATAAGACCAACTTTTTGCAAATCCATTTAAATATATGCAGATATTCATTTCTGAGTATTACTGAGAAAAGAGACAAGCTGTCGGAGATTTTTGTCCTGCACTCATCAGGACAGACCCAAGAATACAAAATTTCAAGGGAGCAACAATTTATGCTGCATGAGAAAAGGGTGCTGACTGGTTGGCAAGTTGGCACTGATTGGTCCAGGCATTACCATGGAGAATGCACCAGGGAGCTATCATTCCCCTCCCCATCCCCTATGCTTTTGTTTAATTCAAAACAGGCGCAATTCCGAGATAAATTCCTCTTGCCTACAGAGGACAGGTCCTTGAGTATGAAAATGTGCAGCTTCTAGCAAGCGTAAGTGAGCCACATTGTGAGCCTGACTGATAATCTTAAATTGGTTGTCAGTGTAATTCTTAGCACACACAGGATTGTTCAGAAAGTGCTGCCCAATCACAGATTCACATCTAATATTAGGCATTGTGTTCCGATGCTCGCGAGAAGCTACGTATATTGTGACACAGTGACCAGTGGTTCCAGAACTGGGACACTGCATAGGGCTGCAGACAGCCTGACTTGCTGGCCCGCAGGCCCACTGACCCACAGACTCACTGACCCACAGAACCCGCACCCCCCCACCCCGATCTACAGACTTACTGACCCAAAGGCCCTCTGAGCCACAGATTCTCTGAACCCCTGACCCTCCAGCTGGCAAACCCCTTCACGCCCCTCACCCACAATCTACACACTCACTGTCCCAAAGACCTCCCTGCAGATCCACAAATCCCCTACCCACACCCCCTAACTGCCTCACCCACACACTGACCCATGCTCCCTGATCGTCACTCTCTGACCCACACTGCAAGAGCCAGAGACCCCCTGACCCACAGGCCCCCTGACCTTCAGGCTGTCTGACCCCCTGATCATTTAAACTGCATAACCCTCCCACACCCGATCCACAGAATCACTGACCCAAACACCCCACTGCAGACCCACAGGCCCCCAACCCACACTCACCGACCCCCTGACCCTCACTCACCGACCCAGACACTCCATGATCAACACACACTGAACCAGAGGTCCTTTGACACTAGCTTGCTGACCCTGACCCTCACCCACTGACCCAGAGACTCCCTGGCCTCACTGTCTGACTCAGAGACCCCTTGCCCCTTCACTGACCCAGGGGACCCCTGACTCTCACTCAGTGACCCAGAGATCCCCTGACCCTCACTCACTGACCCCCACTTACTGTCCCAGAGACACCCTGACCCTCACTCACTGACCCAGAGACTCCCTGACCCTTCACTGTCCCAGAGACACCCTGACCCTCACCCACTGACCCAGAGACATCCTGACCCTCACTCACTGACCCAGAGACTCCCTGACCCTCACTCACTGACCCAGGGACCCCCTGACCCTCACCCACTGACCCAGGGACCCCCTGACCCTCACTCACTGACCCTCACTCACTGACCCAGGGACCCCCTGACCCTCACCCACTGACCCAGGGACCCCCTGACCCTCACTCACTGACCCTCACTCACTGACCCAGGGACCCCCTGACCCTCACCCACTGACCCAGGGACCCCCTGACCCTCACTCACTGACCCAGGGACCCCCTGACCCTCACCCACTGACCCAGGGACCCCCTGACCCTCACTCACTGACCCTCACTCACTGACCCAGAGACTCCCTGACCCTCACTCACTGACCCAGGGACTCCCTGACCCTCACTCACTGACCCTCACTCACTGACCCAGGGACCCCCTGACCCTCACCCACTGACCCAGGGACCCCCTGACCCTCACTCACTGACCCAGGGACCCCCTGACCCTCACCCACTGACCCAGGGACCCCCTGACCCTCACTCACTGACCCAGAGACTCCCTGACCCTCACTCACTGACCCAGGGACTCCCTGACCCTCACTCACTGACCCAGGGACCCCCTGACCCTCACCCACTGACCCAGGGACCCCCTGACCCTCACTCACTGACCCTCACTCACTGACCCAGGGACCCCCTGACCCTCACCCACTGACCCAGGGACCCCCTGACCCTCACTCACTGACCCAGGGACCCCCTGACCCTCACCCACTGACCCAGGGACCCCCTGACCCTCACTCACTGACCCTCACTCACTGACCCAGAGACTCCCTGACCCTCACTCTGACCCAGGGACTCCCTGACCCTCACTCACTGACCCTCACTCACTGACCCAGAGACTCCCTGACCCTCACTCACTGACCCAGGGACTCCCTGACCCTCACTCACTGACCCAGGGACCCCCTGACCCAAGCCCGCACCTTTCGCCATGTGTCCGGGGAACCATTTGGCCAGGTCGCGGTTGCCGAAGTCGAAGCTCTGGCGGAGCCGGAGCCGGAGCGCGGCCTGTGCCGCTCGGCAGCTCATGGAGCCTCCAGCCGCTCTGCCCGCCTCCCGCCGGGGCCGGACCCTCACTGGAGGCCCGGGGCCGGCTCCTCTCCCCGGGAACAGCCGCTTCACTCCCGGTTCAAACCCAGAGCAACAGAGGCGCCACCCCGGAGGCCGAACCGTTTCCTCCGCCTGAGAGCAGGGACCGTCTCCAAATCACCCTGAATCCAGGGACCGTCTCCAAATCACCCAGAACCCAGGGACCGTCTCCAAATCACCCTGAATCCAGGGACCGTCTCCAAATCACCCTGAACTCAGGGACCGTGTCCAAATCACCCTGAATCCAGGGACCGTCTCCAAATCACCCTGAACTCAGGGGCCGACTCCAAATCAGTCTGAACCCAGGGACCGTGTCCAAATCACCCTGAATCCAGGGACCGTCTCCAAATCACCCTGAACTCAGGGGCCGACTCCAAATCAGCCTGAATCCAGGGACCGTGTCCAAATCACCCTGAACACAGGGGCCGACTCCAAATCAGCCTGAACCCAGGGACCGTCTCCAAATTACCCTGAACCTAGGGACCGTCTCCAAATCAGCCTGAACCCAGGGGCCATCTCCAAATCACCCTGATACCAGGGACCGTCTCCAAATCAGCCTGAACCCAGGGACCGTCTCCAAATCACCCTGAACCCTGGGGCTGTCTCCAAATCAGCCTGAACCCAGGGACCGTCTCCAAATCACCCTGAACCCAGGGACCGTCTCCATTTGAACATACGAAATTGAAGCAGAAGTAGGCCATTCGGCCCCTTGAGCTCAACCATTCAATAAGGTCATGGCTGATCTGTTTGTGTTTCGAGTTCCACATTCCCATCTATCCCCGATAACCTTTGAATCCCTTGCCTAACAAAAACCTATCTACATCTGCCTTAAAAATATTCAATGACCCCGCCTCCACTGCCTTCTGACACAGAGAGTTCCAAAGTCGCACAACTCTCTGAGAGAAAAAAATTCTCCTCATCTCTGCCCTAAAAGGGTGACCCCTAATTTTAAAACAGTGGCCCCTAGTTCTGGACTCACGCACAAGAGGAAACATCCTTTCCATGTCCACCTTTTCAAGACCATTCAGGATCTTATATACTTCAATCAAGTCACCCTTCACTCTTCTAAACTCCAGTGGAAACAAGCCCAGTCTGTCCAACCTCTCCTCACAAGACAACTCGCTCATTCCAGGTGTCAATCTAGTAAACCCCCTCTGAACTGCCTCCAATGTATTTACATCCTTCCTTAAATAAGGAGACCAAAACTGCACACAGTATTCGAGATGTAGTCTCACCAATGCCCTGTATAACTGAAACATAACATCCCTACTTTTATAATAAAAACAGAAAATGCTGGAAAACTCAGCAGGCCTGGCAGCATCTGTGGAGAGAGAAACACGAGTTAATGTTTTGAGTCAGTATGACTCTTCTCCAGAGGTCAAACGGACTCAAAATGTTAACTCTGTTTCTCTCTCCACAGATGCTGCCAAGCCTGCTGAGTTTTTCCAGCATTTTCTGTTTTTATTTCAGATTTTCAGCATCCGAAGTGATGTGGGGTAATGACATAATTTGATATTTAAATTAATATTAAGTTTTGCATTAACAACTTTAAAATAGGCAAATGTAGTGCAAATATTAACAGCTTTAAAGTATAGTGCAGTCATGAGAGCTCTTTCTAGGTATGATGGGAAATATAGCGAACACTGTGAGAACTAAGTAAGAATCGCAAGCTGTGAACCAACTGGCCTTCACTGCTTGGGTAAACAAGGTGTTAAGGAGATAAAGAAACAGACAGGGAGACACAAACACATCCCTGCTGAGGCATAATGCAGAAACTGTTGAGCTAAGACGGAACATCTGCAGAAGGAGAAGGCCCCCACTTTTGATTAAGTGATATATGTGTAAGACATTGCTGGTGATGAGCAACTGGGGGTTGTAACAAACAGTGTTTTGCTATGTGAGAACCGAGAGCTATAAATTGTATCACAGACTTTGTATTGTCAGAGATCCTCGGAAAAGCAATCAGGGTTGATCTCTCCAGCATATGCTTTGTCACTAGAACTCACAGACGTGAGTGGTCTCATCTTTTTACCACAACAAATTGGCGTAGTCGGCAGGATCCTCACAATATCGGACACCGGCACTGGATCGAACGTTGACAGCAGAGGATGGGTGAGTACTTTCATTTACCACCCATTAGTTAGGGTGGTTGGCGTTTGAAACAGAAACCGATGGGTCAGCCTGAGGGTCCGAACCAACATACAGGTCTGTGACTGTAGCAACTATTGGTAGTGTGGCACCCCGAGAATGGTTTGGTTCCTTGGGTAAGCAAGAAAGAAGGGATTATTGCACTTGTTTCCAGGGGAAACTAAAGGCCATAGGGTAAAATGGGGCAGGATTGTTTCCCAATGAACTGGCAGGGTAAAACGGCAAGGACTGTTTCTTGACCAGTAGTTACTGGGTTTTTAACATATCAGCCATGATAGATACAAATTTAGATTGGAGACCTGAAGGATCACTCACTGAATTTTTGGCAAATAATTTAATAGGTGAAAGGAGAATTTTAAATTGATGTAAGTTACTAATGCTTTTGTTCTGGGGAGACAAAGAGAGAGAGAGTCGGTGGGGGGTACGGGGAGGGTGGTAACCCTAGTGGGGGTTAATAAGCAGTGACAGGCAGGAGCAGAGGAAATGTGAGCTTCAGTCATTTTGATTTTTAGCATTTTTTTATTTTATTCATTCACGGGATGTGGGCTTCGCTGGCAGAGCCAGCATTTATTGCCCATCCCTAGTCGCCCTTGAGAAGGTGGTGGTGAGCTACCTTCTTGTACTGCTGCACTCCAAGTGGTGTAGGTACATCCACAGTGCTGTTAGGGAGGGAGTTCAAGGATTTTGACCCAGTGACAGTGAAAGAACAGCGATATATTTCCAAGTCAGGATGGTGAGTGACTTGGAGGCAAACTTCCAGGTGGCGGTGTTCCCATCTATCTGCTGCCCTTGTCCTTCTAGGTGGTAGTAGTTGTGGGTTTGGAAGGTGCTATCTAAGGAGCTTTGGTGAATTTCTGCATTGCATCTTGTAGATGGTACACACTGCTGCTACTGTGCATCGGTGGTGGAGGGAGTGAATGTTTGTGGATGTGGTGCCAAGCAAGCGGACTGCATTGTCCTGGACGGTGTCCAGCTTCTTCAGTGTTGTAGGAGCTGTACTCATCCAGACAGTGGGGAGTAATCCATCACACACCTGACTTGTGCCTAGTAGATGGTGGACACGCTTTGGGGAGTCAGGAGGTGAGTTACTCATCGCAGGATTCCTAACCTCTGACCTGCCCTTATAGCAATATTTATATGGCTAGTCTAGTTCAGTTTCTGGTCAATGGTAACCCCCAGGATGTTGATAGTGGGGGATTCAGTGATGGTAATGCCATTGAACATCAAGGGGTGATAGTTGGATTCGCTCTTGTTGGAGATGGTCATTGCCTGACTCTTGTGTGGCGTGAATGTTACTTGCCACTTGCCAGCCCAAGCCTGGATATTATCCAGGTCTTGCTGCATTTGGACGTGGACTGCTTCATTATCTTAGGAGTCCAGTATCTTAGGTACTGAACATTGTGCAATCATCAGCAAATATCCCCACTTATGATCTTATGATGGGAGGAAGGTCATTGATGAAGCAGCTGAAGATGATGGGGCCTAGGACACTGCCCTGAGGAACTCCTGCAGTGATGTCCTGGAGCTGAGATGAATGGCCTCCAACAACCACAACCAATATCCTTTGTGCTAGGTATGACTCCAACTAGCGGAGAGTTTTCCCCCTGATTCCCATTGATTCCGGTTTTGCTGGGGCTCCTTGATGCCACACTCGGTCAAATGCTGCCTTGATGTCAAGGGCAGTCACTCTCACCTCACTTCCGGAGTTCAGCTCTATTGTCCATATTTGAACCAAGGCTGTAACGAAGTCAGGAGCTGAGTGGCCCTGGTGGAACCCAAACTGGGCATCAGTGAGCAGGTTATTGCTAAGCGTGTGCCACTTGATAGCACTGTTGATGACCCCTTCCATTACTTTACTGATGTTCGAGAGTAGACTGATGGGGCGGTAATTGGCCGAGTTGGGTTTGTCCTGTTTTTTGTGTACAGGACATATCTGGCAATTTTCCACATAGCCAGGTAGATGCCAGTGTACTGGAACAGGTTGGCTAGGAGCGCGGCAAGTTCTGGAGCACAAGTCTTCAGTACTATTGCCGGAATATTGTCAGGACCCATTCACGACTGGATGTGGCAGATCTGCAGAGCTTAGATCTGCTCCATTGGTTGTGGGATCGCTTAGCTCTGTCTATCACTTGCTGCTTATGCTGTTTGGCATGCAAATAGTCCTGTGCTTTAGCTTTGCCAGGTTGACACCTCCTTTTTAGGTATGCCTGGTGCTGCTCCTGGCATGCCCCCCTGCACTCTTCATTGAACCTGGATTGATCCCCTGGTTGGATGGTAATGGTAGTGTGGGGGATATGCCGGACCATGAGGTTACAGATCGTGTTTGTGTACAAATCTGCTGCTGCTGATGGCCCACAGCACCTCACGGATGCCCAGTCTTGAGTTGCTAGATCTGTTCAAAATATATCCTATTTAGCATGGTGGTAGTGCCACACAAAACGATGGAGGGTATTCTCAATGTGAAGGCAGGACTTTGTCTCCACAGTGACTGTGCGGTGGTCACTCCTACTGATACTGTCATGGACAGATGCATCTGCGGCAGGCAGACTGGTGAGGATGAGGTCAAGTGTGTTTTTCCCTCTTGTCGGTTCCCTCACCACCTGCCGCAGACCCAGTCTAGCAGCTATGTCCTTTAGGACTTGGCCAGCTTGGTCAGCAGTGGTGCTACCGAGCCACTCTTGCTGATAGACATTGAAGTCCCCCACCCAGAGAACATTCTACACCCTTGCCACCCTCAGTGCTTCCTCCAAGTGATGTTCAACATGTAGGAGCACTGATTCGTCAGCTGAGGGAGGGCGGTACGTGGTAATTAGCAGGAGGTTTCCTTGCCCATGTTTGACTTGATGCCATGGGACTTAATGGGGTCCCGAGTTGAAGTTGAGGACTCCCAGGGCAACTCCCTCCCGACTGTATATCATTGTACTGCCACCTCTGCTGGGTCTGTCCTGCCGGTGGGACAGGAGATGTCAGGGATGATGATGGTGGTGTCTGGGACATTATCTGTAAGGTATGATTCTGTCAGGATGACTATGTCAGGCTGTTGCCTGACTAGTCTGAGAGACAGCTCTACAAATTTTGGTACTAGCCTCCAGATGTTAATAAGGAGGACTTTGTAGGGTCGACAGAGCTGCGATTGCCGTTGTCGTTTCCGGTGCCTAGGTTGATACCAGGTGGTCCGTCTGGTTTCATTCCTTTTTTGTGACTTTGTAGCAGTTTGTTACAACCGAATGGCTTGCTGGGCCATTTCAGAGGGCATTTAAAAGTCAACCACATTGCTGTGGGTCTGGAGTCACATGTAGGCCAGACCGGGTAAGGATGGCAGATTTCCTTCTCTAAAGGCAATTAGTGAACCAGATGGGCTTTTAATTGATTTTAACCCGAGCCCCCAGAGCATTACCCTGGGTCTCTGGATTACTAGTCCTCATGTCCCTTCTAGTCCTTCCACCAATCTCCTTAAATCTACGTTCCCTGGTAATTGACCCCTCAGCTAGGGGAAACAAGTCTTTCCTGCCTACCCTATCTAGGCCCCTCATAATTTTGTACGCCTCAATTAGGTCACCCCTTTGCCTCCTTTATTCTAAGGAAAACAACCCTAACCTATCCAATCTCTCCTCGTAGCTGCAATTTTGCAGCCCTGGCAACATTCTTACAAATCTCCTCTGTACTCTCTCCAGAGTATTTATGTCCTTCCTGTAATGTGGTGACCAGAACTGTATACAAAATTCCAGCTGTGGCCTAACCAGCGTTTTATACAGTTCAATCATTACATGCTTGCTTTTGTATTTAATACCTCACCCAATAAAGGAAAGCATTCCATATGCTTTCTTGACCACCTGTCCTGCCACCTTCAAGGACCTGTGGACATGCACTCCAAGGCCTCTCACTTCCTCAGCCCCTCTCAATAACTTCCCGTTTATTGAGTATTCCCTTGCTTTGTTTGCCTTCCCCAAATGCATTACCTCACACTTTTCCCGATTGAATTCCATTTGCCTCTTCTCTGCCCACTCAAACCATTTATATCACTTTGGAGTCTACAGTTATCCACTTCACTATCAACTACACAGCCAAATTTTTGTTTCATCTGTAAATTTCCCAATCGTGCTTCCCACATTTGCGTCTAAATCATTAAATATACAGCAAACTGCAAGGGCCCCAACACTGAGTCCTGTGGAACACCATTAGAAACCGTTTTCCATTCGGAAAAACATCCATTGACCATTACCCTTTGTTTCCTGTCACTGAGCCAATTTTGGATCCCACTTGCCACATTCCCCTGTATCCCATGGGCTTTTACTTTTCTGACCAGTCTACCAGTTGGGACCTTGTCAAATGCCTTACTAAAATCCATGTAGTCAACATCCACTGCACTACCCTCATCAATCATCTTTGTTACTTCCTCAAAAAATTCTATTAAATTAGTAAGACACAATCCAATAATTTGCCCATCTATAATTTTCTGGCCTATCCCTTGCACCCTTTTTAAAATAATGGCACAACATTCACAGACCTCCAATCCTCTCGGACCTCGCCTGTATCTAGTGAGCATTGGAAAACGATCCTCAGAGCATCCACTATTTCCTCCCTGGCTTCCTTCAACAGCCTGGGATACACTCCATCTGGCCCTGGTGATTTATCTACCTTCAAGGATGCCAGTCCCTCCAGCACTTCCTCTCTCACTATGCTTATTGTATCAAATACTTCACATTCCTCTCCTTTAACTAGAATGTCTGCATCATCCCTCTCTTTTATGAAGACAGAGACAAAGTACTCATTGAGAACCTTGCCTACATCTTCTGCATCATCCTACAAGTTACCATGTACATCTCTGATGGACCCTACCTGTTCCTTAGCTATTCTCTTGCTCTTAACGTACTGGTAAAACATCTTAGGATTTTCTTTGATTTTACCTGCCAATGTTTTTTAGAATCCTCTCTTTGCTTTCCTAATTTCCATTTTTACTTCACTCCTGTACTTTCTATACTGCTCTAGGCTTTCTACGGCATTAAGTCTTTTGTGACTGTCATAAGCTTTCTTTTTCTGCTTTACCTTGTCCTGTATGCTTCTCGATAATTAGAGGGCTCTAGATTTGAAAGTACCACCACCCTTTTGCTTTGTGGGGACCATGTCTACACTGTGCCTGTAGAATTTTGCCTTTGAATGCCCCCCCCCCCGATTTGACAGTTTTTCCTTCTAAAAGCTGCATCCAGTCCACTCTCGCCAGCTCACCGCTCAGCTTTGTAAAATTTGCCCTCCCCCCACCAGTTTAGAACATTTACTCCTGTTCTACCTTTGTCCTTTTTCATAATGATGCTAAATCTATCTGTATTATGGTAACTATCTCCAAAATGGTCTTCCACTGCTACTTCATCCACTTGCCCAGCTTCATTTCCTAAGACTAAATCTAGAATTACTCCCCCTCTCATTGGGCTTGTTATGCGCTGGTTAAAAAAGTTCTCTTGAATGCAGTTCAAGGATTTTGCACCCTCTGTGCCTATCACACTGTTCATATCCCAAATGATATTAGGGTAGTTGAAGTTCCCAACAATTACTGCCCTATTGTTTTTGCACTCAGAAATCTGTCTACATATTTGCTCTTCTAACTCCCTTCCAGTATTTGGGGATCTATAGTACACTCCTAGCAGTATGGCTCCCCGTTTTTTATTTCTGAACTCAACCCATATGGTCTCATATGATGCTTCATTGAGTATATCATCCTTCTTCACAGCTGTAATTGATTCTTTTACCAATGATGCTACACCCCATGTTTTTTATGCCCCTCCTGATCCTGCCTGAAAACTCTATATCCAGGGATGTTGGGCTGCCATTTTTTGCCCCTTCTTAAGTCAAATTTCCGTTATAGTGATGATATCCTGCTGCCATGTGTCTATCTGTGCCCTCAGCTCATTGGCTTTATTTATATGCTCCTTGCATTTACATAAATACTTTTTAACACTGCCAAATTCATGTGCTGTACACTTTTTAACCTGTGCTGATTCTGTCTTTCAGAGCCGCTCACTAATCTCTAACCCCCTTCCCTGCTCTGAATTTGCCCTCAGGTTCCCATCCCCCTGCCAATCTAATTTAAACACCCTCCCCGCACCGTCGCCCCCCTCCTCCCCCCACCCCACCTCCCCCCACCAGCAGCACTAGTAAATCTCCCTGCGAGGATACTCATCCCAGTCCTGTTTAGGTGTAGACCATCCAGCTTGTGCAGATCCCACCTTCCCCAGAACCAGTCCCAATGCTTCAGAAATGTGATGCCCTCCCTCCTACACCAGCTTTCCAGCCATGTGTTTATTTGCTCAATTCTGCTTAATACTCGTTTGCACGTGGGACTGGGAGTAATCTGAGATTACTGCTTTAGGGGTCCTGCTTTTCAATCTCCTTCCTAGCTCCCTAAAGTTTGCTTTCAGGGCCTCATCCCCTTTCCTGCCTAAGTCATTGGTACCAACATGGACCATGACCTCTGGCTGATCACCTTCCCCCAGAAGAACGTCCTGCAGCTACTCCGTGACATTCTTGACCCTGGCACCAGGGAGCCAACATACCACCCTGGAGTCATGTCTATGGCCACAGAAACGCCCGTCTGCTTCCCAAACTAACGAGTCCCCTATTACTGCTGCTCTTCCCATCTTCTTTCTCCCCTCCTGTACAGTACAGCTGCCTAAGGTGCCACTAACTTGGCTCTGACTGCACTTCTCTGAGGAACCATTGCCTTCACTGGTATCAAAAATGGAAAACCGATTGGTGAGTGGGTCCCCAGGTGACTCCTGCACTGCCTGTCTAATTTTCTTGGATTGCCTCGTGGTCACCCATTCACTTTCTGCCTCCAAGCTCCTAAGCCTCTCTGGATATGCTATCCATGTAGCTCTCAGCCTTGCGGGTGCGCCACAGTGACTCCAGCCGCTGCTCGAGCTCCGAAACCTGGAGCTCAAGGTTCTACAGCTGGCGACACTTCCTGCACATGTGGCCATCTAGGACACTGGTAACATCCACAACTTCCCACATATTAGAAGACATGCATTCCACAGGACCATGGCCATGGCTTCAATTTACTTCCCTTGCATTAACTTTATTTTACTTTGGTTTACTTATGCAACTTTATTTTACCTGGCCTTGACTTAACTTCATTTCCCTATTGCTTGTGTTTCTTACTTAAATGTAAGTAGCCTCTTATTAGGAATGTATTTTTCTAATTCTTAGCTACTTGATGACACTCTCTCACAGTAGTTCCTCACCAACCAATGAATTTATGTTTCTCATGTTATGTTAGGTGCTAGGTGCTGCTGGCTCAGGGTCCTCCTTTCGCACTCTCCTCTAGGTGCTGCTGGCTATCTGTCCTAGAATTCTCCTCTCACACCCTCCTCTAGGTGCTGCTAACCGCCTGGCTCAGGTTCCTCCTTTTGCACTCTCCTCTAAAGATATAACAGGGTTTTCTTTGTTTGAAATGAACCAACCTTTGCACCACCCTCTTGCAGACTAGCAGGGAGTTAACTCTTTCCACCAGCTTTCAGGCCGATTGGAATTAATGAATTAATTTTAGTCCATATGAGTTGGTATTCTAAAGATTTTGAGGAAAAATTACCTCAAATTCAAAGAAATTTTAGGAAAAACGTCAGAAAAAGTGCATAAATTTGCGCTGAACGGGTGGGCGTGTGACAGACCCGCTTGAGCATAAAATGACACATGATGACATCAGGTGAGCGTCCCGACATCATCATGCACTCATGATATTTTGGTCGGCGGGCGTGCTCGGGAGCCGACACCACGCCCGCCGACCATTAACAGACCTATCAAGGCCATTAAAGTTATAATTGAATGAAATCTTTCGCTGTATGATGACTGCAAATGGAGACAAGTTTTATCTCATTTGCTTTGCTTGGGCATGACTTTTGTAATGAAATTGTCATATTTAAAAAGAAATGACATTTTTATGAGTGCTGTCTTTGCCATCTTTTGCCAACACCTAAACTGGCCAGAGTCTGCAGTCCTGGTTTGAAGTCTAATATTCTGTTTGAATAATTTCTGACCAAGAATCTCAAATGATGTGCCTAAAACCACTGTATTCTCCAAATGGGGGCATTTACTGGCAAAACTGCATTTATTATCCATTCTGATAATAAGAATCTGCAAAGATGGTGATTTCTCAAACCACTGTAATCCCTCTGATGACGCTGTTTCCATGACAGTATTAATTGGGGAATTGCTGTATTTTAAACCAGCAATGATAAAGAAATGATAACAGATGTCCCAGTCAGCACGGTATTGACTTTATGAGTTTAAATTTCCATGCTTCTTCTCACGACCTTCTCAGTGCTAACAGTTGCAGGCAAAGGAAATGTTTAACCTTGAATTCTGACACTGCCACCTACTTACTGAAATAAAAACTGAACATGCTGGAAAAACTCAGCAGCTCTGGCACATCTGTGGAGAGAGAAACAGAATTAACATTTCAAGTCCAGTATGACTCTTCTTCAGAACTGAAGAGAGCTAGAAATGTGATGGGTTTTATGCTATTGAGAAAGACGGTGGGGGGAGGGTCAGGTGTAACAAAAGGAAGGGTCAGGGATGGGTTAGAGGATGGGGGAGATGTCAAGGAACAAAAGGCAAAGGGAGTGGTAATAGTTGTAGTGAAGAAACAAAGCAGAAGCCCAGAGTAGGTATTAATAGCAGAATAAAGATCAGCTCAGTCTGAAAGCAAAAACAAGATACAGACTGGTATTTGGAAAAAAAAAAAATTAAAATGGAGGACAGACTTCATGGTCTTAAGTTGTTGAACTCAATGTTAAGTCCGGAAGGTGGTAAAGTGCCTACTTGGAAAATGAGGTGCTGTTCCTCCAGCTTGCATTGGGCTTCATTGGAACATTGTAGCAGGCTGAGGACAGAAATGCAGGCATGAGAACAAGATGGTATTGAAAGGATCATCCTTGTCCATTTCTGCCACTCCAGCACAATGCCACCACCACCAAACATCTTCTCATCGCCTCCTCTGTCAGAATTCCAGAGGTTTTCCAGGGCCTTCTGTTTTTATTTCCGATCTCCAGCATCCACAGTATTTTGCTTTTATCACCTAGTCACTTCCATTTACTATTAAAATATTCTAAATGTGTTTCAAAATGACAATTATGTAAATTTAGATACGTAAATGCCAAAACTCGCAGAACTTAGATATTTGACAGTTTTATTCTTCCTTTTCGGAAAATGGAAACTCACATACATTCTGTGCAAATTAGAGCAAATTTCAAACATAAAATTATTTGTCCATGAAGTGCAACAATTTTAAATAAATTTCTGATGCTGTTGATTAAAGGATAATACAATATTATACTAAAGAGATTCTTAAACTACTTCCATTGAAACATTTGTAGCAATATTAAGCACAAAGATATTTTCAATTCCAACAAATAATAACATTGGATTTGTGATTCACAGTATGTGTATCAAAACAATATAGCCCCAGATAATTAGGCATCAAGAATTTGTTGGTGTTGATTATAGTGATAGATATTATCATCTCTGAGCTCACATAATAATCTGAAGTAAATCTGAAGCAACTCGCCAAGGCTCCTTTGACAGCATCTTCCAAATCCATGACCTCTACCACCTAGAAGGACAAGGGCAGCACATGGATGGGAACACCACCACCTGCAAGTACCCCTCCAAGCCACGCACCATTCTGCTTGGAACTATATCGTTGTTCCTTCACTGTCGCTGGGTCAAAACCCTGGAACTCCCTTCCTAACAGCACAGTGGGTGTACCTACACCACAAGGACTGCAGCAGCTCAAGAAGGCAGCTCACCACCACCTTCTCAAGGGCAACTAGGGGTGGGCAATAGATGCTGGCCTAGCAGCAATGCCCACATCCTGTGAGAGAATTAAAAAAAAAACCTACCACATCTCCTGCACCTTCAGTACAGTTTTCAGTTTTGGTCACCAAGACGCAAGGGTTCAGAAGAGAGCCGCAAGGCTGATCACTACCACTAAAGGATTGAGTTCTGGGGTGTGACTAGAGAAACAAGGACCTTTTAGTCCTGGAATGGGAAAACTGGGTAGGGGAGTTCAGGGTGGGGGGGCGATATAGAAGATAGTGAATAGCAGAGATAAGGTTAATTCAAGGTACACCAGGATACTAAAAGTATTAGGTAAAACTGCTGAAGAGAAAGTTTACTACAGATACCCGGACAAACACACAGAATGATATTCCAGTTTGGGGTGGTGGAGATGAAAACTTTAGTTTCATTCAAGAATCAGTTAAATGGTGCAATGTGAGAGAGATTCAGATTTTACTGTTCGTGAACTAAGTTGATCTAAATAGCCTTCGTTATCTATATTTATCTTGTGTACTTGTATTAAGGAAGTAAAGTTACTGCAGGAGGGCTCTGGAGTATAGTACTCTACTTCATGAACACTACAAATTTTTTTTTTTGTTCATTGCCTGAAAGGGTGGCAGAGGCAGAAACCCTCATAACGTTTAAGTAGTATTTGGATTTGCACTTGTGATACCATGGCATCTATGGGCCTAATGCTGGAAAATGGGATTAGAATAGTTAGGTACTTGGTTTGACTGGCGCAGACTTGACGGGCCGAAGGGCCTTTTTCTGTGCAGTAGATCACTATGGCTCTATATACCAGATAACCATAGAAATATCTTTCATTTAAAGGAGATAGAAAAATAAAATAAAAACGACCCTTTCAGCCTATGGAAGTTTGTCTCCAGTGTTCTAACTCGCCTTGTCTAGTATTCAACTGTATTTTCAACACCCTAACGTACTTCACACTACTCGTTTGCCTGACATATTCTTTTGCAAACATTTATGACATAGAGAAAAGATTTCCTCTGTAGCCTATACACAATGAGATTATAAATATGTTCTTCATAAACACATTTTCAACATCACCACTATACATAATGCAAAAGAGGTAAAAGCAATTGAGAACAAGAGGTTCTGGAGAGAGGAAAACCAAGTTATTTACAGCTTAAGCAAGTTTTTTTTAAAGTAGTTAAAAATATCTCTGAGGCCTGTATCTTTCTATATCAGTATATCAGTAATATGTGTAGTATTTCAGTCATGTGATAAAAAGCTTTACTCTACTTTCCACAATGGCTTCCATCCATGTGAAGAACATTCTTGCGTTGTCTCCAAGTTGTGTTGCTGCCACTGCCGGATACTTTTCTCCACTAAGAGCCCACCATTCTGTGGCACTGACTGATTGGAAACAAGCAGCTCTGGCCTCATGTAGCACAGAGAATTGCCGCTGCTAAAAGTTCAGGTGGATCATAATCTGTATAAAGGGGACAAGAGGAGAGGAAAAGAGCCAGCAGGAGCATTGTCTAGGCTAGGGGGTTGAGAAGGACACAACAATGGTAGTAGGGAAATATGAGAATGGGGATAGATACAGAGATAAACTTAGACAGGGTGGATGAAGTATAGCTCAAGAACACAGTACAACCAGGCCTGAGTCTTGGATTCCCGAGTCTTACTGTGGAAGATGCCTAGATATGTTATATATTTTGATTAGGTACCTTCTTGAACTCCTTCTTTCTAAACAATGTTTCTCAAATCTTTTCTTCCGGGTACCACCAATAAGTTCTCATTCTTTTATATGGTCAGCTGAGGCCAAAAAGTCTCTGGTACCTTGACATTGTAAATTTGTGAAAATAAAGTTCTCCTTTCATGCACAGCAATATAATTCATAAAAACATTCTTTAGTGATTAACCCTACCAATCTCTAACACACTTTAGATTGTAAGCTTGGACACGATAAGGATTTGATTAAAGACAGAGATAACAGGTGGACTATGGTAAATTATTGGAAAGTTTTATAGTTTTGTGTTTATGGAGGTGAAAGGCAAATAATGATTATTCAGGCGATCTGCTTCCCTCCATCCCGACTCCAAGGCACCATGGGTAGTAGAGTAAAATGTCCGGTGAGTAGCTTCACCAGCGAAAAGCACCTGCAAAGGCTAACAGCAATAATACAAACAAGATTATTAAATCACTGTGTTAATTATAAATATGCATACCTGAACTTTTCATTTGAAGGTAAGTCTACAGAAAACAGAAATGTAAATATTTTATTATAAAGTTAATATTTCAGAAATGTGGAGAAAGGCAAAATGACCACCCAGGATAGAATATCTGAAGACGGGAAAAGATAAAAAAATGAGGTTCAACAAAATAGATTTGAGAAAAGGTAAAACTCAAGATTTCAACATTCTTGAAAGCGGAGTCTTCAGAAGTGACAAATACCATACACATGGTTTGAAAATCAATTTGTCAAACAGAAGGTCTCACAGTCCACAGAGTTAATGAAAGTCAATATGTGAACTTCACTGAAGCCAAAATGATAGTTCCCATTTCATATAAATTGTGGCCAAAAACTGAGAGAATGTACGGATGAAGATGGATTCATCATTAGTGATAGCTGGCTGCTTGTAATTAGAGTTATCTAGATAATGGCTTAAGAGGTTTTGTTCATATGTGATCCATACATTAGTTAATGCTCTGGCAGGACTGCATCTGCTGCTGTTTAACAGCTCATTTCTGTAGACTTTGGTCTTTTTCAAACAGTCTGTAAGCCAATTTCAAAATCTTCCCCTTCTGAATGCAACCCATAAGGAAACCTTTAAGAATTAAAAAACAGCTCATGGTGTAGGGCGTAACATATTGGCATAGATAGTAGATTGGCTAGCTAACAGGAAACAGACCATAAACGGGTCATTTTCTGGTTGGCAGGATGTGCCACAGGGATCAGTGCTGAGGCCCCAATTTCTTACAATTTATATAAATGAGTTGGATGAAGGGACTGAAGGTATGGTTGCTAAATTTGCTGGCGACACACAGATAGGTAGGAAAGCAAGTTGTGAAGAGGACATAAGGAGGCTACGAGGGGACATATATAGGTTAAGTGAGCAGGAAAAGATCTGGCAAATGGAGTATAATGTGGGCAAATGTGAAATTGTCCATTTTGGCAGGAAGAATAGAAGAGAAGCACATGATCTAAATGGTGAGAGATTGCAGAGCTCTGAGATTCAGAGGGATCTGGGTGTCCTGATGCATGAATCACAAAAGGCTAGTATGCAGTTCAGCGAGTAATTAGGAAAAATGGAATGCTATCACTTATTGCAAGGAGAATTGAACACAAAAGTAGGGAGGTTGTGCTCCAGTTGTACAGGGCACTGGCCAGGCCACATCTGGTATACTGTTTACAGTATTGGTTTCCTTATTTAAGGAATGATGTAAGTGTATTAGAAGCAGTTCAGAGAAGATTTACTAAACTCATACCAGGAATGGGTGGGTTGTCTTATGAGGAAAGGTTGGACAGACTAGGCTTGTATCCATTGGTTTAGAAGAGTAAGAAGCGATTCATTGAAACATACAAGATCCTGAGGGGTCTTGATAGGGTGGATGTGGAGACGATATTTCCTCTTGTGGGAGAATCTAGCACTAGGGTTCACTGTTTAAAAATAAGGGGTCACTCATTTAAGACAGAGATGAGGGGAAATTTCTTGTCTCAGAGGGTATTGAGCCTTTGGAACTCCCTTTCTCAAAAGGCAGTGGAAGCAGAGTCTTTAAATGTTTTCAAGGTAGAGGTAGATAGATTCCTGATAAATAAGGGGGTGAAAGGATATCTAGAGTAGGTGGGAGGTTACAATCAGATCAGCCATGATCTTATTGAATGGAGGAGCAGGCTCGAAGGGCCAAGTGGCCTACTCCTACTCCTAATTCGTATGTATGTATGTTTGTATGTATGCTGTAATAAATTTAAGTGTAACATTTGCCTATTTTAGCTTCCCACTTATCCAATAAAGTAATATTAATCTCTATATATAAAATAAATGTACATTATACTCAATTAAGAAACAAAATTATACAGTACCTGTGCTTTTGTAGATGTTAGTGGGAGAGGTTGTGCAATGGCATCTATATCATCTCCTGAACTCCCAACTGCAGTGTAACTATAAGATCCCTTTGTGTAACGATCACTATACCATTTTGATCGTATAATACTCTTCGGCAGGGGTATCGATGGGTTTCCTAAATAAAAGAGCTTGTAAATATTTTGTGCAGTTAAGAATTAAAAAAAAAATAAGTTCATGGTGTAGGGGGTAACATATTGGCATGGATAGAAGATTGGCTAGCTGACAGGAAACAGAGGGTAGCCATAAATGGGTCATTTTCTGGTTGGCAGGATGTGACGAGTGGTGTGTCACAGGGATCAGTGCTGAGGCCCCAACTTTTTACAATTTATATAAATGACCTGGATGAAGGGACTGAAGGTATGGTTGCTAAATTTGCTGGCGACACACAGATAGGTAGGAAAGCAAGTTGTGAAGAGGACATAAGAAGGCTACAAGGGGACATATATAGGTTAAGTGAGCAGGAAAAGATCTGGCAAATGGAGTATAATGTGGGCAAATGTGAAATTGTCCATTTTGGCAGGAAGAATAGAAGAGAAGCACATGATCTAAATGGTGAGAGATTGCAGAGCTCTGAGATTCAGAGGGATCTGGGTGTCCTAGTGCATGAATCACAAAAGGCTAGTATGCAGTTCAGCAAGTAATTAGGAAAAATGGAATGCTATTATTTATTGCAAGGGGAATTGAACACAAAAGTAGGGAGGTTGTGCTCCAGTTGTACAGGGCACTGGTCAGGCTACATCTGGTGTACTGTTTACAGTATTGGTTTCCTTATTTAAGGAAGGATGGAAATGCATTAGAAGCAGTTCATAATGCCATAACATGTCAGAAAATGTACCTGTAAATCTCCGTATGACTTGTGTCAAACAATTTTTGACTTCAGAATCAGATAGGCTCTCCATAAAGTTAGCTTCTTCCCCAGCAAGCACAGCTAAAAGGACATGGCCATATCTGCAGTCAGAACATAAGATACATGAAGCCTGGGAAAACGAGAATATCATGTCCCTACATTCATCCTGCACATGTCAAAATTCAACTGAAATCTCATGACTATCTGCTTGAACATTTTAAGTGCTGTAGCAACATATTCAATAATATATAGATACTGTTTATTTCAAGAGTACTTTATTTTCTTAATTTTGTACATTTGTCAAATGCTATTTAGCAGTTGAACCATTTAATGAAATTAGTACTAGCTTCTTAGCACGTAACAGAAATATTCGCTCAATAATTTAAACCCCTTTATTTATTTCAATATATTCAGTCCTGTTGATTGAATACTTACTAAGTGCAATTACACATTACCAGAACATAATAAAATCATGCCAACGGTAAATGTCGTCATTATATGTCAAATCTCTACAATTAAATGGACCTACTATTGTTTATTACAACTTTACTACAGGGTCGTGAATAGTCTTTGTAAATGAATGCAATGTCATGGAAAACATGTTATTCTGCAATAATGTGTGCGATATCAGTTTTATTGAGCTTCTATGAAAGAAAAGTTTTGTATTTTGAAAGCCAATAATCATTCTCTAGTCAGAGCGTATAAAAGATAAATAGAATCAGCATTCAACTTTAAATAACTGAATTTGAATCATGCTTATCATGTACAACTTGACACCTGAATTTTATCATTACAGATCTTTGTATTCACTTATCTTTAATGGGGAAGGGGAAAAGTATGTTCATTATGAGGAAGAAAATTGCAGATGGCTGCTGGTATCAGAGAATATATTTAATATTACACCCTCAACTCAAGCCATATATATTACAATAGTATCACTCCAGTTTAGCCAGTGTGAAAAGACAAAATGTCATCAGGGGCATGTCTTCTTCCAGCCTTTGCCATTGGTTGACAGTAACAACATTAAACTAGCAAACATTGCGCTGCTAGAAATTGTTAGGAACTAGAGCTGGTTTTAAGTCAGTTATATGTGCATGTGTGTATGTTAGGAATAAGCTTCAGCTTTAAGTTTAAGTTTAATTTATATTTTTTCTATTTGTGGATTAAAAAGGTGAAACCTGGGATCTAGGGGAGAATTTTCTGCCTGTCGGGCGGGCCAGTTGGGAGCGGGCGCGCAGCCGATCGCTGCCCGTGATCAGCTGTGCACCGCCATTTTACGTGGGCGGGCCAATTAGGTCCCACCCAGTGTGATGCATGGCCGGTTGCGCTCAGCGCTACCTGTGCAGGTGGGGGGAGGAGGGAAAGTCGGGGCCTGCGCTTTTTCATGCGTGTGCGCAAAAGAGCACAGAAGTATCCCTGAGGCATGGAGCTTCCTCAGGGAGATTAAGTTCAGATTGAAATTTTTTAATAAAGATAAAAATTATTTACACGTGACCCCCCTCATGTGACAGTGTCACATGAGCTGGGACATGTTTGTCAATTTATCAGAATTTATTTATTTATTTAATAAAACCTTCAGGAAACCTCATTCTGCTCGTGGTTGAGGTTTCCTGAAAAATGCGATAAGGTTGGACGGGCAGCGTTGATCAGTGCTTTAATTGGTTCCTTTGCACCCGCCGGCTGTAATATCTAAATGACGTGCGCTGACGTCGGGATGCAAGCCCAACGTCACTGCGCGTCATTTTACGTATTGGCGTGTCGGGTCGCACCCGCACGCCGACATCAAAATTCTGGCCCTAGTTTCGTTTTAGATTGGAGACAGCAAGTCCAAGCTCTGTTTGAATACCTGCATTTTTAATGAGTTTCATGACCCTTGAAGTGGAGAGCTGTGTTATCAAGGTGGGGGAGGAGGGGTGGTGGGTTGTAGGGAATTTAAGACAAAGTGGAAAAAACTGTGCTGTTGCTAGCACCAGAGGTCAAGAAAGAGGGACTGTTATGGCCAATGCAGTTGGTAAAGCGGAGTTATTTTAAAAATCCCAGAGGGAAGCTTTAAACAACCATCATAATCAATAATTTTAAGTGTTACGTTTGAGATGTGGCTCTAAACTTAGGAATGAGACCACTAGTTCTCGAGGTTTCGCATTAAACTAAATGAAACATTTTATTAATTACACAGGTTAAAATATACACACAAGGCTACAAAATTACTATCATAATTTTTAACAAATTCCCAAATTAATCTCCATTAAGGCAACAACAACCCATAGACTTAACCAGACACCAGGCAAAGCATTTTCACTGTACAAATTCAAAATGAGGTTCTTTCCACTGTAGAGCCAGTTGAGGCTTGCTGCTGCCTTTTGATCTTACATTACCTCTGCCTGCACACCCAAAAACTGCCGAAGTTAACCTAGCACCACTGACTGAATTCAAATTCTCATTGTCTCACCAGCCTCTTTCAACTCCACCTTTTAACAATGAAACCCCTTTCATACTACCAATTTTATTAGTAATATAAACATACTGCTTGGTATCTGTTAGAAAGGCATCAATTTTCATCCCACTTCTTGAATGCTCTATTCAAAAAATGCAAATGCACGCTATCTCTTTGTTTACATCTCAAACTAGTATATCAAAACAGACTAGTTGGCATTAATCCAATTAAGACATACCCACAAACTAAGCCTCTATTTTAAAAGAAAAATATTTTCCAAAATATTATATACATTAATAGCTTCATGACAGGACCCACAGAGACAGAGGAAAACAGAAAATTAGTTTCAGTTCAGTTGAAAGAAGCTGCCAGCAGAAGCAGCACAGCAGGGAGACAGATAGCAAGTCCCAAACTAAAGTTGGAAACAGGAGCTAGAAGAAGCTGGACAGGAGGGAGCTGCAGGAAGCATGTTTTCCCAAAAAACAGAAGAAGTAAAGTCCCAAGAAGACCTTCTAGACAAAGGGAAAGAACAGGAATCTGGAAAAGATCCTGTTAACTGGAAGAGCAGAGAAAGGCTCCAAGCTTAAAGGGAGAAAGCTGCAGGACGCAGACTTAAAGCAAAATAGGCTTGCGAGAAGCCAGAAGATCCAAGGAGACAGCCAAAAGTTTGTAACTCTTTACTATGGGCATGTGAAGCAGTGGCATTCTGTTGGCATGGCTGAGTGCTTGAGAGAGAACGTGATGAAGGCAAAGCTTGAATGCATGTGGTGATCCAAGGGACAGGAACATCAGAAAGAGAAAGTTTGAAACCCTGGAGGTGGACTCTTGTGGAAGATGTCTGAGAGAAAGCGTCGCTTGGGATAAGATTCTAAGGCGAGTTTTTCAAGAGTGGAGATTGGAAACCCTTGTGTGAAAGACCGAGTTCAGAGAGACCGGTTGGCTAACAGTATGACAAGTGTTTGGGGGAGTTGATGAGAGATCCATAGCATCTCTTTGGAGTGGCATCTGTCACTTGGTTTCAGAGAGGGGTATCTGACCATAGGTCGCCTATTGGTTTATATGGACTGTGTACTTACTGTGAACATTAGAGTATAAGATAGCTTTTGTAACTTGTGTTATCCTTACGAATATGTAAATATCTGTAAAGGTATAGTTATGGGTGAAGGAATATTATAAAATAGTTAATATTTTCTTGCTTAATAAATGTTTTATTCTTTTGTTAAAAGTTCATCAGCTGACTCCTGTGACTCTGTTCAGTAGCTACCCTCCACGTTTCTAAACAAAAAATAAAAGTTAGGATCTATCAAGCCGGGTTCCACCCTGCAATCTGACCTGTCCAGTAGTAACATCAGCTGGAATCAGAACATAATCTACACTCCCCCTTCCACCCACCAACCCACAAAAGAAGTGTCTCTGTTTTCATAGCAGTTGACAGGGAAGGAAAAGCCCTTCCTCAGTGAAGTAACCAACAAATTTGTGATGAAGTTGACCTAAGCTCACAAGCGAGGTCAGCTTCTGAGCCAATTACACTCAATGGGAGAGATAGCTTCTTGGAAATTGGAACATGGAATATAAGGACTTTATATCAGGCAGGAAAGCTTGATAACTGCATACAGGTAATGGATAGACACTATTGACTTACCAAGGCTTACAGAATTAAAATAGAATCTGGCCAGATGGACAAGAAGAATCATGTGCTTTACTTCTCAGGAGGTGAGAAGGATATAATGGAGTAGGAATCCTTTTAAACAAAAAAAAAGATCAGTTCCAGGTTACTGGCCAATCTCAGAAAGAGTGGTCATGATTAAAATCGAAGGGAAGCCTTTTGATCTGGTTGTCGTGCAAGTTTATGCTCCGACACAAGATCAGTGAGCAGGAAATAGAGGCATTTCATGGTGACATCCTCAGATGTTCTGATCAAGTCAAATTAACTGACCTTGTAATTGTAATGGGCAACTTAAACATTAAAGTCAGTGAAGGAACATTAGGAATGCATGTCAGTCAACATGATCTCGGATTGAGAAATGAATGGGGAGGCAGACTGATATAATTTAGTCAAGAAAATGATCTGATGGTGGCAAACACCTTCTTTAAGCAACCAAAAGGAAATCTGTAAATTTGGAGAAGTCCAGGCGATGTGTTAGAAACCAAATAGATTGTGAAATGGTGAAACAAAGTTTTAGGAACAATATAAAGAACGTATCCTGGCGCGGATATAAATTCAGATAATTGTGTTCTTGTGGAAAGAAATTATGAAACTGAAAATACCAAGAAAGAAAAAGATGTGCAACCATTTAGAGCTTGGCATGTTGAGGGATGAGAACATCAGAGAGGCAGTCACTCTTAAAGTAAAAGCAAGTATGAATGTCTCAGGACTGAGGAAACAGATCAAACAGAGTTTCAGACCAAGAAATAAAAAGCAAATGTGAAAATACGAAAGAGAGAATACAACATGCTGCAAAGGAAATGTTAGCAAAATGGAAAAAAAGAAACAAGGAGTGGACAACAGATAACACACTAGCAATGATGATAGGAGGAAAGAAAAGAAACACACCTGAGTATGATGAAATTGAAAAGACAATAAAGAATGCATGTAGGCAGGCTAAAGAGAAATGGTGCAATGAGAAATGTGATCAGCTGGAAATAAATCACAAAATGAATTGTAGGCCAGAAGGTGAAATTTTTGATAGATAGTAAAACAGGGATAACAACAGATAGTGGGTGCATAAAAGACAAAGATGGTAAAATATTGTTTGAAAAGGGTGCAGTCGCAAAAGATGGACAGAATATGTAAGTAAATTGTACAATGATCCAAATTGTGGGAGGGTTCAAGATACAAAGGCAAAAGAAGGACCAAACAATATGTTACCAAAGGTAAAGAATGCTTTGAAATTGATGAGCACAGGAAAAGCTCCAGTTATGGATGAAGTAACAACAGAATATCTAAAAGTTCTTGGAGAAACAGAATTACAAGAGATAACTGAATTTTGTGATCAAATACCAAATGATACATTCCAAGTGACTTGAGACATTCATCATTCGTTAAGTTAGCTAATAAACCTAAAGCAATGGAGTGCAATCATTTTAAAACTGTAAACTTAATGAGTCATCTCTTTAAAGTGATCTTGAAAATCATAATAGATAGAAATAATAACATATGTGAAGCAGAAATTGATGAAACACAGTATGGATTTGGACCTGGAGTAGGAACAAGAAAGGGAATATTTAACTGAAGAACAATCTTCGATAAATATCTAGAAACAAACAAGAACATATACAAATGTTTCACAGATGATTGTTCGATCATATTTATGAAATGTGACATTGACAGTAAAGATGTGAGATTTATCTAGAGCCTATATTGGGACCAAATACGGACATCATGCTAGGAGATGGACAATCAGACATGTTTCAAATGAAGAGGGGAGCATAACAAGGTTGTGTACTGTCGCCAAAATTATTCAATCTGTACACAGAACAAAAATTTAGAGAATTAGATGTACTTCTAGGGGTAAAAATTGGAGGCAAGACCATAACAAACTTGCAGTATGCTGACAACACAGCGTTACTTGCATAATCAAGAGAGGCCCTACAAAATATTGGAGATCAAATAAAATCTAGAAGTTTAGAATATGGATAAAGTATGACCACCAAAAAGACAAAAAGAAATACACTGGAGAAACTAGAGTGGAGATTGAAGTGGATGGTGTCACACTGGAACAAGTAGTTAAGTTTGTCTATTTAGGACAAATGATAACAGAAGATGGTAGATGCTATGCTGAAATTAGAAGAAGGATACAGATAGCCAGGAGTAATTTTGTGAAGATGAAGGATATGTTAACAACAAAAAAATTCTTGGTTGTAATAAGGAAAAAACTTTTAAGATGCTACATTCTATCCATTTTCCTGTAAGCCTTAGAAACCTGGACAATAAGTAAAGATCTGTGGAGGAAAATAGAGGCTTTTGAAATGCGAGTGCTAAGATGTACGCTGAAAATTCCGTATACAGATCATAAGCCAAATGAAGAGGTGCTTAAAAATGCAAGTGCAAAAGAACTCTAAAAAGTGACATCCTGAAGAGAAAATGTCAGTATTTCAGCCATTTCAACAGGGTTGAAAAGCTGCAGAGATCTCTTCTAGAGGGCAAAGTGGAGGGCAGCAGAAAGAGGGGTGGACCTAGGCGTGGATGGATGGTGGACATCACAAAGCAAAGCAGACGGGCGACAGCTGATGTGTGACGATGGCGCAAGACAGACGAGCATCACATAACATGACAACAGATCTCGTGGCAAGAGTAGCTACAAGCAACAGCAGTAGTAACCCTTGCTCATAAATAACTGGTTGTTTATAACACTGACTGCAAAATACTACTTCAAATTATTTTGTTTTGTTAAAATATGCAATGAATACAGTAAAAATGTTCTAGAAATGATTCTTCCAAGATAGGAGAGAATCAGAATGAAATAGATATTAGATACACACATATTTAAATATATCAAGTGTATATACCTTTCCATGGGCTGTAGAACAATAAAGCCCAAGATCTTCCTGAACCACTCTTTTTGCAGATCTGGCCGTGTACTAAGCAGTGGAGACTCATCCTCCCAGACCAGGTTGATCAGATGATGTTCTGGCTCCCAAAATGGCTCCTCAAATTCAAGGAAGATTTTATTATTTGTCCCAAAACCCAGTTTCTGAATGGAATTAATTTTACTGGCAGGAAGTGGGGGGCGAAGAAAAGTTTTATAATGCTCCTTAAGGAAACCTAAACAAGCAAAAGATATCATCTTGAATAGCTGATTACATCCAAACGTTTTAAATACAAACTTGAGGATTAAAGGAAACAATTAATATAACCTTTGATACACTGCATTGACCAGATGTCAATTCTAGCAGCCAGTGTTGCACAGGTCCATGAATAAAACATTTTAACTCATTCAAAACAGAATTCAAATCAGGCCCCCAAGGACGTCTACACTGCCAGGTTTATTAACTCCTCTATTAGGGAAACCTATTGGTGAGGTGAGAGTCACTGCCCTTGACATCAAGGCAGCATTTGACCGTGTGGCATCAGAGAGCCTTAGCAAAACTAGACTCGATGAGAATTAGGGGGAAAACTCTCCACTGGTTGGAGTCATACCCAGCACAAAGGAAGATGGTTGTGGTTGTTGGAGGTCAATCACCTCAGTTCCAGGGCATCACTGCAGGAGTTCCTCAGGGTAGTGTCCCAGGTCCGACCATCTTCAGCTGCTTCATCAATGACCTTCCTTACATCATAAGGTCAGAAGTGGGGATGTTCGCTGATGATTGCAAAATGTTCAACTCCATTCGTGACTCCTCAGATACTGAAACAGTCCATGTCCAAATGCAGAGAGACCTGGACAAATCCAGGCTTGGGCTGACAAGTGGCAAGTAACATTCGCAACACCCAAGTGCCAGGCAATGACCGTCTCCATCAAGAGAGAATCTAACCATCGCCTCTTGACATTCAATGGCATTACCATCACCATCAATATCCTGGTGGGGGTGTTGGGGGGGGTTTAAACCATTGACCAGAAACTGAACTGCACTAGCCATATAAATACTGTGGCTACAAGAGCAGGTCAGAGGCTAGGAAACCTGTGGTGAGTAACTCACCTTCCTGATTCCCCAAAGCCTGTCCACCATCTACAAGGTACAAGTCAGGAGTGTGATGGAATACTCCCCACTTGCCTGGATGAGTGCAGCTCCAATAACACTCAAGAAGCTTGACACCATGCAGGATGAAGCAGTCCGTTTGATCGGCACCCCACCCACAAACATTCACTCCTTCCACCATCGATGCACGGTGGCAGCAGTGTATACCATTTACAAGATGCGCTGCATAAACTCACCAAGCCTCCTTAGACAGCACCTTCCAAACCCACAACTGCTATTATCTAGAAGGACATGAACAGGAGATATATGGGACCGCCACCACCTAGAAGTTCCCGTCCAAGTCACTCACCATCCTGACTTGGAAATATATCGCTGTTCCTGTTGCTGGGTCAAAATCCTGGAACTTGCTCCCTAACAGCATTGTGGGTGTACCTACACATGGACTGTAGCAGTTCAAGAAGGCAGCTCATCACCACCTTCTCAAGGGAAATTAGGAATGGGCAATAAATGCTGGCCTAGCCAGCGATGCCCACATCTCATGAATGAATTTAAAAAAGGAATTCCCTAATAGGGCTTATTAGAATTCCAAATTTATACATAAGTGTACAGAGGATATGCGTTGAGAATGTAGTGGATATTGAACTTCCAATGCATTCCAGTCATGCTACAGTAATTCTTGCTTAACGTCGACTCACTTAATGTAGTTTCACTTTAACATTATTTATAAAGTAGTGTCAATATCGTACATAGAATTAGCTTGTGCCTGAGAAGGCAGATCTCTACACTTGCACATATGAAGTTCCTGTATTGATTTTCTGAAAGAGACAGAATAAGACTCAAATCATTTATTACCTAAAGGAACAGTGACTATAACATGATCCGCTGGTATAGTCTCTCCATCTTCACACTCCACCAGAACTGAATAAGAGTGTTCTTGTGTGTTAGATGCTTTGAAGGATCCATTCCAATGGATGCATTTAACTGGCTTATTGTACGATACAATACCCTTTGGCAGAGGTTTCATCATTGCATCAATGAGGCTTTTAAATCCACTGAAAATGTATATAAATATTAATTGCAATCATGAACATTGTATCAGAACTGAAGGGTCAACTACTTTGATCAATAATTTGCCTTTTATAGTGAAGTTTAGTTTTGAGAATCAAGTACTACCGGTATACAAGATGGTAAGTTACCTACTATAAACTGATTTTGTACTGTTTGGGATTTAGTGAAAACACACCATTGTGAATTTCAGAGTGGACTGAAAGACTTTGCTACACAAAAGGATCTGCTGCCATTTCACAAACAGCATCATGAATTTGAGTGAGATTTCCAAATTTTTCAGATGTGAAGTTGTCCATTTTGGCAGGAAGAATAAAAAAGTATATTATCTAAATGGTGAGAGTTTGCAGAGCTCAGATTCAGAGGGATCTGGGTGCCCTGGTGCATGAATCACAAAAGGCTACTATGCAGCCGCAGCAAATAACTAGGAAAGCTAATAGATCGTTATTGTTTATTGCAAGGGGAATTAAATATGAAAGTAGGAAGATTGGGCTTCAGTTGTATAGGACACTGGTGAGGCCACATCTGGAGTACTGTGTACAGTATTGGTTTCCTTATTTATGGAAGGATGTAAATGCGATAGAAGCAGTTCAGAGAAGATTTACTAGACCTATACCAGGAATGAGTAGGCAGTCCTATGAGGAATAGTTGGACATGCTAGGCTTGTATCCACTGGAGTTTAGAAGAGTAAGAGGCGACTTGACTGAAACATACAAGATCATGAAGGGTCTTGACAGGGTGGATGTGGGGAGGATGTTTCCTTTTGTGGGAGAATCTAGAACTAGGGGGTCACTGTTTAAAAATAAGGGGTCGCTCATTTAAGACAGAGATAAGAAGAATTTTTTTTTGTCTCAGAGGGGTTGAGAGTCTTTGGAACTCTCTTCCTCAAAAGGCAGTGGAAACAGAGTCTTTGAATATTTTTACGGCAGAGCTAGATAGATTCTTGATAAGCAAGGGAGTGAAATGTTATCAGAGGTACATAAGAACATAAGAAATAGGAACAGGAGTAGACCATTCGGTCCCTCGAGCCTGCTCCGCCATTCAATAAGATCATGGCTGATCTTCTTGTGTTTCGATTTCCACATTCCTATCTAACCCCGATAACCTTTGATTCCCTTACCTAACAAGAATTTATCTACCTCTGCCTCCACCACCTTCTGAGGCAGAAAATTCCAAAGTCGCACAACCCTCTGAGAGAAAAAAATTCTCCTCACCTCTGTCCTAAAAGGGGCACCCCTAATTTTAAAACAGTGCCCCCTAGTTCTGGACTCACCCGCAAGAGGAAACATCTTTTTCATGTCCACCTTGTCAAAGCTGTTCAGGATCTTGTATACTTCAATCAAATCACCCCTCACTCTTCTAAACTCCAGTGGAAACAGGCCCAGTCTGTCCAACCTTACCTCATAAGACAACCCACTCATTCCAGGTATCAATCTAGTAAACCTCCTTTGAACTGCCTCCAATGCATTTACATCCTTCCTTAAATAAGGAGACCAAAACTGCACACAGTATTCGAGGTGCGGTCTCACCAATGCCCTGTATAATTGAAGCATAACAGCCTTACTTTTATGTGTAATCCCCCTTGTAATAAACATTCCATTAGCCCTCTTAATTACTTGCTGTACCTGCATACTAACTTTTTGTGATTCGTGTACTGGAATACCTAGATCCCTCTGCACCTCAGAATTGTGCAGTTGTTCTCCATTTAAATAATACTCTGCTTTTTTGTTCTTCCTGCCAAAGCGAACAACTTCACATTTTCCCACATTAAACTCCATTTGCCAGATCTTTGCCCACTCACTCAACCTATCTATATCAATCTGCAACCTCCTTATGTCCTCTTCACAACATGCTTTCCTACCTATCTTTGTCTCATCTGCAAATTTAGCTACCATGTCTTCACTCCCCTCAACTAAGTCTTTGATGTAAATCGTAAAAAGTTAAGGCCCCAGTACAGACCCATGTGGGACTCCGCTCGTCACATCCTGCCAATCAGAAAAAGATCCATTTATGCATACTCTCTGCTTTCTGCCAGCCAGTCAATCTTCTATCCATGCTAATATGTTACCCACTACACCATGCACTTTTATTTTCTATAATAATGTTTGAAGTGGCACCTTATCAAATGCCTTCTGGAAATCCAAGTACAGTATGTCTACAGGCTCCCCTTTATCCACTGTGCATGTTACTCCTTCAAAAACCTCCAATAAATTGGTCAAACATGATTTTCGTTTCATGAAATCATGCTGACTCTTCCCAATTGCCTTGAGCTTTTCTGAGTGCCCAGCTATAACCTCCTTAATGATTGATTCTAATAACTTCCCCATGACAGACATCAAGCTGACCGGCCCATAGTTTCCTGTTTTCTACCTCCGCCCCTTCTTGAATAGAGGGGTTATATTTGCTACTTTCCAATCTGATAGAACCTTTCCAGAATCTAGCAAAATTTGGAAAATTAACACCAACACATTGACTATCTCATTAGCCACCGCTTTTAAGATCCTAGGATGTAGTCCATCGGGACCCAGAGACTTTCCAGCCTGCAGCTCCATCAGTTTGCTCAGTACCATTTCCCTAGTGATTTCAATTTCACTAAGTTCCTTTCTCCTGTTCACCTCCTGATTTGCAGCTATAACTGAAATGTTTTTTGTATCCTCTATAGTAAACACAGAAGCAAAATATTTGTTCATTTCTTCTGCCATTTCCTTATTATCTACTTAAGTCCCCACTGTCACTCTCTAGAGGACCAACACTCACTTTACTTACTCTTTTCCTTTTTAAGTACCTGTAGAAGTTCTTGCTATCCGTTTTTACATTTCTAGATAGCTTCCTCTCATACTCTAATTTCTTTCTCCTGATTAACCTTTTAGTCATTCTCTGCCATTCTTTATATTCTGTCTAATCATCTGTCATGTCACTCATCTTTGCGGAGTTGTATGCTTTTTCCTTAAGTTTGATGCTTTCCTTAACATCTTTAGCTAATCACGGGTGGTGGGTCCTCCCCTTAGAAATTTTCTTTATAGCAGGAATGTACTTATTCTGAATACTTTGAAATATCCACTTAAATGTCTGCCATTGCTTCTCTATTGATCTATCCTGTAGCCTAGTTTCCCAGTTCACTTCAGGTAGGCGGCAATGTGGAGTTGAGGTTACAATCAGATCAGCCATGATATTAGTGAATGGCGGAGCAGGCTCGAGGGGCCGAGTGGCCTACTCCTGCTCCTAATTCATATATTCGCATAATTCAGGTAAGCATTTATTTTAGGATTTTCCCTGTGAGCCAGTTCTTGTTGCACATGCATTGATTTTCATAACACTAGTTCTGAGAAATGGAGTAGGTAGGCTGGGTAATTGAAATAAACAATCTCCCAAATACAAATTTAACACAAGAACATGAGAAATGGGAGGAGTAAACCATAAAGCTCACGGAACCTGCTTCAATATGGTCTTCAGCTTCAAATTCACTTTACCACCCACTCCCCATATCCCTTGATTCCTTGAGAGACCAAAATGTGTCTATCGCAGCCTTAAATATATTCAACAATGGAGCATCCACAACCCTCTGGGGTAGAGAATTTCAAAGATTCACAACCCTTTTAGTGAAGAGGTTTCTCCTCATCTTAGTCCTAAATGATTGTTCCCCTTATCCTGAGACTGTGCCCCTGTGTTCTAGATTCTCCAGCCAGGGGAGACAACCTCAGTGTCTACCCTATCAAGCCCTTTCAGAATCTTGCATGTTTCAATCAGACAGCCTTTCATTCTTCTAAACTCCAGAGAATAGACCTAATTTTCTCAGCCTCTCACCATAGGACAACCCTTTCATCCCAAGGACCAATCTCTAGTGAACCTTTGCTGTACTGCCTCTAATGCAAGTATATCCTTCTTTAAATATGGAGACCAAAATTGCACAGTGTTCCAGGTGCGAACTCACCAAAGCCCTGTACAATTGTAGCAAGGCTTCCACATTCTTGTACTCCCATCCCCTTGCAATAAAGGACAACATGCCAGTTGCTTTCCTAATTGCATGCCAACTTTTTGTGTTTCTTTTACAAGTACATGCAAGTCTCTCTGAACATCAACATTTACAAGTTTCATCCCTTTTAAAAAATATTCTGCTTTTCTATTCTTAAGACCACAGTGAGCTTCACATTCCCCACATTATACTCCATCTACCACCTTGTTACTCACTCACTTAACCTATTCGTATGTCTTTCCAGCCTCTTTGTGTCCTCCTCGCAGTTTGCATTCCCATCAAGTTTTGTATCATCAGCAAACTCTGTCTCTTTGTCTAAGTTATTAAGATAGATTGTAAATAGCTGAGGCTCCATCACTGCTCCTTGTGGATTTGAAACCCATGATTTTAAAAACAAAATGTAGTAGCATAGCTTTGCTCTTTATACCTACCCGGGAAAAACGCAATCAATTCCAGGTAATGTCAGATACTCTCCAAATGGTTGGAGTGCTACTAGATCCAAACTGTCCGTCCCAGAAATACAACATTCCATCTTGAATTCTACGTTCAGCAGAGCAAGTTTAAGATTGCACGTTTCCTCATCATCTTTCCATTCTTCTGCACACCGAGCAATTTCAAGTTTTAGAAATTCACCCAAACTAAGGACAGGTTCTGTCTTTGACTGGAAGAACTCCTTGCTTTTCAGGCTAAGTGTTGAATACAATTCTGTGACGGCGACTACTATTTCTGGCCCTATTCTCTTCCCTGAGCTGGTGCAATAGGCTGACACTCCAGGTGGACGTCCATCTATTTGTCTAGCCTGGTTGTTCTCTGACATTGCTTTTTCATCTAGAAGATCATATTGGCTGGCCAACTGAAACACAGCATTCTGCTTCGACGGTCCATGTATCCACTGTGCTCCAATCTCCACTAACCCGTTGGCTGCATGAAAAATTAAAAAGCACTACATTCATTGAAATGTCTTGTGAGATGGGATAGATTAGCTGCTCAGTCATAGTCAACAGATGAAAAATCTAACCCTCTTGCTAATATATTTTAACAATAAATCAGGTTTGCACTACAAATAGCCCTGCACCAACACTGCTGTGTTTGGCAACACGATGTTGTGAAGGATTGAACCAGAAGCCTCCACTGTTGTGGCATATTTATTGGTGTCCTACAGAAACTGCAATGAAAATTCTGGGTTAGAAATATGTACATTACAGATATCCCCCGCTTAAAGTGTGTTCTACTAATTCGTCTTTTTACGCAGCTTGTAAATTAGGGCACGTACCTGAATAACGTGCTAGCCTTGATCTCCATTTTAGTGCAGTTATTGTGCATGTGCCAAGAACAATGTTGAAATTGTGCATATACAGTCTGTTTTTTTTAAACATTGTTCCTGCCACCCACACTGTCCGGCCTCTCTTGACCTCCTCACTCCCTCCCGTTGGTCACTCCATCCGGATCCTCTCGTTCCCTCCCACTGGCTGCCCCTATCCCAACCCCCCTTCCTCCCTCCTGTTCGCCATCCCCATCCTGACCTTCTCATTTCCTCCTGCTGGCCAGCTCTATCTCAAACCCCTGTTGCTCCCTCCCTTTTTCCAACGTTAACCTGACCGGCTCGCTCCCTCCTATTTGGCACCTCTATCCCAACCCCCTTGCTCACTCCTGATGCCACTTTGCTCATCTCCCTCCTCCTCTCTGCTTCCACTGCCGACTCACTCATTCCATCCTGCTTACAGCCCCACTCTGAGTGAGGCAGCAACCAACCAGTATTCTGCCTGGTAGCTAACAGAGATCAGTCTTTTTCCTTCGGTTGATTGCAGCAGCTGCTGTCCCTCTCTCTCTCTCCAGAGTTTTTTAATCAGATTTCCTGAGAGTCTGTAACACTACCCATGGAAAAACCAGCCACTCTGTCCTTTGTTTTCAAGTGCTAAACCTGGCAAATGTATTTCAATAGCATTTGACCTGGGCCCCCTGTCCCCACGGTAATCAGGCCACCTAGGCTAATCGTTAGACAGCACTAGTAGGTGCTCACATGCTCCATTTATTTTACTTTAAATTAAAAGAGACAGTTTAAGAGATAGCCATCTTATAAAACGAGGCGGGTTGCCTCACATCCTTTAAAAAGTACCTGGATGAGCACTTGGCATGTCATAACATTCAAGGCTATGGGCCAAGTGCTGGTAAATGGGATTAGGTAGGTCGGTCAGGTATTTCTCACGTGTCGGTGCAGACTCGATGGGCCGAAGGGCCTCTTCTGCACTGTGATACTTCAAAAAAGAACATTGCCTTCATATCATAGGGCATTCTGAGGTCGTGAAAGGCGCTATATAAATGTGAACAGAAACAGAAAGTGGTTGAAAAACTCGACAGGTCTGGCAGCATCTGTGGAGAGAGAAACAGAGTTAACGTTGAGTTCAATTTGACTCTTTGGCTGCAGCGTTTTCCCACCACTTTCTGTTTTTATTTCAGGTCTCATTCAGGAGCAAACGCGAGGCGAGAAAAAAAAACTTTTTCACACAACCGGTAGCCGGGGTTTGGAATGCAGTGCCTGGAAGTGTGGTGGCGGCAGGTTCAATTGAGGCATTCAAGAGGGCATTGGATGACTGTTTCTATTTAAATAGCGAGCAGGGTTTGGGGGGGGGGGGGGGAGAGAAAGGCAGGAAATTGGTACTAAGTTAAAATGCTCAGAGGGCCGGTGCAGACACGATGGGCTGAATGGCCTCCTTCTACACCGTAACATTCTGATCTCCAGCATCCGCAGTATTTGTTTTAACTACATAAATGCAAATCTTTCTTTCTTGCTTTGCAAGAGGAGGGTGAGTAGTTATTCTGCATGAAAGCCAAATTTTGAGAGAGGCAACTAAGGCTTTTAAGGAAAAGCGTTCCAAACGGTACCGGTATTTTTCGAACAAGGATTCCTGTTAAAAAATGCTCAGGGGACCGAGTGTGGCGGAAACGTTTCTAACTGTATTCCGCCCAATATATAAATGTTAAGTCACCCAGCTCCGGCCAACCTCGTCGTGCTCCCGAAGCCCGAGTCAGTTGGATGAAGTCGACTCCCCCCCCCATCCCCCTCCCTAACCCCACCCCCTATCAACCGTGCGCGAGCCTCGGCCGTTAGGTTTGGGTAGGGGGGGAGGGGGTGCTGGTCGCCCGGCCGTTAGGATTGGGTAGTGGGGGGGGGAGGGGGTGCTGGTCGCCCGGCCGGGGTCCTCACCGAAAGGCCGGCTCCAGACCCGCCCGCCGCTCCGCTCGGTCGCCTCCAGCAGCCGGACCCTGCTGAAGCCGTGCTGGAGGAGCCTCTGGGCGGCTCCCAGCCCCGCGACGCCGCAGCCGATGATGATGATGCTGGGGTCCGGGTCCGGGTCCAGCTCCCGCCGGGAGGTTGCCTCAGCCATTTCTTTTTTTTTTGTTGTTTAAGACTCCCTCCTCGCTGCTGCCGCCGCCGCCTCAGCCCGGAGTGCGCCAACGGTCGGCTCGCCGATTCTGCGCACTGCCAGCTATACTTTACAGCCAGGGTGGCAGATAACGTTCACCAATGCACTGCATTGCGAAATGAACCAAAACTTTGCACTTATATATAGGCGTCTTTTATGATTGCAGCTCACGCCAAAGCACTTTGCAACCAATAATACTACTTTAAAAAAAAATGTGCTCACTTGCAGGTAAATGCTGCAGCCAATTTGCACACAGGAAGATCTCACAAGCAGCAAAATGGCACTATAGGCTGGCCTGGAAGGAGCAGTCAACTGCTTCCCCCCCCCCACCAACAGTGCCGTTTGCCCACCTGCAAGCTGGTGGGTCCCTCGACATAGTGTCTTTTTTTTTCCGAAAGATTGGGCACCTCTGACAGTGCAGCCGTTCCCTCGGCTAACGTTTCATCCGAATGGACGGCACCCCGGACAGCACAGCCCTCCCTCAGCGCCGCACGGGATTGTCAGCCTAGATTGTGCGGTCACTTCTCAGAGTGGCGCTTGAACATGTAACCTTCTGACTTGGAGGCAACAATTCTACCAACTGAACCACAGCCGGCGTGCAATACACAAATATCCCCATTGACATATAAAATCTTTGATATTACGCATAGGATTTCCAACTGTCCCAAGATTATTCTCGAATCTCCGGGTCATAAAGAATAGTCTACAGGTCACTGCTGTGAGCAAGCCAGGAGAAAATGATTGCATTAAAAAAGTTCTTATTTTCATTTTAATGCTTTTGTTAGTCATTAAAATATAGGATGTGGGGGAAAATCATCCAGTTGAATCATGAAGAGTTCGTTTACTTTCCAGTTGATATTGGAAGATGGTGTGCCCAGGAATGAAAATACTGGCCATCAATAGTGGGTTGGTATTTAATAAAAATTGCATGAATACATTCAACCAAAGCTATCAACCCTAGTTACATTATATTAGACATATCAACTGTCCAGTTTTCAAAGTTACTGTGCCGGTGACTTTCAAGTTGGAGAAAAGGAGAACAAAAGTTTACTTTTTCAAAATGCATGTCTTCCCTCCACACCACCAGCCCCAAATTCCCTGCTCTGTGATCGAGCACCATTAGTCATCAAGCGGTTTTCTTAATTTGCACAAACAAATAAGAGATTATTAAGATTAAAATAGCTGCAAAATGAAGCCTCATAACATTAGACTGAACCAATGCTGAAAACAGTGCAAGCATGTATGATCTTTGCACAAGTGAGGAGCCATCCCACTGGTGTTGAGTAAAAGGCAGCTAGCTGCTCATCATCTGACTGCACGGTTATTGTATTCACATGCTTAAAGGCTGGCTGTTTATGTAGGGTACAGAACCAAACTTCACAATTTCAAATTTAATTGTAATTATGTATCTGAAACTATGAATTAACAATTTGTGTTCTGCTTCCAATAAACCAAAATCTAGTACTTTTATTAAACAATTTTCCTTTTTCCAACTTCTTGAAAATAATGGTACGTGCACCCAGATTTACTCATAGTGGAGTACCTTCTTACTGAGCAAGAAAAGGAAACTGAACAGTACTGGTGATGTGCATTTGGTTTTGAGGTGATAGAAAGATCATCTTCCTCATCCTTGTTGAAGGAAATGCAGGATTCTTTTAAAACCTCAAATTAGGGAGTCTGCATTAACCACATGTTTTACCATCCAGGACAAAGTAGCCCGCGTGATTGGCACCACATTCACAAACATTTACTCCCTCCACCACAGACGCAGAGTAACAGCAGTGTGTACCATCTACAAGATGCACTGCAGGAATTCACCAAGGCTCCTTCGACAGCACCTTCCAAACCCACAGCCAGTACCATCTAGAAGGACAAGGGCAGCAGATAGATGGGAACACCACCGCCTGGAAGTTCCCCTCCAAGTCACTCACCATCCTGACTTGGAAATATATCACCATTCTTTCACTGTCACTGGGTCAAAATCCTGGAACTTCCTCCCTAACAGCATTGTTGGTGTACCAACACTACATGGACTGCAGCAGTTCAAGAAGGCAGCTCACCACCACCTTCTCAAGGGCAATTAGGGATGGGCAATAAATGCTGGCCCAGCCAGCGAAGCCCACATCCCATGAATGAATAAAATAATCATCCAGTGTCTATTGCGCCATTCTAGGTGGTCCAGATATTGCAAACTGTCTGCCAATGTCAGTTTGTGATTGTCCACATGTTGCAGCTTTCTTTGAAAAGCCTTCTTGAATGATTTGTTTCCTCATTTATCAAGTGCAGTTATAACTACTGGCTCTGGCATTGTGACAAAATCAGGGCTGTATTGGTGAATGACCTCATTAATGTCTAATGTTAAATGCCCAGGAAAGTAGTCAGTGGAGCATGTTTAGTCTACAAGAGATCTGGTTCCACACAGGCCTCATCCAGCCTTTGGGTCAAAATCCTGGAACTTCTTCCCTTACAGCACTGTGGGTGTACCTACACCACATGGACTGCAGTGGTTCAAGAAGGAACTCACCACCTCCTTCTCAAGGGCAATTAGGGTTCAGCAATAAATGCTGGCCCAGCCAGTGAAGCCCACATCCTATGAGTGAATAAAAAAAAAACATTAAAACCTTCTACCCATTTATTCCTTGGACCATAGGTTAATGCCTGGTGAAACTGCATGACTGAGTAGCATCTTTAGTTTCAATATCAAAAGAGATGTAGCTTTCTCTCCTGGCTGCCCCAAATACTGTGAATCATTCTTTCCTACTAGTTCTACTTAAATAACAGGTAAAGGTTCACTTTCCATTCACCACGGTGTTGCTACAGGTATCATAAAATGTAAGCATTTCATCTGCATTGCTCTTTTTGTCCAATGAATAATCACACCATTTACATACACTTACATTGTAAAATTTTGACCGCATTTGTCTGGTGAATGCTGGAATTGTAAGACAAAATCTTACTTCAAGAAACAGCGTTAGCTTGCCTTAAACTTAACAGGGATGCTTATTCCATGCATTTTGCTGTATATGCTGTAAAAGCCTTAAACATTGCTGCACAGGCATTTTTGTTTGATTGTCCTGCATGTCCTACTTCATGTTATGCTTCCTTGAAATGCTTTCTGTCGCAGAGGTGTCAGCCAGCTTGCTTTTACTAATAGCATATTCATTTGTTGCAACTATTTTCCAAATATCTCCAATCTAGGTGAAATGAGCACAGCTTCAATAGTTCAAATTTTCCAAGTATCTCCATGTACAACGAATACCATTTTCCTCTAATGAGAAATAAAACTGCAAATTGGGATGTAGCCTTTCTGCTTTCACCAATCCGCAAAATTGATGTTAAAGAATAGCTGTCTTCCTGGAGGAATTATGTTCAAATTAGCATTTCTTCAACAATTAATTATCCACTATGATTCAGTAGATTCCCTTACACAATCCTCTGACATCCCAATGCACTGCCTTGTCCTCAAGTTAAATTCATAAAAAGCTGCTTTGTAACCTGAACCCTACAGTCAAAGCTTATACTAGTTTATGCTTCATATGCTGTAAATTTAATCCATGTATCATTGATGCTGGGAATCATAACCAGTTGAATATTAACCCCCTTATCTCTTATCCCATCTGACTCCAGTCTACCATTTAGTTTGAAGTTTTGCCAATTCCTCCATCTTACTTGCATTTGATATGATCGTGAACAAGTCATAACAAAGTAATATATTGCCTTTTATCTTTTGCAGTCTATTTTCCCACTTGGGCACCATCATGTAGCTAAGTCCTACATCTGCTCCTGATAAATTCAGTATCATTTTAATCTTTGACCATCACTTTAAGAGGGTTAGAGTATAACAGCTTATATTTATATAGCACCTTTAATGTACTGAAGTGCCCCAAAGCACTTCATAGGGGCATTATAAAACCAAGTATGACACTGAGCCACAAAAGGAGATATTAGGTCGGATAAGCAAAAGCTTGATCAAAGAGAAAGGTTTCAAGGATTGCCTTAAAGCAGGAAAGCTAGATAGAGAGGTGGAGGGGGGGAATTCCAGAGCTTGGGCCCTAGGCAACTCACGGCACGGCCACCAATGATGGAGCAATTGTAATTGGGAATGCACATGAGGTCAGAATTAGAGGAAGGCGGATATCTTCAGTGATGTGGAGTTGGAGGAGATTAGAGATAGGGAGGGGAAAGGCTACAGAGGATTTTGAAAACAAGGATGAGAATTTTAAAATCAATACTTTTCTTGACCAGTACCAATGTGCGTCAGCATGCACAGGGGTGACTGGGGAATGGGGGATGGGACTTGCTGCACGTTAAGATACAGGAGTTTTGATGACCTCAAGTTTATGGAGGGTAGAATGTGGCAGACCAGCTAGAATTTAAAAGAGATTGACTGGGGTAGAGTTTAACATTGCTATTGAAAGCAACAAAGGAGTATCTTCAAATGCATACAGGGAAAAATGCAAGGCAAATGCATACAAGATTAGCAAGCGCAAACTCAAAAAAAAAAATATTCCAAAGGCATTAGCAACACAATTCAAGTGGAATAAGGAAAAAATCATGAGTTTCAGGGGTGGTCATAAGGGTCCGGGTAGAGCTTGGGAGAGAAATCATGGCCCTGGTACTTTTGTTTCCAGGTTCCTTATCTCAGCTCCCCACCCCTCCCCCCACCCTTAACCCTTCCCCTCAAATATGTATGTTATATTTTCCCCTTTCAAGATTCACCAATCAATTTACCTAATAATCACAGAAAGTTCCTAGTAAAATTATAATGCCGGTTATTGGCATCTGGTTACAAATATCATCCAATATACACACAGCATGGGTCATTAATATTAAGAGCAGCAACGATATAATGCAGTGTTAGTTTGCGTGTGGCCTACAGGTGATCCTATCACGACCATTAAACAAACCAGAGTACAAGTTTTATTTTAACAGCATAATGCAGTATTGTTAATTTGACAGGAAAATATCCCATTAGCTACTTAAAGCACCGTGAAAACAAATAACACCGATTTCAGTGACTGCTCATTAATGTGTCCTGTACATCATGTCCATATGGATATGGTGATAATAAATTCATATTTGGGGGAAAGATTCAATACTTGCAACGCAGATTACAAGAAATCTTTCAGATTTTGTTATATATATTTTGACTACCTAGTCTTGTATGGAAAAGACAGACCGTCTCCATGCTGCAGCTTGGATTAGTACATTGTTGGAAAGCTGTGGAAGGAAAAGAGGGAGGGAGGACAGGTGAGGGGCTAGTCCCATTTTCTTGCTGCTACCTGAACTCCCTCCTCCCTCCCTGGACACACTGACACAGACAGCACTTATTCACCTCTCTCAAGATAACTAAGTATCACAAGACGCGAAGTTCCAGTTCCCTGGGAGTGGCTCGTGCTGCAGACATGGATGACAGCCAGGTCTGACCCGGTGTGAGGCTGAGTGACGGTGCCCCTGGGCCAGCTCAGGCCTCATTACCAGTGGAGGCCCCCTCCTGCTCTTGCATTTTTTTGTTCCTTATCCTTGGCCTCCTGGAAGATGTTGTCACAAGTCGCTCAGCGCAGCTGAAGGACTCCTGCATGGTGACCAGCAAGAATGGCCACAGTAACTGCTCCAGTTCCTCCAATCACAGGTTCCGTCTCTCCTGCCCTTGCTGCTCCTCCAAACATAGATTCTGTCTCTGGAGAGCAGCAAGATAGGGAGAGAGGAAACCTGTGATTGGTGGAGCTGGATCAATGACTAATTTGAGCACCAAATGCACAGTCTTGTCTTGTCTCACTGGTTTCCCTAGTAGATTGCATTCAACAGATCTTAGCAACTTGAAAGGAAGATAACATGAGAGCTTCAAAAGAAAGCCCTCAGCAGCACACTCGCCCCTGCCAATTTGTTCACACATTACAACCTGTTCATTTCTTTTTCATACAAGCACATTGCTAGATGACCTTTACAGACCAATCAGCATGAAGGAGAGAGGAACAGGCAACGCCCTGTAGAGCTACTAGAAAAGCAGCTTGGCAAGCAAACAACCAGAAATCAAAGAATGAAAGGAAGAACTTGCATATATCCAGCGTGGAAGAAACAGAATCTGTGATTGGAGAAACAAGCTCAGTTTTTTCCTGCGCCTGGTTGCTCCTCCAGTCACTGCTTTGCTGTCAGTTCCTGCTCTCAGCAACTGACAGTTGTTGACAGCAGGAAGGGTCATTGGGCAGCTTTGTGGATGATCAGCTGAATAAAAAAAATTGGAACTGTCAATTTCACTGCTGGATGCTGCAAGTAGGGACTGCTGCTTCCAACCTTCAGCAGATTCCTGGTTTTCCTGTGGGGTTTTTGAAGAAAAAATTCAGAATCACGAAGCTGCCCAAAGTTCGGAAGCAGCAGTTCAAACTCAGGGTAGAGGTTCACTTAACATGCAAAGACAGTGCTTAGATACTTCATGTTATCTAAATAGGCACACACCAAACTTAATGTCAAGCTAATTGCTGAGGGAGGTTTCTGAAGATCGGTAGCTGCATATAAATTCCTGCCTTTGGGGCAAAACCAGGTAAGAAAGGCCTAAAAAACAGCAAATGATTGGCTCTCTTTTTCTGAATACTTTTGACACCTTGAAGCTTGGCATCTGAAATGCACTGATCAGATGAAAGTTGACGTCACATTCTTTAAATAAAAAGACAAATATTGATCAGTAAATGCCAGAGCACTGGTAACTGTCTGGCAGCAGGCAGGTGGTGCATGAGAATCTCTGCGGCTCGAGTAATTCTGAGTTTTCAAGTCATGCCACTGAAAGGAGCACTCGCATATATTAGTGTTTGTACGATAAACCAAGCTTTCAGATCAGTGATCAAAATAAGTGGCATGTCTGTGATATATTGTCGAGACCCTTTGATCAGTTAACTTGTAGCAGTAGAGATCAGTCTTGGTTCAATCATAAAGTGCTAGACTGCCCAACAGCAAGTTTTGCTACTGCGTATTCACTAGCTAAGTGTTGACTGACAGTGTTTTTGTACTTCTTACGTTGAGATTTCAAATTAACGTACCTGCCAACCCGTGCAAGACCACTTCTGACTTACAAGCTCAGCTACGTTATTACTTTCCAAAGGGAGCTCTCTGCACCAAATGCATTTATGATAGTTCAGCTAGTGCCTAATTTTCTGCTTTCAACAAATTTACCATTCAGTAACTTACATGTCACCATTCATCTTTTCTTAATTAACTGAAACATTTTTAGTTATTTATATTGCTTGAATTATCCAAAAAACAATGAGTAATTGGAAAAATATGGATATCAGAAAAAGATTGTAAGGTAGTTAATTTTTACTGTTATTTGAGACAAGGCCGCAGTATCTTTATCCCAACATATGTGAGGCCTGACATTCAAACGTACAGACTAAATGAAACTTATCCATATTACCAAGGAGTGCCAATGTAGTAATTCAAATAACAGTTCAAATCCTGAAAAAAGCATTCCTCTTGAATTATACATCCACACTCATAAAGCCTTGCTTTGGTCAAATAACAGCTCAGTTTAACAGAATTTTTCTTTAAAAAAATGGTAATTAAGGCAGTGTTTAAAGTACAAAAGTGATTTTCTGCAGAAGCGTTATACATTATTAAAATGTTAATTCAAAGAATATTTACCAGAAAAAAAACTTTTCAATAAACAGTAAAAAAAAAATCACAATATGAAAAACTCATGGTAAAAGGTCCATGTAATTTTGAACAAATCAAACATTTAGATTCATTGTTTAGAAGAAATCGTCCAAACTGGATTCCTAGTGCTTTAGTGTTTTTAAAGATGCATGTTGTTCAAATATAGTCTTCAGTCTCTGTGAGGTCTTCCAACTGCTGATGTATCATGGATCTCAATGCACTGTATCTTCAAAGGAAGAATAACATTATGTTCATAACTAGTGTTTCTTTTTGCATACAATTTAGGCACCCAACACATTTTACACACTAAGCTTACATTTTCTATCCAGAAATAGAACAGTCATAATAAAAGATACTACTGTTAATAATTAGCATGGTTGTAAGAGTATTGAATTAGATTATATGCAACTTGAAATTGTATTACACATAAAACCTACTGGCGACACAATATTTTGTGTGCTTATTTTTCCTTTTACCCTCCTCTTTTGTGGTATGTACCATTGCACGTCAGGGACTATAGCAGGCAATAGGCAAAAATGCCACTTCTTGGAAAGTGAGAACAATCTGATGCAATTGCCCTTTCACTTTTCACTTTCCACTTCGCTGTAACATCCTTGCCTGCAATGGGTGCCTCTGACCACTAGCCCGATTAAAACATAGGACACCACCAGTGTATTCCTCCCATCATTAGCCTGTCTGAGGTGTAAACATGACAACAACTGTCTTCCTTTCTGTAGCAACTTTAGCATAGCAAAAAAGTGCTGATGCACTACACCGGAGTGTTATAAATCAAAATTTGACACTGAGCCACAGGAGAAGATATTAGGGCAGAGAACCAAAAGCTTGGTCAAACAGGTAAGAGTTTTAAGGAGTATCTTAGAGGAGGAATGAGAGGTAGAGAAGCAGCAAGGTTTAGGGAGGGAGGTCCAATCCTTGGGGCCAAGGATTTACGATCTCTTCGGCTCTTCATTGCATCTTGTTGCAGTGCAATTGGCTGCCCCATTTGTCTATAGAGCTGTGATTGCATTTCAAAAGTATTTAATTGGCTGTGAGTGTTTTGGGATATCTTGAGGATGTGATAAGGCCCTGTGTAATTGCAAATTCTTTCCTTAAAAATCTCCAAGTACATGGAGGACTTTAATCTTTAACCTCCTTGAATCAAAGATTAAAAGATAAGGCAATGTGTTCTAAGATTGCAACTGGAAACCCTACTTGTCACAACAATCAATATAAACTATATATCTGTACCTTGTACTTTTCATTTACATTGTGGGAGGGCTTTGTATTTTGCTAACAATTGTTAAGTGGCAGAAGAGAATGAATTTTGTTTACTCATTGGACTGAGATTTTCATTGGTCCTTTGATTCTTATTTAAAATGATGTGCTACACACAAGTGATTTACAATTTTGCTGTAATCAGCTGCAGATTATTTTGCTGTCAGCTACAATAATGACATTGTAACGCCTTTTATTCTGCTTCTGTGAACGTTCCATTGCTGTGCTCTCAATTCTCTTTTTACAAGAAAGCATCGTGAGGACTAACACAGCAGCAAGACAAAACCCGGGTCTTATTTCTTCCAACTTTTCTCAATGACTAACACCCACAAGGAGAGAGGCATTCATTCCTAACAGCATGAGAATTAAAAAAAAAGCAGTAATGACGGGGTTGGAGTCCCACACAATGCGGAATGACATCAACTTAAGTTTCCAATTTTGTTGCATCCCATGTGGGGATGAACTGAGTGCATTTTCCCAGCCTGGAGCAGACACAGTCATTCTTGAACAGTGATGGCAATTCAAGGCGACTGGTTTTAGGGCTCAGTTACAGTGGTCTGGGAGCACTCGGCTTCAGGCACCTTGCAAGGCACAAGGATAAATAAAATAAAACTTGATTGTATAAAAAGAGAAAATCTTTCCCACTTTCAATACCTGAAACAGCTTCAGGACCAATAATAATAAAACTAGGAAATTAATGTCTGGAGTACACTATATTAATACAAACTGACAGAAATTCCTAGGTTGTAATTTAATCTCTGGAATTAGAGGATATTGATACACTGCTTGAACTTTTCTCTCATAGTTTACATCATTATCTATTCAATTAGATTGCAACCTTTAACCACGATTCACTATTTTACAATGGCCTCTGACAATTGTGAAATCTGAACATTATTTGTACTTACTTTACGGTTAGTTTGTTAATCTCCCTTTCTTCCTCTTCCTTCAGTTTTTCAACAAAACTATCAAGGACTGGCATTTCAAACTTAATATACTGAGCAACCTTGGGGAAAAAAATCATTAGACACACATAAATCAATATATTATTAAGCACGAACCAGGATTTAAAATGTAGTCATTTTAAATGACACAGAACGTACATCGTAGGTGACCTCTTCCCCGAGATCCTTCTCCATCAGGAATATTCGTGCTATTTTTTCACAGGGGCCATGCAAGATCCGTGATATAAGTGGGTATTCTGAATCTTTTAATTTTGTTCTCTCTGAAATAGGAGAAACAATGTTAGTTTTATGGTTTTGTTGAATTAATGGAGCCAGTTATCTCATGCAGTATCAATCAAAAAATAAAAAATATCCAGTACGTAAAAAATTGGGCAGCATGATTTATGACATACTGTGATTATATTGATATTCTTTTCATGACCATTATGCAGACTTTCTGGCCGTTTACTGCCCACCTTCTTGACTGAAAATGATATACGGCAATCAGTTGCTATGCTTCTGTCATAACTTCCTTGAAAATGGCTCCTGAAAGTAATGTACCCGATCTTTCTCCAGTGACCTATTTCTCACCTGCCACTATTTAACAACGCTAAAAAGATCCTTTCTGACCTTACTGTCATTATACTCTGATTATTATACAAAAGTGCTACAATATGTCAAATAAGCAGACTATTACTTTTCAAGTGCCAGTTACTTGTTAGGCAGCATTGGGACTTCCATTGCCTCGAGGGAGACATTGGCCTGAATTTTACCCATGGCGGGCGCGCCAGGGATGAAACGAGTCTTCCCAATGGTTGGGAAGAGCCAAGAGGAAGCGAAGGCCTGTCGGTCCAATGGCAACCTGGTGGGCAGTTTGAAAACAGCACAGGCAGCTCCTTGAAGGCTGCCAAGGAAGAACATATCTTCTGCATGCTGAAGACCAAAGCTACGGCCTCAAATGCGGCTGGAGAGTCAGGCGGGAGCACAGGTCAGGTGGGCAAGAGCCACTAAATAGTGATTAGCAGTGGGAAACCTCTAAGGTTGATATTTCCCCCCCCCACCCTAACCTGGGGGCATTGAAACTAACTGCAGTGCTACGACTGAGTGAAAATCTATTATGGTAAGCTTAGTGGAATCATGTATAAATCTTTATTTTGAGAGGGCGTAGAGGAATTTAAAAAAAAATTTGTTTTGGTTCCTCTCCAATTTTTTTTTGAATGAGTATACATACCTCCGCTTTCATGGACAACATACAGAGCAAATTCATCCGCAGGGTTTTCCACCTGTAAAAGACATCAAGAAAATCAACTGAAATAAAGTAGGTCAAAGGATCTCAAGCTGTTTCTGTGCCACCATAAAGTAGTCTGCAGTTTAAAAGACTGATTTCTTGTGTCTGCCATTTCATTCACACAATCTGTCCGTGTAAATCTTAGATAAGGCTGACCATTTTCTTAATGATTTTAAACATAAAGTCTAGTCATATACAGTTGTTTGCCTACTATTATTATTATAATATTATTATAATATATATTATATATTACTTTCCTGATATAGGGCAATCAGTTCCTACATTTTCTGTCACTGCTTCCTTGAAAATGGCTTCTGGAAGTAACTTACCTGACCTTTCTCCAGCTGACCTGACAATAATCTATGGCTTCCTACTATTATTTCATCCAGAGTGTAGACTGGAAAGCTCCTACGATGAAATGTGTCCCTTTCAATTTACTTTGATTAATGCAGAATACATATATTTCTCACAATGGGGTGTTGCAAACCATGTTATTTTATAAAGTAATCTGCCTAAGTTTTGAAATTATGTTTTAAAATCTCATTTTCATTTCATCTCATCAATTCATTTTGTGATCTACGTCCAGGACTATCAGTTAGTACATGGAGGTCTGATTTTACAATAAGGTTATCGGGTCCGAGTTTGCTCTGAGCGCTAATGATTGGTGCCAGCTGTCTGTCAAGCTCGCTCATAGACTTCTGCACCAGAGCTTCCTGAAAGCTAAAACAAAAACAGAATTACCTGGAAAAACTCAGCAGGTCTGGCAGCATCGGCGGAGAAGAAATCAGTTAACATTTCGAACCTTCATGGCCCTTCGGCAGAACTGAAGCATAGTTAGAAGAAGGGAGAAATATAAATTGGTTTAAGGTGGGGAGGGGGGGGGGTGGTGGGGGGAGAGAGAGACATTGAGGGTGTGGTGATTGTGGAGATGAGCAGATAATCAAAAGATGTCACAGACAAAAGGGTCAAAGAGGTGTTTTGTCTGAGAAAAGTGCTAATTAAGAATGGAGGACAGGATATTCAAAGTACAGCTCTAGTGGGGGTGGGGTGGAAAGGCTAACAAGGTTTTAGTTTTAGATTTAAAAATAATGGAAATAGGTGGGGAAAGAAGAATCTATATAAATTATTGAAAAAAAAAGCGGGGGCGGGGGGGGGAGAAACGGGGTGGGGATGGGGGGAGGGGGAGTTTAAGATCTAAAGTTGTTGAATTCAATATTCAGCCCGGAAGGCTGTAAAGTGCCTAGTCGGAAGATGAGGTGCTGTTCCTCCAGTTTAACATCACCTCATCTTCCGACTAGGCACTTTACAGCCTTCCGGGCTGAATATTGAATTCAACAACTTTAGATCTTAAACTCCCCCTCCCCCCATCCCCACCCCGTTTCTCCCCCCCACCCCCCTGCTTTTTATTTTTCAATAATTTATGTAGATTCTTCTTTCCCCACCTATTTCCATTATTTTTAAATCTAAAACTAAAACCTTGTTAGCCTTTTCACCCCACCCCCACTAGAGATGTACTTTGAATATCCTGTCCTCCATTCTTAATTAGCACTTTTCTCAGACAAAACACCTCTTTGACCCTTTTGTCTGTGACATCTTTTGATTATCTGCTCATCTCCACAATCACCACACCCTCAATGTCCCTCTCTCCCCCCACCACCACCCCCCCCCACCCACCTTAAACCAATTTATATTTCTCCCTTCTTCTAACTATGCTTCAGTTCTGCCGAAGGGCCATGAAGGCTCGAAACGTTAACTGATTTCTTCTCCGCCGATGCTGCCAGACCTGCTGAGTTTTTCCAGGTAATTCTGTTTTTGTTTTGGATTTCCAGCATCCGCAGTAGCTTTTAGCTTTTTGTTTTTATCTTCCTGAAAGCTAACCGTCCAAAGGGTGCAAAGTCCTCTGCAGAGTCTCTAGGGTGGGGCAGAGAGCTGTATCTCCTAAACCAATCAAATTGCAGATCCACTATTGAGCAATACAGTCTGAACAGTCAGCAAAATTATTTAATTCAATGCCAAATCTGGTACAGAAAATGAAATGGGGAGGGAAAAAAGGATTGAATTCAGAGAGATTAGTGGCAGAAAGACAAAGTGAAAAAGTGTATATAATCTCTCAGTATTGGAGATTAATGAAAATCTCCAATAATGAAAATCTGAAAGAATCAGACGCCACACCAATGCTTCCCACACCCCGAAAATCCCTGTGCAGGCCGTGCGCAAGTCGGCTCCTTTAAGTTACCATGCATGCACTGGCACACAAAAAAATTTAAAGGGGCCGCACACTTGAATACATCACTCGTGCACTCAAAAAAAAATTAGAGGAAATGTTGCTCCACGCTTGTTAAAATTAATTATTTTTCAGGTTGTCTGGTAGAAATTAAAAGGGTGCTTCTACTGGAATGGACAAGTCCTGACCTTTAATGGCAAGCTTATTGTGTACAAAATCAGGTAAGTACAGCAACTTCGCACCATTCCATGTGGCTCAATGTGATGAGTCGATTGGTGTGATAACATTATTGTGAAGCATCTGGTGGAGTAGGCCATCTGAGGGGATCAACTTCCAGATTTAGGTGTTTGATCGCTCATGTGCAGTCATTGGAAGTTGCTGCCTGATTTACGTGTTGATAATTGTGAGTGCTATTAGTTTCACATTAACTTTACTGCACAATCCAGCCCAACGTATCACACTTTTAATTGGCGTGTACACTTGGCTCACTTACCCTAAATTTGTTGAGCAGTAAATTCAGTACTTGCGAAGTGTTCATGCTACTGTTCACTCGGACATTGGTCACAGACCCATAGGCTGGTGTAAACACAGATGTCTGAGGATTAAGGGAAAAATAAGACTATAAGCAGTGTTCAATGGGAGAAAGAAGCAATAAATTTAAAACTAGTCCACTTTTAAAAAGCTCTCGCCATTTAGAATCCTTTTGCTCGATACACTTGCCCCAGAAAGGGAATCAATGCAGTCCTCCCGCAGGGAGGTATTTAACCTCCACATATTTGAACAATGGCAGGTATATGCCTGGCACCTTTTTTTTATTCATTCATGGGATGTGGGTGTCGCTGGCTGGGCCAGCATTTATTGCCCATCCCTAATTTCCCTTGAGATGGTGGTGGTGAGCCGCCCTCTTGAACCGCTGCAGTCTATGTGGTGCAGGTACACCCACAGTGCTGTTAGGGAGGGAGTTCCGGGATTTTGACCCAGCGACAGTGAAGGAACGGCGATATATTTCCAAGGCAGGATGGTGAGTGGTTTGGGGCGGGATCATCCCAGATTTGCACTAAGTGCTTAGTGGATGGGAAAAAGAATGTTTTACCTGTCGGCCGCAATGGTAGCTTTTCACGTCCTAGCGCCCCAAGCCCACCCCATTAATTATCTATTCTTGGGAAACATGCCGTTTCAATGGCTGGCGAGCTCTCACCTGCCACCATACCATCACCTCGCCGCTTCCTCGCGCCAAGTGCCGTATTTAAAGTGCAGCTGCATGGACACTTCTCAGTGCTCCCAGCCCAGGAGTGCTGCACAGAAGACATGGCAGCGAAAGGCAAGAAGATTGCAGCCCACCAATTCAGTGATGGAACATCTTCTGGGTGCCATGGAGGCCCATCGTGATGCGCTATGGCCGCAGGAGGGGCAGTAGTCTCACCACTCCAGCTTGGTAGGCGATTACAGTGGTGATCAGTGCTAATGCTGCACAAAATAGGTTGGCCATCCAATGCAGACAGAGGATGAATGATCTAATCCGTGCCACCAGGGTAAGGAGGCCTTTTCATCACTCGAAACTCACACACTCAAGCCCATCACGTATTCACTGGCATCTCACTCACTGCCAGCTCAAGGGACATCACCACCCATTCTCACACACACCCTCACATCTCCATCTGGCCTCACCTTCTTTGGAGATTTCCTCCTCAGCCCTCACCACCTCGAGGCCACTTGCACAGATCAACTTGTGGCCCCACACACACACCCTGGGATACACCCCTTCCGCAGTACAGCCCTCGCCCTGCAGCCTGAGGCCTCTTCTCCCCCTTCCCAAAACAAGCCCTAGCCTTGCAGCTGTAAAAGAGCCACCCCTGCCTTTTGGCTGGTCTAGTAGGTAGGGACCTGCCTGTGAGTTCTCCTAGAGGTGATGTGGTGCTGTCGTCGCAGCTTGACGCCGATGATCGTGAATCCTGCTCAAAGCAAGGTAGACAAACCTCGAAGTCCTGAGTGAAGTGCAACTCACCAGGTGCACGTCACTTATGCACAGTTGTGAAACACGTCGGTGTGCCGATGATCCAGTGTGGGGGGATGATTCCGGTGAGCTGGGCTTATAAAGATATGCAGATGTATTACAATGAAGTTCCCGACATCCAACAGTGGGAAACGCGGCCCACCATTGACAGGCAGAGCGGACGACAGCAAACTGGTTTCACAACAGCGTGAAACTGATTTTTGGCCTTCTCGCCGTAATGTTCGCTCATGCCGCCAAACATGCCTGCTGCGAACGGGAACAGAAAATTCCACCCTTGGAAGGGAACTTCCAGGTGGTGGTGTTCCCATGGGCCTGCTGCCCGTTCTTCTAGATGGTAGCAGTCGTGGGTTTGGAAGGTGCTGTATAAGGAGCCTTGGAGAGTTCCTGCAGTGCATCTTATGGATGGTACACACTGCTGCTACTGTGCGTCAGTGGCGGAAGGAGTGAATGTCTGTGGATGGCGTTGCCAATCAAGCTCGCTGCTTTATCCTGGATGGTGCCTAGGTTCTTGAGTGTTGTGGGAGCTGCACTCATCCAGGCAAGTGGAGACTATTCCATCACACTCCTGACTTGTGCCTTGTAGATGTTGGACAGGCTTTAGGGAGTCAGGAGGTGAGTTACTCGTTGCACGATTCTTAGCCTCTGACCTGCTCTTGTAGCCACAGTATTTATATGGTTAGTCTAGTTCAGTTTCTGCTCAATAGTAACCCCCAGGATGTTGATAATGGGGGGGGGGGGGTTCAGCGATGGTAATGCCATTGAACGTCAAGGGGCAATGGTTAGATTCTCTCTTGTTGGAGATGGTCATTGTCTGGCACTTGCATGGTGCGAATGTAATTTGCCAATTGTCAGCCCAAGTCTGGATATTGCCCAGGTTTTTGTGCATTTTGACATGGATTGCTTCAGCATCTGAGGAATCGTCATTGCTGAATATTGTGCAATCAGCAGCAAACATCCACACCTCTAACCTTATGATGGAAGGAAGGTCATTGATAAAGCAGCTGAAGATGGTTGGGCCAAGGACACTACCCTGAGGAACTCCTGCAGGTGATGTCCTGGAACTGAGATGATTGACCTCCAACCACAACCATCTTCCTTTGTGCTAGGTATGACTCCAGCTAATGGAATCCCCCTGATTCCCACTGACTCCAGTTTTGCTAGGGCTCCTTGATGCCATGCTTGGTCGAATGCTACCTTGATGTCAAGGATAATCACTCTCATCTCATCTTTGATAGTGCAACACCCCACCAGCACTGCCCTTGAGAGTCAGCCTAGATCACTTTCTCATGTCCTGGAGAGGGTCATGAACAATCAATCAATCTCCTGACTCCGAGACTGATTGTTACCTCTGAACCAGGCTGACACAGTTCGCATCAAATTGACTTGCCAAGTTAACCGACTTGGACCATTTTTGTTTTCTAAATATACCTTGTGATTGTAAAAGTGCCCATTGATGGAGAACCTGTGCCGTTTTATGCGTTGATTTTCACCTGATGTGCGATATTTTGTTCTGCGCTGTATCAACGAGCTGGCATCACTTTTTGTTCGCATGAGCTGTGGAACTTCATCTTCAGAATTGTTGGTGTCAGACTCTGCATGAAAACAAAGACTAAATTGTAGCTAATACAGAAGTAGAGAATAGCTCCACAGCTCATGTTCCACCCAAGCAATTTGGGAAGGAATAAGAAAATAAGCCACAAAAAGACTTCAATAAAAGGTAACACTGGTAGGACCAGTGGCAACACTCTCACCTCTTGGTTTGAAGGTCACTGGTTAAAGTCCCACTCCAGAGACGTAAGCATATTATTTAACATTTCAGTGTGCTATTGAAGGAGTGTTGCATTGTTGGAGGACTTTCAGTTAAGACCTGATACCAAGGTCCCATCTGCCCTTTCAGGTGGACATCCCCTCAATCAACATCACTAAAAAAAAACAGTATTGTTTCGTCATTATGGCCGGGATTTTCTGACCCCATTGTGGTGGGACCCGCTGCAGGAGATTTGGTGGCCCAGCCAAAAGTCCATTGATTTTTGACGGGAATGGACGATCCCCCAGCGGCAGGCAGGGCCGGAAAATCCCGCCTTATCTCATTGCTGTTTGTGGGAGTTTGCTGTGTGCAAATTGGCTGCTGCATTTCCTACATTACAACAGTGACTACAAGTAAAAACAAAACTTAATTGGCTGTAAACCACATTGAGACATCCTGAGGTTGTGGAAGGCTTTACATAAAGGCACATTCCTCCTTTCCTATGGGATTAGAAAATAAGATCTAAAGCATTTTTGATGGTTTTGAGTTCCAGCATTGACAGTAAAAGCATAATTTCTACAGCCACTGGTTGAATCTAAAGACAGTTTAATACCACTCCCCACCTGAGTTCTGAGGTTTGTACGCTTCTTTACTGTGCATGTGCAAGAACAGCGCGGAAAGCTATCCAACGGCAGATTCCAATGGTGTACAGAGTAAAAGAGTGGCCTGGGAAAAGAGTAGGGATTGGGACCAATGGGATAGCTCTTTCAAAGAGCTGGCACAGGCAATGACGGTCCAAATGGCTGTTCTTTTATGATAAATTGTTCAAAAATTTAGCTACGATTGTAACAAAAATATTCAAAATTACCTTTCATCAATTGGTTCTAATCAATTGTCATTGTTTCTGGAATTCGTAACGCTGCATTCGGTTTTGTTTCATTTGAATGCTTACATATGTTTATATATAGAATTGAACATGTGTTTTATTTCTTTTGTCATAAAAAGTATCATATTTCTTAGAAAGCACCTCTCAAACCTAAGACCTTTATCACCTAAAAGGACATGGGCAGCAAATGCAGGGGAACACCACAGCTTCAAAGTCAGGCAATATCTTGACCTGGAAAGAAATAGCTGCTCTTTCATCATCGCAAGGTCAAAATTCTGGGAGCCCCTCCCTAACAGCACTGTGGGTGTGTCTTCACTATGCAGACTGCAGTGGTTGAAGAAGGCTGCTCACTGTCACCCTCTCAAGGACAATTAGGGATGGGCAATAAATGTTGGCCGTGCCAGTGACACCAACATCCCGTGAATGAATTAAAAAAAAAGTGTTAACTCCATTTAATTAGGCTTTCAAAACATTTCAGGCAGGACACCAACTATTGAACTCCTTTAGCTTTAAATTCCTCTGGGGAAAAATCTGCAATTAAATTGTGAATGGCTACATTTTCTAGCACATCCTGCAAGTTCTGTGCCAAATCTATTTTCCAGCAAAAAAACCCAAATTTGAACTGGAAATGATGAACGCAGAGTTTTGAAATGCTCTCAAAGCAGCAGGTTCTACCTTCCACAAAAAAAAAACCGTACACATCTGACCATCGTAAAGATTCCTGGATTTTATTTTAACATCAGTATCTTCACCTACCTGCGATGCTGCTGCTGCTCATGTTTTGTGGAAAGTCATCCTTATTTGTTGATTCATTTTCGGCTTCACGTGAGCTGGCATTTGTCAATGCCTGTGATATTGTTCCTTTTCTATACAAGGTTAATATTAAAAAGTTCAGATCAACACTCCATTAAAATAAAGTTATGAATGAAGTAACATAACTAAAGATTATATAGATCACCGTGTGTCATAGAATCATTGTCATATTATAATTTACAGAAAACAAGGTAAAATAGCATTAAGGAACTCATCTGTCAATAGTGACAAGCAAAGATTTTTTATAAAAAATTAGGAGCGGAATACTTTTGGTGTATAACAACCAATATAATAAAGCCAACTTTCTCACAGCCCTGAATGGCAGAACAGTTGTAATTATTCTGTTGCTGTATGGTTTCTCTATAAGTGTAAGAAAGTGTTCAAAGCACTGGGGCAGAAACATTTGGAGTGAGATTTATAATCAGCGAGAGTGAGACTGATCACAAATTACATCATCGAGCATTTTCAAACCGTACAGAACAGATTTAATTTCAAATGAAAAAGACTTGACGGCCTGAGTAAGTCTTCAGGAAAGACACCCACCCAACAGAGCCCAAGAAAATAAAGCATGACATGTTATGAGATCCATCCTGTCAAGACTCCTCAGGATCTTAAAGGTTTCAATTAAGACACCTCTTACTCTTCGAAATTCTAGTGGATACAAGCCTAACCTGTCCAGCCTTTCCTTATAAGACAACCTGCCCATTCCTGGTATTAGTCTAGTAATGGGAAAACATTATACAGTATATTTGCCATCATTAATGCCCTACAAATGCTGGATGTTCAGAATCCTACTGCATTACTGATGAACAGTATTGTTATGGATCATGTTGGGAGATTTAATAGTTCCCTTCACAGAGACTGGAATAGATTCTAGGGCGACCGATCACTTTTCTCTGCATGGGAATTTTGAGCTTCTTGTTAAAACGCATTTCCTTTGCCTGCAGGTTCCCTGGAGACAGCTGATCATGCTCAGAGCCTCTGCTGTCTTTGGAAGCAGTGATTTTCCTGCTCCCCTTTGGCAAACTCACTGACAAAGCATGAGCATGCCAGAGTTACATAAGGCCAGGATCCATGCTGCAGAAATTCCACCTTGCCAAAATTATAATGAGATCACACCCTTTACATCAAAACTGTTTTATCCTGTACGCTCAACATAACATATTGCTGGTTGTATAACCAACTTCTTACAAATAAAACTCCTCCTCTTGGCTCACTTGTACAAACCAGTCTGTTGTCCTAATCGGAGCAGCATGGAGCCTGAGAAACACATGCGCTCATTATCGTCATGCATCTGAAGTCTTATTGGTCTTCTTAGCCCCCAGGATATGTTCAAAAGGCCCTCAATGATCAGCTCTGCTTCATCCTAAAGCAAAGACAATAAAAAAAAAAATCAGAAAAGGGAGGTTTGATCTGCCAACCTATAAATTGACAACAGGCTGTTCAAAAAATGACAGGTTTGATTTGGCCATATGTTCTAGCAAGAGCTGCTGTGGAATGGAGGCTGTTGAGATTGTTTTGAGGCGCTTAGCACAAGAGTCTCTGGACCAGAGTTCAAGGTGAATGAAACTCATCAGCAACTGTGGAGAGGTTACAAAAAAAACCAGAGAACATCAAATGGAAAAAAAATAACAAACGAGGTGCTCAGCAACTGTTGCTAATTTGGAGGAAACCCCACTTTCTTAGATGAATGAAAAGGTTGGAACAGGTTGAGGCCACAATCGCAAAAGTTAAAGTTAATGAATCGCAAATGATGCAATTGATTTTTATTTTATCGCCTGAAAAATATATCCCTCCACCTACTGCCCCCACCACACACACACACACACTTTTGCCATTTTTGGGGAATGGAATGTGTGTTATACACAAACAATATATGGAATTTGCCAGTGGTACGCCACAAGGGATTCTGAGCAGCAGTATTTAATCATTCTCAACTGAAGGAGGTATCTGATTAAAACAGCAGGGGGAGAATTTTCTCCCCGTCCGGGCGGGGGGAGGGTGGGGAGTTGGGAAGGAGTGGGCTCGGCCGATTAAGGCCCGCCCAGCGTGACGTGCACCAGGAAGCGCCGTGTGCCCCCTGTGCGGGCGGGGGGGAGTAGGCTGAGTTGGGGCTTGCGCTCTTTCGCGCATGTGTGAGAAAGAGCGCAGAAATCTCCCAGAGGCACAGAGCTGCCTCAGGGAGATTACTTTGATTTTTAAAAATTTTAATGAGGAAAAAAAAATTAAAGACATGTCCCCTCATGTGACAGTGTCACACGAGCTGGGACACGTCTATGAATTTTATTAAAAATTTCTATTAATTCAGAACCCTTAAGTGCATCGACGGGCAGAGGAATCTGGGTGTGCAGGTCCACAGGTCACTGAAAGTGGCAACGCAGGTGAATAAGATAGTCAGGAAGGCATATGGCATGCTTGCCTTCATTGGCAGGGGGTACTGAGTATAAAAGCTGGGAAGTCATGCTGCAGCTGTATAGAACCTTGGTTAGGCCACACTTGGAATATTGCGTGCAATTCTGGTCGCCACATTACCAGAAGGATATGGAGGCACTGGAGAGGGTGCAGAGGAGGTTTACCAGGATGCTGCCTGGTCTGGAGGTTATTAGCTATGAGGAGAGGTTGGAGAAACTCAGATTGTTCTCACTAGAGTGACGGAGATTGAGGGGCGACTTGATAGAAGTTTACAAAATTATGAGTGGCATGGACAGAGTAGATAGTCAGAAGCTTTTTCCCAGGGTGGAAGGGTCAATTACTAGGGGACATAGATTTAAGGTGAGAGGAAAAAACTATAGAGGAGATGTGCGGGGCAAGTTTTTTACGCAGAGGGTAGTGAGTGTCTGGAATTCACTGCCAAAGGAGGTGGTGGAAGCAGGTCCGATAGTGGTGCTTAACAGGCAGCTTGACAAATACATGAATAGGATGGGAATAGAGGGGTATGGACCCCGGAAGTTAAAAATGTTTTAGTTTGACAGGCAATATGATCGGCGCAGGCTTGGAGGGCCGAAGGGCCTGTTCCTGTGCTGTACTTTTCTTTGTTCTAATGTTTGAAAACCTTCATGAAACCTCATCCCGCCCGTGGATGAGGTTTCATGAAAATGCGAAGGCCGCCTGGGCTCTTCGCCTACCTGCCAATCTTAAGGTTGGACGGGCAGCTCAGTTAATTATTTCAATTGGAATTTAAATGGCCTTACTAGGCCTTTGACAGTTCGGCAGGCGTGCAGCCGACTCCGGTGCATACCCACCGAGCTGAATATCTGAATGACGCGGGGTGACGTTGGGATGCACGCCTGACGTCAGCGCGCGTCATTTTACGTGTCGGCGAGCGTGGCCCGAAGATTCTGCCCCAGGATTTGCCACAACGTTCTGGCCTTGGTCTGTCACTGGTCAGTAATATTACTGCTCTCTTCCTTTGGAACAAGGAATTTCCCTGGCTTTTGACAGTTAGGGAAAAATGCACGTTTATAAAGTGCACATCATGTCTCAAAGTATTACACATTGAATTAAATTTGCAAAGGAGTCACCACTGCTGTGTCGGTGAGCATGACAAGGCCATTTCGCACAGAGCAATCAATCGCCAGTTAACCTATTCCAGTTGTGTTGTTTGAGGGATAAATGTTGATCTGACACTGAGAGAACTCCTCTGCTCTCCTTTGAATTGTACCACAGGATCTTTAACAACCATCCCAACTTGATTTGACTTTTCAACCAGATGGTGGAATTTCCAATAACACAGTTTAAAGTCATCAAAATTATCAGCTTTAATTAAGCGCTCAAGTCCTGGGGTGCAGATTGAACCCAGAATCTTCTGACTCAGAGGTGAGTGCGCTGCCAAAGGAACCAGCTTGACACATAACTCCGCACTTGTTTCCCACATAGGTAATAATGGGCGTGGGTGGAACTGGATAATTGGGACAAAGGTATTAAAGGAATCTAATAACCATATCCACTGTAACCTCCCCCACAAGTGATTAGTTTACCAAACAGAAACCGACTGTTACAGAACTTCAATTCTGTTATATGTGGGGCAGCAGTCCAAGCAAGTGTTTGCACAGTAATTGGGGATTAGCAGAGGCTATTAATCAAAATGTCCTTTTTTCCTATGTCCCTCTCACCCACTGCTACTGAGTCAGATGTTCCCTCCTGTATTCACAAACCTGAATACCGTGAAGTACCAACATGAAATGAACAGCTATATAATAATATTAACGCCGCCAGTCATGAAGAGCTGAAGTGGGAGAATCACTGAAAATTTACGGCACAGAAATAAGCCCATTGTGTCTGCACTGGCCAAAAACGGAGCCACCCAGTCTAATCCCACTTCCCAGCATTTGGTCTGTAGCCCTGCAGGTTACAGCACTGGAGGTGCATATCCAGATACCTTTGAAACGACTTGAGGGTTTCTGCCTCTACTACCCTTTCAGGCAGTGAGTTCCAGACCCTCACAACTCTCTGGGTGAAAAGATATTTCCTCACCTCCCCTTTAATCTTTTTACCAATCACTTTAAATCTATTAATTCTAGCCACTGACCTCTCTGCTCAAGTGAATAGGCCCTTCCCATCCACTCTATCCAGGCCCCCCCACAATTTTGTACATCTCAATCAAATCTCCCCTCAGCCTCCTCTGTTCCAAGGAGAACAACCCCAGCCTATCCAATCTTTCCTCATCGCTGCAACTTTCCAGTCCTGGCAACATCCTCATAAATCTCCTCTCTACCCTCTCGAATGTGGTGTCTGACCACTGTAAACTGGGATGTTTTCACTGGCAAATAACTACGATTACATGCGCTCATTTAAATCTGGTGTGAACTTAGATGCAATGCTTATGCCTCAAATGTGGCAAAATTGTCTTTGAAAATTCAGCCAGGTTTGGGCTATGTAAAATATTTTTTTTATACGAATACTTCTGAGTCTGTAGCATTTTGTGTCAACCACACATTACTCTCAATGAAAATCCTGATCAAACTGTGGCCTCTTTAAATGCTTATTGCCATATACTTTTGAGAGAGGAATTGCAGCCACTATGTCTACAATCTTGGTGCACTGTGAGAAGCCAAAATTTTAAGAAGGAACTACAGGGCAGGCACATCTGACTTAGTGACCACAGGAACTCCTACAGCTACACAGTTCTGTGTGTTCCAGTCATGCTCATGCTACTAAGTGTGGTGTCTGCTCACACTTAGGAACAAAGGATCTTCAGCACACCCAGAAATAGATTGGGGAATCTCATAGCCTTTAGCTCCTGATAAACCCTGGAACCTCTTCATTCACGTACCTGGGAAACACACAGTTAAGAAAGAGTATTGGGACCACCAAAACATGTTGGTAAACACAGCACATTTAAACATATCTTACAAGACGTTACCATGCATTCTGCAGTACTTGAACACCTGTATCTTTCATAAACAACACAGAGACTTGGAGCTGGACCTTTGAAAACTGGTGGGCGGGATTCTGGGATTCCCATCGCATCCCCCCCGCACCCCCCCCCCCCAAATTCCGGTGCCCCCAATTGTTGTGGCGGGGAGGAGGGTGCAGGGAGCAAGCCTGCACCCTTCGTTCCCAAACTGGCCCGCTCCATTGTGGGATAGGGATCTCCTAGCCTCCCACGATTTTTGTGGAGTTGGTCAGCTTCTCAAGGACTCATATGTATGCTTGGCTGAGAGCCCAGAGTTCCATAAAGGCTTTACTTTGGTGCAACAGGACAGAACAGAAAACATTGCTTTATTGATAGTTTTACAACCTTTTTTTTCCCTGTGGTCTATTTTGTCACTGGCTCAATGTTTATTTCCACAAGACAAAGAGGTGGCAAGGGCTTATAATGTGGTTGCAGAAGCAGTTTTTATGAACGGCTCATCTTTTTTAAGCATTTCCACACATGCCATTATTACCTCAGGGTCCACTGGTTCTGTATAGGGTGTGTACTGGGTGAATGGGCATGGAAGTACTATGTGTTGGCCTAGAGGGTATGAGGGGCCATTGAGGGGTGGTATGGTCATGGGTCGGCATGGAAGGTATGAGGGGCCATTGGGGGTTGATGGGTTGGCATGGATGGGGTATGGGGAGTGGGTGGAGGTGGGGGGGGGATGAGGGAGTGTGAGGGTTGAGGACGAAAGAGCCTAATATATAACAAAGCAACTGAAAAGCAGTCCCTGAGAACCAAGACAGGCCTTTTAAACAGCCTGCCTCGCCACTCAGCAGCCCCCGTGACTGCTTCCGATCTGCGTATGCTGGGAGTGCATACAGAGAATGCAGGCATGCTCTTCCCATTATATTCAATCCATTCATCTTAAAATTAGGGTTGAGAGGGTTGGGGTGGTTCATGTTCTGAATCCCTGAAATGTGCTTCTGCTGAATTAAGTTTTTGCACCAGGACACTCTGATCTTGGATATGTTCACCTCTGTTCCCTGTCAGCAATTTCTTCCTAATCTTTAGATATAACTCAGAATGTTCAGAGCAAATTTGACCTAAAGTTAATGCCATGATTTCACTCTACAGGATTGGGACACAGGCTTCAGCAGCTTTCGTCTGCTGACCTTGTACTTCAGAGATAAAAACAAAAAACTGCGGATGCTGGAAATCCAAAACAAAAACAGAATTACCTGGAAAAACTCAGCAGGACTGGCAGCATCGGCGGAGAAGAACAAAGTTGACGTTTCGAGGATTTCCAGCATCCGCAGTTTTTTGGTTTTATCTCTGTGTTTAATTGACTGCCACTTCTCTTCAAGAAATGCCTACCTTGAAGAAGTACTGCTCGTCTCTCTGACAGGATTTCCGTATCTCTCTTTTGCCTTGTTCCCTACAACCACCCCCACCCCCACTTCTCTTTCCCCCCCCCCCCCCCCCCACACCTTAAACCAGCTTATATTTCACCCCTCTCCTATTTTTACTCAGTTCTGTTGAAGGGTCATGAGGACTCGAAACGTCAACTCTTTTCTTCTCCGCCGATGCTGCCAGACCTGCTGGGTTTTTCCAGGTAATTCTGTTTTTGACCTTGTACCTTAATTGGTATTAGTCCTTTAATCTGTCCAGTAAGTCCTTGTGAATGGGTTTTACAAAGCTGTGTGTTGTCTGAGTACAGCTTTACGTGCTTACTTTGTTTGTTTTGTGCAGATGAGTAACAAGGCACATGTCAGACAGTTCAAGTGAATGGGTGAAGCAATGTCCAACTGCAGAATTAATTAATTTCTATTGGCGGGACTTTTTTTGGAAAAATAAAGCCCCAAATAGCACAATTTTCACTCCGTGGGGTGGGTGTAGGATAGAGTTAAGATAGTGCCCTCGATATCAGGAACATTAAAGACAAAAACTTATTCCTTCATTTTTGCTTTCATTTATGGGGTTATTTATTGGCAGATAAACTTCTCAAATTCATAACAAAAATCTCAAATTACTTAAATATTAGAAGAATTCAAACTCATACATTACTCAATTAATTCAACATCCTTCCCATCAAACACAATGCCAGGATTCATATTTCATCAGATGTCACAAATTTTGTCCTTGCCCCTCTTCTCCACCCTCAGCTACCTTTTTAATCAAGTGTATGTAAAGGAATCCTGTAACCTTAAATATATCCTTAAGTTGATCAACAAAATTGTTATTGAGGAAGGTTTAACAAATCTCCTCGTGGGGCTTCTTGTAGAAATATAACTCTACACCTACAATCCTTTCATGTTCCAAATTGTGAATGTGTTGTTAAGTGTGTTTGGCAGAATCATAATGTTTTCATACAATTTAATATTTTAATCAGAACAAAGTCCTAGCCAATTTTACCAAAACTACTACAGTGTTCATGTCTGAATAAATGTAGAAGGGTTTTACTGCGTAAAGATACGTAAGAGAAGCAGTTCTTCATAAAACAAGATAAAATACTACAGGAATCAATGGGCTGTGACTGACTTTGATTAATCGACAGAATTCTCGATAGACTGTTGATTTGCAATATAGAAATAACAATCCTAGAGCAGGAATAGAATCCTATAAATTATCTTAGGTACAAGTTCAAAGCACCCATTTTAATCCAATTACAAATGTTTGAGCATCGATGATGAAATCCATTAAATACAGAAATTTGCCCGAAGGAATTTTATCTTGATTAGATCTTTCTCTTCCTGTCTCCCTATAGAAGATGCTGGGTTCATATTTTACAGCTTCTGGTCAATGGACAAGTAGCCATTATTCACATGAGCTTTGACAAGTGACGATCAATGCACCAGTGCTTACAGGAGGCATTAGGGCAAAACATGGGCCAGAATTTTTAGGCCCCCGCAATCTGAAGAGTGGGCAGGGAACACATTCCCACCCACTCAGAGAGCCCCCCGCTGCCATTTTACGCTCTAATGAGTGTTCACCGGCAGCAAGTGGGACTTCCGCTCCTCACTCGGGAGGAAGCCTCACTTTGGAGAGCTGCCGGCCAATCAGATTGGCTGCAAATCTCCAGTCCCTCCAGGAGCTGCAGTGGCTGGAAGAGGCACGGCAGGCAGCTTCCTGAGAACTGGAGAGAAAGGGGCATCAGGGGTCCTGGCGGGGAGGGTAGGGAAGACCTTGAGGGTCACGAGGAGGGCAATCGGGGTCTTGGGGATAGGCTGGGTGGGGTGGGTGGGATGGAGGTTTGCAGGTCACTGAGCCTTAAGGGGAGGGCATTCCCAGTCAGAAGGGGGCTTCCGATGGAGGCAGCCTCACCCCCGCCCCACTGCCCCTCAACTACCGCCCAGATTCTAACTCCCTTCATTTCAGGCCTTCCCCCCAAACACTAGCTGCCATCCACCAGCCAGCCTAAACGTTGAGGCTGGGTGGAAAATGGCCCTCAAGTGACCATTAAGTGGTCACTTAAGGGGCTTGAATTGGGGCGAGGGTGGGCTTCCCGTCAAGACCCTGCCTGAAAACAGCCCGCGGTTGGGGCGGGCGGGAAGGTGGATGGAATCCTGTCCGTGTAACGTCATGCTCCCGCCTGCTTCAGAACCCGCTGGAGGGGGAGGGAGCATCAAATTCTGGGCACGGTACTAATTTCACACAACACCATTCAGCACAAGGCACTGATTAGGAGAAGGAAACTCTTTCTGATGTCCCTCTTCCTTAATCAGGTGTACTGAGGCCAGCTATAGACTTACTGCACACTGCAGGGACTAGTTTAGCTCTGTATGTGCCATGGATCAAACCTGCAACCTTCCTAATCCATATGACTGAACGGCTCACTGCAGTAGTCCGGCCTTAGCTCCACTCTGCAGTTTTGTCAGGGTTTGCTTCCTTCGCCTTCGACTCTCCCGAAGTATCCACAGGGTAGTGGAGTTATTTGCCCATATCTGGGAGTTTGACTCCCTGTGCGCCAGGGCGTGTCCACATGCCAGTGGGCCTGAACACTGTATGACTGGGGGGGGGTTCAAGCTTCCTCCGAGCTCCCCTGAAGCTTTAGCCTGGGACTGCGAGGGACCCAGTTTCCGTTTGTGTCACCACGAGGGGGCACAGACGAGGACTTGCCAATGTCAGGCTGAGTACTGACGGGGAGAGACTTCCACGTTCGGCTCCCCTTGTTCACACGAGTGCTAGCCGGCGACGTCGGTGGAAATTGAGCGGCAAGCTAACACACAAAAGTGGGAGGCGTTCCAACTCTCTTTACCCATACACTCGATGCACCACATCAGTCTGATAGACAACTGGGAGACAAGTCACTCTCGGCCGTGGCCTCTGGAGGCTGACGGGAGGGGCTTTCGAAGAGCTGAGCAGAAACGTAAACCCAGCTGGCCGAGAGTGGGCCTGGAGAAAACAGAGGCCAGCAAATCGTTCACCTTCTCAGCCCCCTGTCTTCCACGGCAGCAAATGCGGCAGAGGCTGCCCCGCCAGGGTGGGGTCCTGAACCACACCAGACGATGGTTAACACAGGGTTAACCACATGGCTCCAACCATCATCTTACGAGACAAGGCTGCCAGTGGATTTACTGCATAAAAATCACGGGGGAGCCAAAGGAACACACAATCCACTCCAGGTTTTGTCACCTACACTTCATCTCGAACCTTCTGAGGTCACAGCGGCAGTGAGTTTTATGGGCTGCTGCCAGCGGATCTGACACCTTTTCCAGAATGCACATGAAGCAGCTCCGACTATTGTTTGTCTCTCTGTGAATGGCTGCACAGTAATTGAGAGTTACATGATTATGTAGCATCAAATTTTTTTTATAAAAGCAACATTAAACGTCAGACATTCCAGAGTGTAACACAACTTATTTATAATCTCTGATAAGGTGAGTTTTTCTTCAGAATGCATGTTTTGTCTGAATAATTGGAGCAGATTTAATTATATCTTGCGTTCTTTCATCCTGTCTATCAGGATGGCTTACCAAGATGGGCTGATCTGTATGGATAGGGAATAACATAATTGCTATATAATTCTGTGGTGGGGCAGGCAGTAATTAACTGGAAACAGCTCAGTTTCTGGAGACGTTAGTTATTGATTATTAGAAATGTTAAGACTATATAAGAAAATGCTAATTAATCTCTCGAAATCACTGATCAAAAAAAGTGTACACACTTGATGAAAATAAGGATTTAAGAGCTACGTAAATCTATGCAAATATCAAATTTGTCCAAAAAGGACTGAGCATTTCTTTTGACTTCTAAGCATTCACAGCTGAATGTACATGAGGCATTCCTAATAGCCATTTCAACACGAACTCTTCATACAATAAAATCAGAAGCCTGGCTTAGAGAATCTAATTATACGACATCTGCAGAGAGATTCTGAACTCAATGCTGGACTGGAGCCTGTGATTTAAAGTGATTTGCAAAAGAAGCAAATGTGACGTGAAAAAAAAAACTTTTTCACACAGCAAGCGGTTTGGGTCTGGAACGCACTGCCTGGAAGTGTGGTGGAGGCAGGTTCAATCGAGGCATACGAGAGGGCATTAGATGATTATTTGAATAGAAACAATGTGCAAGGGTTATGGGGAAAAGGCAGGGCAATGGGACTAGGTCATAATGCTCATTCGGAGGGCGGGTGCAGACATGATGGGCTGAATGGCCTCCTTCTGTGCTGTTAACATTCTGTGATTATGAGAGTCTGGCTGCATTTGTTGTACTTGTTTCTTTGATGTGATGGTTCACCTTTACACCTCATTTATTGCCTGACGTCAGATTGGTCCTCAAAATCAAAGTCTTGTTGATATACAACAGCCGATATCAACGTGCCAAATCTGAACTGGGTTAAAGGAAAACCTGAAGTATTTCTGTGCTGCCAAAATAGATCCATGGAGGAGACACTAGCTGACTAATGCTTTAGTGTTGAACTTTTTGTCACATTTTATTTGTCATCAGGTTTTCATAATGGTTTCCCATTTCTGGCAGATTCATAACTTCCTTATGTGTTAAGACATGACTTGTTTTGCTTCAGAAGTTTAACTTAAAACGTGGATTTTTAAATTAAAAACAAAAAAAAAATAAAAGAAATAATGACTTCAATCAAAATGCAAAGGCATGTGGAGCTTACCCAATGATTCATCTTCAGTAGCTTTTGTGGTTGATTTCACTTTGGGAAGAGAGTAACACTTAGCGCTAATCTCCAGCCAGGATATAGGTGACAGATCAAAGCGGTAGGGCTTCTACCTTGAGTCATCTTCTGTTAATCCAGCACCCAAGGCCACCTGATTTCATAGCAGCGTCAAGAACCCAAAGTGTGAGAATCTCACGAAGGAATTTAATCAGAATTTTTAAAAAAGGGGGAAATTAGACTGATGAGCGGAGCAATACTCAAACCAAGTTCCTCTGGATTAAAAATGTTGCTCATACTTCAAACCTCTTGTCACAAACGGAAAATATGAAGTTTTACAAACTTTTGAATTAAGTGACGCGACTTTGGAATACTAAATGGTTCACTTTAAAACGTGTTCTGCAGTTAAGATGCAATCCCCATCCCTTTAGTTGAAAAACAAAGAGGCGGCCTTGACCCCACTGACCACAGAGACTCACTTTCAAAATCCCTCACATGGCCAGCACTGGTCTCAGGCTGGGGAGAGGTACAAACGGGAAGCACAATTTTTTTTCCCCGCAAAATGAGTTTGTGAAAGGTGTTTATATAACGGCAAATGTTTCTTCTTTCTTAAGTCATGCAGTGACAAAAGCAGAAAGTCACCCAATATCTCAACCATAGGGACAATGACTGATGTGTGCAGGAGCCAGAAAATGAAAGGAGGAAGTGGGGGAATATGGGCAAGGCAAAAAGATACAATACTGATTGTGTTCTATGTAAACAAATGAGAACTCAGCTAATGTAAGCTGCTAAGCATGTTTGCCTCCTAACGATATTGACCAGGCTTACCTTCAGTAATCTATCAGGTGTAGTAGCCAAATAAAATCATCACTAATTATCTATTCCGATAGGTTTTCAGGAGGAAACAAGTGCAAAGCGTTCGCCTTGAACCATCCTTCTCAATAAAGCACTCATCTGATACATTCCTAACTGCAATTCAGGTATGTAAACTGTATACAAACAGAATAACTTGAAAAAAATGTGAAGCAATTGTTCAAATAACAGGCAAGTCCTCCCCGCAATTAACTTTATTACACAGATGACTAGACTTCTCCAACATGTGATGAGCTAGATTTTCTGTCAGTATCAAATCACTTGGTGCTTGGACAGAACAAAATAGAAGTTAGATGTTGCCACCCAATTTTCTGATAGCTCATTTACAAGGCTACAGTGTGCAATCACATAAGATGCACATAAGCAATGGAAGTGGAAAATTGTAGGGAAGGACAAAGTGACAAAGATCAGGTCAATTAAAGGAGAGTGTCACAACAGGGAACAAAAGTTCTGTAAGCCTTTGGAAAACCTCAAATGTATCTCGAACTACTGTCATCCTGTGCTATGGCTGAAGGGGCAGGTGAATAAGAGAGTTGGAAAGGAAACTGAAGGTGCAGTCATCAATCGGAAGTAAAGCCAATCATCTCATTGGAAGTTATGAAATAGTGTGAAAAGTTACAAATAACAAAACATTGCAAGAGTAGAAAATCAGGGATCAGGAGTGATTATCAGGGCTTTTAACAAAATTGTAAGGAATAGGAGCAAGAGTAGACCATTTGGCCCTTTGAGTTGCTCTGCCATTCAACAAGATCATGGGTGATCTTCCATCTCAACTGCATCTCCCCACATCATCCCTATATCCCTTAACCCCCATAATGCCCAAAAATCTATCGACCACTGTCTTGAATATATTCAACCACTGAGCATCCACAGCTCTTTGTAATAGAGGTTTCTAAAGATTCACAATCCTTTGAGTGAAGAAATTTCTCGTCTCAGTTCTCAATGATCAACCCCTTATTCTGAGACTGTGACCGCTAGTTCTAGATTCCCCAGCTAGGGGAAACATTTTCTCAGCATCCACCCTGCCAAGCCCCTTAAGAATTTTATACAATTAGTTTCAATTAAATCTGCTCTCATTCTTCTAAACCACAGCGAATCTACTCAATCTTTCCTCAGAGGACAATCCCCCCTCATCCCAGGAACCAGTCTAATGAATCTTCCTCACACTCCCTCCAGGGCAAGTATGTGCTTACTTAGTTCAGGAGACCAGGTGTGGCTTCCCCAATACCTTCTTTAGTTGGGAGTGGGAGAAGGATTGCTGACTCTAGTTTGAAATTCTGCTCGAGATTTGATCATGTTATGTCTTGACCACAATGACACCCAATCACGGGAAACCTGATCACATGACATCTCCAAATGTTACTGAATTTACCTCATGAAAGGTTGGGTTCCGTTGAGTTGGTTGAGTATTTTCGCTCATGGTTTCATGCCAGCACCTGTTGGGCAAGAAGTTCCAAGAACCAGGCAATTCATGAGTAGATACAGCGGGGAAACTGAGAAATTACAGCACAGGAGACTGCCTTTGGTCCACATTCCTCAGTTTCCCTCTTTTCCCTGAACCCCCATTCTCCACTGTCCATCTCTTCCCCTAGAACTGCGCCCCCTCCACCCCACCAAATTTTAAAAAATGATTTCACGGTACATGGGCATCGCTGGTGAGTCTAACATTTTTATTACCCATCCCTAGTTGCCCTTGAGAAGGTGGTGGTGAGCTGCCTTCTTAAGCCGCTGCAGTCCACATGCTGTAGGTACACCCACAGTGCTGTTAGGGAGGGAGGTTTAGGATTTTAACACAGCAACAGTGAAGGAACGGCAAAATAGTTCCAGCTCAGGATGGGGTGTGGCTTGGAGGGGAACTTGCAGGTGGCGGTGTTCCGGTGCATCTACCGTCCTTGTCCTTCCAGGTGGTAGAGGTCGCGGCTCTGGAAGGTGCTGTTGAAGGAGACTTGGTGAGATTTGGTGAAATTTCTAGTCATCCTCTTTTCCTTCACTCTCAAGCATTACCTCCCAGCTTCCAGACTCTCTAGGCACCCCCAACCCCTCCGATTCCTGATCCCCTAAATCCCCCCTACTAATTGCACACAAGCTGGTCGCGGGCCTGTGTAGCGTTGGTCAGGTCACTGAGCCAGAGGCTGCTCTGAGCAGCAGCCTGTGACATCACTGAGCTGAGGGGAGGGCACGCTGCATCAGGAAATTGATATTGAAGATCAGCTTGTAAAATAATCTCCATAAAACTGTGAATCCAATGATTACCTGAGCTTCCAAAGGCAGCACCATGGAGGTCCATGTGCAATTTCAGGAGATTCCCATTCATTTCTGGAGAGAGTTGGAAACCCCAGTTGGATGGAGCACTCATGGCTCCACATAAAAGAACGTTACTTACCTTCTTGGTTGGCGGGCATTTAGTTGGGCTGGTTTCCAACAATTCAGCACAACGATGCTGGCTGTGTTGGGGCAAATCAGTCTTGGAGTGGAGATCTCAAGCAGCTGTTATGCCCTTAATTTCCATTTGCAAAGGGACCAATGCTGACTTCAGGCATGGGCGAAGGATGCCTCGTTTGTTCTTAACCAATATAGATCGCTTGTGCACTTCTGGACAGAAGTATGTGTGTGCTTCGTGCCCACCATGGGTCAAAATCCTGGAACTCCCTTCCTAACAGCACTGTGGGTGTACCTACGGACTGCAGCGGTTCGAGAAGGCAGCTCACCACCACCTTCTCAAGGGCATTTAGGGTTGGGCAATAAACGCCGGCCTAGCCAGCGATGCCCACGTCCCATGAATGAATTAGAAAAAGAAATTCCGGGGCTCAATGCCCTGTGCTGCCCAATTTATAGGCCAGCATCGCTGACAGTGCAGCACTGCCCCAGTACTGCACTGGAACGTGAGCTTAGGTTGACAACTCGTCCCTGGAGTGGGTCTTTAAGCCGTAGACATTCTCACTCAGAGACAAGACCAACTAAGTCGTGGTGACCCATGTTAGCTTAAAATGATGTGAAGTAAGTGGGGTTTAAAAAAGAGAGTTGGTGGGGGAGAGGGAAGAAAACACATACGTAATGACAGGAATGAAGTTAATGAATTGAATGAGCTGCAAACTGCTTAATGGAAACGCACTTACAGCTTTTCCTGTTTTTACTTAACATTGTGTTACTTATAAAAGCCAAAGAATAGCAGGAATTATATAAAATCATTTGACCAATTCATATTTTTCCAACAACATTAGTATCTGCACATCCTGGGCTTGGCTGCAATGCCTGTGTATTTCAAGTGCTGAACAGCACAGCTTGTGCTTCGTTTGGCCTTCGGTATCTAAAAATAGAAGAGAGCTGTGCTCTTGGGGAAACTCAAAGCTGCAGTTTATTTCACTGCCCAACAGCACACGCTGAGAGTCAGGTGGATACTATCCTGCAGTTCTTATTTGCAGGTAGGCTTCCAAGGCTGATGCAGGACTAATTTACATGCCGTACATCCGGCCATCATTGAACTTGGCACATTGAAAGCTGAGGGAGGTAAGGGCAAAATACACTGAGATTTCACGACAGGTCAGACAGTGTTTGAAAGGGAAGGGGTAGGTTAAAATACTGGAGATAGGACTCCACAGAAGATCAGGATTCTATTGGAAGGTTACAACAGAAATATGAATGCACCTTTATACCTCAGATGTTGATTGATTCCCTATTTTGATTTCAGATTTCCATCAGTCACGGTCCTTTTTACTTCTGGTATTTATTTCATTACAGGGGGCGCGCAAGTAGAACAAGATCTTGCCAGGCACAATTGATTTAATTCGAGCAATCATGACTTGAGGGGGCTCTGAAATAGAAATGACATTTAAATTGGTGGGGTTGAAAGGAAGTGAGATTTTAGTAGCTTTGTGTGAAAACACTCATCGCACACTCTCGCGATCTATCAGTCAGCGGGCATGGGTGAGAGGCAGCAGGGCGCCCGCTGACAATTAGGAGGCCTATTAAGGACCTGAAGTAATTAATTAGCATTTTTTGCTGCCCGCTCAACCACTCGGTGAATGGGCCAGGTGGCTTTGACTTTTTTAACAAAACCTCACCCACCGGGCGGGATGAGGTTTCCAACAGTTACTAAAAAAAAATTTAAAATTTTTTACATGTCCCTCTTCATGTGACCGTGTCACGTGTGGTGACATGTTTAGATAGCAGGTAAAAAGTTTGTTTTTCGTTTTAAAATCCTCCAGCTCCCTGGAGCAGCTCAGTGCCTTCAGGGAGCTGTCAGTGTGAGCTCCCCCTGCACATGTGCACACTTCAGCACTCGCGCTCCTCCCACCCCGGCAACGCTGAGGCTCCAACTGTGCCTTAGCCAGTGTGAAATCGAGGTCGGAGCCCGATCGCGGGCGGTGGTCAGTCTCGCGGCCGTTCCCAGGCTATGCCTGCCCGACGAGGGGAAAATCCTGCCCCTGGCCAAAACTGAAGTGTAGCTTGTAGGTTGTGGTGATGCCTGAAATCTAAGAGTTCAACTCATTTGTTTCTGGTGTCCAATTCTGTGCTAGGATATGAGGATGAAACAGCTGATTTCAGTGGATCACCTGCCCACCATCTTTGAAACCCACGATGAGGCGTATCACGATAATGTGTACTCTACAGACGCAGGTCTCGGCACTGGCTGCAATCTTCCCCAAACCCAAGACGACTACCTGAAATCTATCTGCCAGCTGGCACAGCCCACTTTCCTGTTCGACACTTCTTCAAAGACTCAGAGCTCAACTTACGCAGACAACTCACTCAGGTCTCCCAAACAGATGGCCGGTCACATGCATCAGGCTGAGTGTCCTTCACCTGTATCGCTGCTGAGAAGCAACAAAAAAGGCAACCGCCTGTCGGAGCTGGCAGACGCTTTCTCCCTGAATGCTATTACAATCGCAGTGAACGGCCGGAATTGCAGTCAGACACTCGGAAACAACTCCGATCCATTTTCCTGGCTCTTTGGGCAGTCAGATAAAGAAAACCAAAGAAGCGGCCAACAATTTCCACGACAGCGTTCTCTGGCTATCTACCCCAATGAGGGCAACTGTTCCAGAAACTCTCACTGGTTCTCCCTCGATCACACGGTCATAGCAGCAAACAAACCTCATGCAAAGCGACCAGCACCACTTCCTGGCAAGGCACCATCAATGGGACATTCTGCTATTATGAAAGGAAAGCTCGCACCTTCAGAACTGTTTTCCTACCATCAATCTGGCAATAAGCAGCGCAGCGCTCCTGAGTGTATGAGAGGTCCAAGCAATTTTCTGACAGAGAAAGGACAGGGTTCTTAAAAACTTAAGTCACGAAGCAGAGAGAAGTAGAAAATTGTCATTTTCCATTGCGCACTCAAAGGTCACTGATTCCATAAAAGAAATGACAACTCTATCCCCCTCAGAGTGACTCTGCACCGTGTTAGGAATACTGCCCTCTCACCTCTCTGATAGGAATTTAAATCCAGCCCAGACTGAGCGCTGGAAGTTTTCATAACTGTACGGATTCTATTTGAGACGAGTCGAATTGACTTGCGTCCAGTTCTCAGTGGAATGTGGGTGAAAGAATTGGGCATCTCGCCCATTTTCCTATCTTACTTTATCTTTGTTGCTTCGCTCTCCCCCATGTCTACTGCCTCATTGTCCAGGTCTCCCTGAGCCCCATTCAAGGGTGAGCCTAGAAGCACATCCTTATTTGGATAAGCTACCCTCCCCGCCTTCCCCCTGCCCTACCCTTGGTTAATGGGGAATCCTGACTGCACAAACACAGGGGAGTCAGTTCAAATGGCATCCTTCCTGAAGCAGTGGAGACCCGTGTAACATTTTACCAAAAATCCAAACATTATGGGATTTTGCAAACCCACTTGCGGGCTAACCTAACGAGTTGGTGTAATTTTAACCTAACTTCCAGGATGGGAAACCTACGGCATTGACTGGGGAGGTCAGTTTTACACCCGCCCAAAATTATATGAATGGACAGCGCCGCCAGGCAGGGTAAAAGCAGTTTTGCTCCCAACCTCATTATTTTCCTGATGGGTGCACAGAGTAAAAAAATGACCTGCACCTTCCCTGCATTGACTCTGCTGGAGCAGACAGCTTTAACTAACAGCAGACTTTGTTTTACTACTCTTGGCTCGGTGAATGGGGGGGGCAGGGCCGCGCTCGCTGACGCGTGGTGATGTCGGGCGTGTGTCCTGACGTCACCGCGCGTCATTCCGATTTTCAGTTCGGCGGGTATGCACCGGAGTCGGCTGCACGCCCACTGAACTGTCAAAGGCCTGTTAAGGCCATTTAAAAACTAATTAAACCACCTAACATAGGTTGGCGGGGGTGGGCAGGTGAAGAGCCCAGGCAGCCTTCGCATTTTTCATGAAACCTCATCCACGGGAGGGGTGAGGTTTAATGAACGATTTATAAGTGAAATAAAGATTTTCATTAAAATTCATTGACATGTCCCCGCTCATGTGGCACTTTCACATGAGGGGACACGTCCTAAAATTTTTTTTTTCTTTATTGAAAAGTTTGAAACTCAACCTGATCTCCCCGAGGCAGCTCTGTGCCTTAGGGAGATTTATGCGCTCTTTCGCGTGCTTGCGCATGAATGAGCATAGGCTCCGACTCTGCCTCCTCTCCCCCCCGCCCGCCTAGGGAGCGCTCAGCGCTTCCGGGTGCACGTCACGTCAATTAAGGCCCGCCCACATAAAATGGCGGGCGCCCAGCCGATCGTGGGTGGCGATCAGCTGTTTCCCCCTGCCCGTGCCCAAACCCCCTGACAGGGAGAAAATTCTGCCTTTGATGTTTTGCTGATCATCTAGTCAGCCTGCTTTGTGGACACAGTTGCAAGATGGAATCTCATTGCGAATGCCGGCTAAGCTCCAAGACCCACTCATGGATTCGGCTTTGTAAAGGATTTTATTTTGCGGTCAAGGGAGCTTTTAGCTTTGTTTCAGTGACATTTTATGAGCTTGTAATAACTTTTATCTTTCTTTAAAGCATTTTTTCAATGGCTGCTTGGTTATTTGGATATGATTAAGAGATGTACATTAAGAGGATTAAATTTTTCTCAACGGGAGTATGAATAGCTGTGTTTGACATTTTTATAAGCTTGTAAGAGGGGCAATTTTTTCAAAGGGATTTGAATGCATATTTGCTTACTTTGACAGTTTTATGAGCATTTCAAGACTTGCCAGTGTTATTATCTAGTGGATACTGACACATATTGCTTCAAAGGCTCAGCGCATGTTAGGACATTGAATCAATATGAAAATCAAGGGTCCCCTACATGCATTAATATTTGATTCTCCATACTGTAGGATGCATAAGAGCACTTTCTCCACTGCAGAAAGTACTCCGATGCATCTGAACACATTCACAATGCTGGTCAATTTAATGGACACTTACTTTATAAAAACAAAGCCCTATCATTAATCACTGCAATAAAATTGTACTTAAATTATCATGCACCATCTAAATATGATGCAAGGTTGGCAACACTTTTTAAACTTACCTGTTAAAAGCTTCCCAACTCCAGACTAGGCATGACCGAGCCCCGCCACGGTCATTCACAATTCCTCTGAGAAGTCATGAACCATGTCTCCTGCAAAAGACTCCATCAAAAGTGCAGGAGTTTGAAATGACCACGCCTGCAATGGAGTAGGACCAGGGTGGGATTGTGGAGTGCGGGTTTGCAAACCACACCCTTATCCCAGGGCCATAAAAATCCCACAAGGCAGGAATGGTGGTGGGAATCCTGGAATCAGTTCCCACCCGCCATTTTTAAATCCCCCCCCCTCACCTCCATTCTGACATTGATAATGACATGAAAATCCAGGCCAAAATCACTATTTCTGAAGCCCAAGATCACATCTACTTTGCTAACTAACCTCACAGCATGTCCTACCACCTTCAAAGGTGTATGCATGTGCCTTAATGTAGACTTTGAATTGGGCTCGAGTGGGAAAGTGTGTTCTGGAAACCACTGGATATCTGAACTCCAAAATCAGTTAATGCTGGTTAAACAAATCCAATGTCATGTATAAAATTTAGACCTTTTAAAAGAACTAAAAGCTTCTACCGTTTCTCCGTCTCTCAGCTGAATTGTTGGTGTACTTTTTTTTTAGAAACATACAAGTGATATATATTATTCGGCCACATGATGGCGGTCAGGCTCCATTTCCTCCCCGCCACCGAAGTACTTTTGTAATGAGGAAAAGGTTTGAGCATTCTGTATTCGCCAAGCAAATGAATGACCCACAAAGTTAGGAAAAAAAATGGAAAACATGGAAAGCTCCATCTGCGTTTTTCCTTTCGCACATTAGAGGAGAATGCTGCATCAAAATAACAGCACAGTCACAGACCATTTAGCCCAGCTGATCCAAGCTGGTGTTTATGCCTTTCATGAGTTTCCTTCCTCCCCTCTTCAGCTAACCCAATCAGCATTATCTTGTATTCCTTTCTCTCCCATGAATGTATCAACACAGCAAATTATGTACATGAAGGGAAAACATTTGTTGGGCTTTGGGAAAGAGCAGAGGCGTAGGTTAGTTGGGGAGCTCCTTCCAAGAGCCAACACAGGGATGATGGGCTGTAGGTCTTTGGTGCTGTGATTCCATGTTACTAAAGAATACATTTTGCATTGACAGTATTAAGTGTCCCAGCTGTGCGATTATGAAGTATGAACAGTACATTTTAATTGCTAATTTGAAAAGCCAAAAAAAAACCCACTTCATAATCCTCGAGTTCGAAAGTTCATTTTCATAACCAAATGATTTATACAACCACAAATGGTTAACCTCTCGTTCCTCATCCAAGGTCACAGCCATTATTTTGGGAGGTCATCTCTTGATTGCAAACGCATTCCGAGATCTTGCAAAACGTTATGCTGAATAAGGAATAGCCCTGTAGAGCTTGAATGGCTAAGTTCAAGTGCTTCACTTGAAGTGACGCACATGGATCAGACCAGAGGTTTCTGTACAATGGGATGACTTCAGTTAGTCACATTATCACTGCTTGATTATTGGTTATTATTTTCTCCTGTTGCGCAAAATTTTGTTGTACAGTTGGAGTTTGCATTGTTCCTTTTTTAAAAAAATGTAGCATTAAAAATTCAGTTACAACGGATAGTGCAGTTTTAACCCTGGGACTGTGTTTAATCAGGGTCCAATTGCTCTCTCTCACAACTCAATAAACATTCAGAGTTTCATACAACAATTCCTATTGGACTGGAGCCTGCACCACAAAAGTTTGCTACTTTCAGCTGAGATGACCTTATAAGGGAATGGTGGACAGTGTGGAAAATGAAAATCTCACTCTGCAGCTCCAAAAGGTGATCTTCTGAACTTAGGGGCACTTTGGCAGTAAAGAGGGAGCTGTAACCTGAATCCAACTTGTGGAATAGTCCAACTGAGAATGTTGGATGGTGACATCAGATGCCCTGTCCTGTGCCCGAGTCACTCAGGATGCAACAAAGGTGAGTGTATTCAATCTCCCACCCATCCATAGAAGAAACCATAGAAAAGTTACAGCACAGAAGGAGGCCATTCGGTCCATTTTGTCCCTGCCAGCCCAAGGACACGCAGGTGCTCTTTCTAATCCCACCTTCCTGCACCCGGCCCATAGCCCTGCAGTTTACAGCACTTTAGGTGCAGATCCAGGTACTTTTTAAAAGAGTTTAAAGTTTCTGCCTCTTCCACCAACTTGGGCAGCGAATTCCAGATACCCACTACCCTCTGCATAAAAATGTTCTTCCTAATGTCCTCCCTACACCTTCTGCCACTTATCTTGAATCTATGTCCCCTGGTTCTAGAATTCTCCATCAAGGGAAACAATTTTATCCTGTCCACTCTATCTATTCCCCTCATAATTTTGTACACCTCAATCAAGTCACCTCTCAGCCTTCTTTGTTCCAAGGAAAATAACCCCAACCTATCTAATCTCTCCTTGTAGCTACACTTTTCTAACCCTGGCAACATTCTTGTAAACCTCCTCTGCACTCTCTCCAGAGCTATTACGTCCTTCCTGTAATGTGGTGACCAGAACTGCACATAATACTCCAGTTGTGGCCTCACCAGTGTTTTATACAATTCCAACATTATATCCTTACTTTTATATTCTATACCTCTGCCAATGAAGGAGAGCATTCTATATGCCTTCTTTACAACCTTGTCTACTTGAACTGCTGCCTTCAGGGACCTGTGTACTTGTACGCCAAGATCTCTCACTTCATCTACCCCTCTTAGTATATTCCCATTTATTGTGTAATCCCTGTAACTGTTTGACCTCCCTAAATGTATGACCTCACACTTCTCTATGTTAAAATCCATCTGCCACTTTACTGCCCACTCCACCAATCCATCTAAATAGTTTTGGAGATTATGGCTATCCTCTACACTATCCATTGCTTGGCCAATCTTTGTGTCATCTGCAAATTTCCCAATCGTGCCCCCCATGTTCACGTCCAAATCGTTAATATATAACATAAACAGCAAAGGTCCCAACACCGAGCCCTGTGGAACACCACTTCAGACAACTTTCCATTCGCAAGGGCATCCATCAGCCATTACCCTTTGTTTCCTGTTACAAAGCCAACCTTTTACCCAGTTTGCCACATTACCCTGAATCCCATGGGCTTTTACTTTCCTGACCAATCTGCCATGTGGGACCTTGTCAAATGCCTTGCTAAAATCCATGTACACAACATCCACTGCACTACCTTCATCAACCCTTCTTGTCACTTCCTCAAAGAATTCAATCAAATTTGTGAGGCAAGACCTTCCTTTAACAAATCCATGCTGACCATCCCTGACTAGTCCATGCCTTTCCACATGACAGTTAATCCTAACACTCAGGATTGATTCTACTAATTTGCTCACCACCGATGTAAGATTAACTGGCCTATAATTATTTGGCATTTCTTTTGATTCCTTTTTAAACAACGGAACTACGTTTGCTTTTCTCCAGTCCTCCGGTACCTCCCCTGTATCTAGTGAAGATTGGAAAATCATCCTCAGAGCATCTGCTATCTCCTCCCTGACTTCCTTCAGCAGCCTCGGAAACAATCCATCTGGCCCTGGTGACTTATCCACTTTCAAAGATTTCAGCCCTTCGAGTACTTCCTCTCCCTTTACGACTATCCCGTCCAATATCTCGCAGTGTTCTTCCTGGACTACTATATCTACATCCTCCCTTTCCTTTGTAAACACAGAGACAAAATATTCATTCAAAACCCTTCCCACGGCCTCTGCATCTACACACAAGTTTCCATCTTCATCTCTGATAGGTACCACTTTTTCCTTAACTAACCTTTTAGTATTAATGTATTGGTAAAACATCTTTGGGCTATCTTTAACTTCACTTGCTAATCTTTTTTCATGCCCTCTCTTTTATTTCCTTATTTCCTTTTTTACTTCGTCCCTGCACTTCCAATATTAGTCTAGGCTATCTGCAGTGCTTAGTTCTTTGTGCCTATCGTACGCTTTCTTTTTCTGTTTGATCTTCCCCTGGACAATCAGGGAGGTCTATATTTTTGAAGATGACAGGACAAATTGTGGGGAGGTGGTATAGTGGTATTGTCACTGGACTAATATTCCAGAGACCCAGGGAAATGCTCTGGGGAACAGGGTTCAATTCCCACCACGGCAGATGGTGAAATTTGAATTCCATAAAAATCTGGAATTAAAAAGTCTAATGATGGCCATGAAACCATTGCTGATTATTGTAAAAACCTGTCTGGTTCACTAGTGTCCTTTTAGGGGAGGAAATCTGCTGTCCTTACCTGGTCTGGCCTACATGTGACTCCAGACCCACAGCAATGTGGTTGACTCTTAAATGCCCTCTGAACGAGGGCAATTAGGGATGGGCAATAAATGCTGGCCTAGCCAGCGATGCCCACATCCCATGAACTAAAAAAAATTGATAAGCTGTTAATAAAGACATGATTTCCAATTCTAGACACCACACTTGAGGCAGGGGGTTAATCGTTTCAACAGGCAGGAGGGTCGGTAACAAAATTCCTTTATACGTCAGGTTGTCAAGATGTGGAACACACGGCCTAACAGGGAGGTGGATAACTTTCAAAAGAGAATTGGATAAATACTTGAAAGGAAGCGAGGGGTGGGGGTGGGGGTGAGGAAGCGAGGGGTGGTGGGGGGAGGAAGCGAGGGGTGGTGGGGGGAGAGGAAGCGAGGGGTGGTGGGGGGGGAGGAGGAAGCGAGGGGGGGGTGGAGGAAGCGAGGAGGGGGGGAGGAAGCGAGGGGTGGTGGGGGGAGGAAGCGAGGGGTGGTGGGGGTGGGGGAAGGAAGCGAGGGGTGGTGGGGGGGGGAGGAAGCGAGGGGTGGTGGGGGGGGAGGAGGAAGCGAGGGGGGGTGGAGGAAGCGGGGGGGGGGGAGGAAGCGAGGGCTGGTGGGGGGAGGAAGCGAGGGCTGGTGGGGGGAGGAAGCGAGGGCTGGTGGGGGGAGAGGAAGCGAGGGGTGGTGGGGGGGGAGGAGGAAGCGAGGGGTGGGGTGGAGGAAGCGAGGGGTGGGGTGGAGGAAGCGAGGGGGGGGGAAGCGAGGAGGGGGGGGAAGCGAGGGGTGGTGGGGGGGAGGAAGCGAGGGGTGGTCGGGGGGGGAGGAAGCGAAGGGTGGTGGGGGGGGGGAAGCGAGGGGTGGTGGGGGGGGAGGAAGCGAGGGGTGGTTTGGGTGGGGGGAGGAAGCGGGGTGGTGGGGGGCGCGGGGGGAGAGAGGGGTGGTGGGGGGGCGGGGGGAGAGAGGAAGCGAGGGGTGGTGGGGGGGGGAGAGAGGAAGCGAGGGGTGGTGGGGGGGGGGAGGAAGCGAGGGGTGGTGGGGGGGGGGAGGAAGCGAGGGGTGGTGGGGGGAGGAAGCGAGGGGTGGTGGGGGTGGGGGAGGAAGCGAGGGGTGGTGGGGGGGAGGAAGCGAGGGGTGGTCGGAGGGGGGGAGGAAGCGAGGGGTGGTGGGGGGGGGAAGCGAGGGGTGGTGGGGGGGGGAGGAAGCGAGGGGTGGTGGGGGGGGGAGGAAGCGAGGGGTGGTGGGGGGAGGAAGCGAGGGGTGGTGGGGGTGGGGGAGGAAGCGAGGGCTGGTGGGGGGGGAGGAAGCGAGGGGTGGTCGGAGGGGGGGAGGAAGCGAGGGGTGGTGGGGGGGGGAAGCGAGGGGTGGTGGGGGGGGGAGGAAGCGAGGGGTGGTGGGGGGGGAGGAAGCGAGGGGTGGTTTGGGGGGGAGGAAGCGGGGTGGTGGGGGGGCGCGGGGGGAGAGAGGAAGCGAGGGGTGGTGGGGGGTGGGGGGAGAGAGGAAGCGAGGGGGGGTGGTGGTGGGGGGGCGGGGGGAGAGAGGAAGCGAGGGGTGGTGGGGGGGGCGGGGGGAGAGAGGGTGGTGGGGGGGGGAAGCGAGGGGTGGTGGGGGGGGAGGAAGCGAGGGGTGGTTGGGGGGGGGTGCGGGGGGAGAGAGGAAGCGAGGGGGGGTGGTGGTGGTGGGGGGGGCGGGGGGAGAGAGGAAGCGAGGGGTGGTGGGGGGGCGGGGGGAGAGAGGGGTGGTGGGGGGGGAGGAGGAAGAGAGGAGTGGTGGGGGGGAGGAGGAAGCGAGGGGTGGTGGGGGGGGAGGAGGAAGCGAGGGGGGGGGAAGCGAGGAGGGGGGGGAAGCGAGGGGTGGTGGGGGGGGAGGAAGCGAGGGGTGGTCGGGGGGGGAGGAAGCGAGGGGTGGTGGGGGGGGGAAGCGAGGGGTGGTTGGGGGGTGGAGGAAGCGGGGTGGTGGGGGGGGAGAGAGGAAGCGAGGGGTGGTGGGGGGGGGAGGAAGTGAGGGGTGGTTGGGGGGGAAGCGAGGGGTGGTGGGGGGGGTGGAAGCGAGGGGTGGTTGGGGGGGGGGAGGAAGCGAGGGGTGGTTGGGGGGGTGGGGAGGAAGCGAGGGGTGGTGGGGGGAGGAGGAAGCGAGGGGTGGTTGGGTGGGGGGGGAGGAAGCGAGGGGTGGTGGGGGGAGGAGGAAGCGAGGGGTGGTGGGGGGGGGGGAGGAAGCGAGGGGTGGTGGGGGGGGGGGGAGGAAGCGAGGGGTGGGGGAGGAGGAAGCGGGGTGGTGGGGGGGGGGGAGGAAGCGGGGTGGTGGGGGGGGAGGAAGCGAGGGGTGGTGGGGGGAGAGATGAAGAGAGGGGTGGTGGGGAGAAGAGGAAGCGAGGGGTGGTGGGGGTGGGTGGGGGGGAGAGGATGCGAGGGGTGGTGGGGGTGGGTGGGGGGGAGAGGATGCGAGGGGTGGTGGGGGGGGGGAGGAAGCGAGAGGTGTGGCGGGGGAGGAAGCGAGGGGTGGTGGGGGGGGGAGGAAGCGAGGGGTGGTGGGGGGGGAGGAGGAAGCGAGGGGTGGTGGGGGGGGGGAGGAAGCGAGGGGTGGTGGGGGGGGGAGGAAGCGAGGGGTGGTGGGGGGGGAGGAAGCGAGGGGTGGTGGGGGGGGTGGGGAGAGGAAGCGAGGGGTGGTGGGGGGGATAAAGCGAGGGGTGGGGGGGAGGAAGCGAGGGGTGGTGGGGGGGGAGGAGGAAGCGAGGGTGGTGGGGGGGGGAGGAAGCGAGGGGTGGTGGGGGGGGGAGGAAGCGAGGGGTGGTGGGGGGGTGGGGAGAGGAAGCGGTGGGGGGGGGAGGAAGCGAGGGGTGGTGGAGGGGGGGAGGAGGCGAGGGGTGGTGGGGGGGTGGGAGAGGAAGCGAGGGGTGGTGGGGGTGGGAGGAGGAAGCGAGGGGTGGTGGGGGGGGAGGAAGCGAGGGATGGTGGGTGGGGGGGGAGGAAGCGAGGGGTGGTGGAGGGGGGAGGAGGCGAGGGGTGGTGGGGGGGGTGGGAGAGGAAGCGAGGGGTGGTGGGGGGCGGGGGGGGAGAGGAAGCGAGGGGTGGTGGGGGGGTGGGTGGGGGGGGAGGAAGCGAGGGGTGGTGGGGGGGTGGGAGAGGAAAGCGAGGGGTGGTGGGGGAGAGGAAGCGAGGGGTGGTGGGGGGGGGTGGCGGGAGAGGAAGCGAGGGGTGGTGGGGGGGGGAAGAGGAAGCGAGGGGTGGGGGGGGAGGGGAGAGGAAGCGAGGGGTGGGGTGGGGGGTGAGGAAGCGAGGGGTTGGGGGAGGGGGGGGAAGTGTGTGTGTGTGTGTGTGAGTGCTTCTCCACCCCCCACTCACTGTCCATGCCGGGGATGGGCAGTGACTGGGCCCCGAGCTGCCATCTCCAGCTCGAACCTGATGTGCTCCACGTTGGAAATGAGCTCCTGCATCTTGCCGCTCCCGCCGCCTGAACGACCCTACCCCAGCCCAAGGATTCACAGCCTGAGCACTAGGCCCGGGAACGGCACCGCGCCGCTCACCCCTGCCCAATTTTCTTGTCGTTGTTTCCGGGGCGATTGAATAAAGCTCAGGAACAGCATCAAGAGTTTGTTCCCATGAGTCAGAACTGCCCATAGGTTAAGGTTCCCATTCACAGTGGCTCAGTTTCCCCTCTGAAGAATTTCAGTGACTCTGATGAGATCTGTTTCTTCCAAGTCTGCACAAGAAGGTCACTGTGAAGAACCCAAGACAACCTTTGCAGCTCTTGAAGTTTGCTGTCATCGTCAATCAGTCATTAGGAAGGACAGATCAATCTGGAGAAAGTTTAGCTGAAGTTGTTAAGGCTTTCGTCAACCTATATTTAACCTCATGCTCCCACTGGGTGTTGGTACTTTCCACAACATACAAGTCAAAACTTGGTTGAAATGTTTAAAAAAAAAAGTTGTCAAAATGCCCACTAAAAATGAAAGAAGCTTGTCTATAAGATCACATTCCAAAGTAGTCACTCTTACTCTGGGATGTTAGGCTGAGCGTGACAGCACATCATTGTTAGGTCTGCCCACCGGAATCGTCCCACCCCCCCACCCCCCCACCCCCCCCCAATCCGGCTGGATCATCTGCCCAGGGTGGGAAATCGCGTCGGTGCAGAACAAGTCTCAACAACTGTGGTGTCGGAAGCCGGGACTTACCCGCCAGGGCCTTGCTCACATCGCGGACACCCGAGGAGCAGAAGATGCTGGAGTGCCACACTGGAGGAATGTCCATGGCAGGCGGGGTGGATTCTCACGGTCATGGCTCTGCTATGAAGCAGCGGGCGGAAGTTGAACAGTCACGGTTGATGTTCACAACAATTGACAGTCGAGGGGGTGGGAGAGGAAGAGGTGTCTGGGGAGGTGGGGAGGGTAGTGAAGTTGGTGGGGGGAATGAAGGATGGGGTGAGGTTGGGGGTGGGGGGGGTGGTGAATGAAGGTGTCGGGGTGGGGTTGGGGGAGGAGGGAGGATTGGGGAGGGAGGGGGTAATGGGGGAGAAGACGGCAATTGGGGAGGCAGGCGTAAAGGGGGTGGAAGGTGCAAGGGAAGGAGTGCAGAGAGGGGATGGTGTATGGGGGGGAAGGAAGGGGCGTGGAAAGGGGAGGGTGTAGAGGGGGAGGAAGGAGTGCGGAGAAGGGAGGGAGTGAGGATGGAGGAAGAAGTAAGAGTGAAGGAAGGAGTCAGGAAGTGGGTAGGAGTAAGGCTGGAGGAAGATGTGAGGCTGGAGGGAGAGGTAAGGGCGGAGGAAGGAGTCAGGAAGGGGGAGGAACTAAGTGGGGGGAAGTCTGGCGGGGTGGGAGGACTCGGGGGGGAGGGGTTCCGGGGGAAGACATTCTGGGGGGAGGCGGAGGTGGGGTTTTAGCGGGGAGAAAAGGTTAGAGAGGGGGAAGGGGTGTGCAGGGGGGAAGGGGGTGCAAATAGGGGAAGGGGGTGCGGATGGGGGAAGGGGGTGTGGATGGGGGAAGGGGGTGTGGCTGGGGGAAGGAGGTGCGCAGGGGGGAAGGGGGTGCGGATGGGGGAAGGGGGTGTGGCTGGGGGAAGAGGGTGTGGCTGGGGGAAGGAGGTGTGCAGGGGGGAAGGGGGTGCAAATAGGGGAAGGGGGTGCGGATGGGGGAAGGGGGTGCGGATGGGGGAAGGGGGTGTGGCTGGGGGAAGGAGGTGCGCAGGGGGGAAGGGGGTGCGGATGGGCGAAGGTGTTGCGTAGGGGGGGGGAAGGGGGTGCGGATGGGGAAAGGGGGTGTGGATAGGGGAAGGAGGTGTGGAGGTGGAGGTGGGGGTGCGTGTGCAGGTGAACATGCACGGGAGGGGTTGGATGGGTCCATGTCTGCCTCCTGGGGAGCGAGCTGAGGGTGGGTGTGGTATGAAGGGTGAGAATGACATATGAACATACTAACAAGGAGCAGGAGGCCCTTCAGCCCCTCGATCCTGCTCCTGCCATTTAATAAGATCACGGCTGATCAGGTAATATTGTGAAACCTGCATCCCACCTACCGCCGATAACCTATCACCCCCAAGAATCTATCCAGATCTGCTTTAAAAATATTCAAAGACTCTGCTTCCACTGCCTTTTCAGGAAGAGAATTCCAAAGACTCGCAATCCTCTGTGTGAAAAAATTCCTCCTTAATCCTGTTTTAAATGGGCGACCCCTTATTTTTAAACAGAGGCCCCCAGTTCCAGATTCTTTCGCAAGAGGAAACATCCTCTCCACATCTACCCTGTCAAAACCCTCAGGATTTTATATGTTGCAATCAAGTCCCTGTGATGCAAAGTAGAGATAATTAGTGCATGGCAGCAGAGTCAAAAGCAGGAGAGAGAGCACTCACAGTTGAATTGAGAGGGATGATGTGGTGCAGGATCCCCAGGAGGGTGTTCGCCACCGACCTCACCGTCACCATAGGCATGGCCCACATCCTCACCAGTCAGCGCAATGGCACTCTCCTCAAAGTGAGTGAGGGGCCTAATGTGGGCCACTCCACCCCCGGTCTGGGACCTCTGCCTGCTGTTGTGAGCCAGCTTCTCCTGCATGAAAACAGATGGAGAGAGTGTGAGCAGGACACAGGGCACTGAGGGGAATGTTTGTGCGGTGAGTGGAGCCATGGACAGGATCAGGACACGAGCTCCAGAGGATATGAGCCTGATGGAGATGTGGGGGTGTGTGTGAGAGTTAGTGGTGTTGTCCCTTGAGGTGTGGGATCCCTGTGAATGTGAGATGGGTTTGTGAGTGTGTGAGTTGAGAGTGATGAGAAGAGTGGGCTACTCTGGTGGAACGGATGAGACCATTCATCCTGCCGTGGTACTGGGTGGCTGTCCACTTTTGCAGGGCGTTGGTGCTGACCAGCGCTGCCAACGCCCCCCCCCCCACCCCCCCCAAGCCTGGCTGGTAACACCGCTGCCCATCCTGCAGCCAGAGCGGGGCGAGAGAACATCGCGGCATCCAAAATGTGTTCCAGTGACACGTCGCTAAACCTGGGGGCTGCAATCTCCTTGCCTTCTCTGGGCATCTTCCCTGCGGTAGACATGGCCTGGAATCACTGAGATGTGTGTGCGTGGCCTGACTTTAAATGTGGCGCCCGGCGTGATGAAGCAGCGAGGTGATGGCGGGCGGGCGAAGCCAATAAGCCAGTTTTAAACATGCAAACACATGAATTAAAAGCAGGAGGAGGCCATTCAGCCCTCGAGCCTGCTCTCCCATTCAATAAGATCATGGTTGATCTGATTGTGGCCTCAACTCCACATTCCTTCCTCCCCCCCCCATACCCTTTGACTCCCCTGTCAATCAATAACCTATCTAATCCCAGCCTTTAATAATATTCAATAACCCTGCCTCCACCGCTCTCTGGAGAGACTTCCACAGACTCACGAACCCCTACGAGAAACCTGATGAGTATGTTTTCCAGAAGTTTTAAACTTCTTTAAAAGATTCACACTGGAACTGTCAAATCTCGTCAGAAGCCCAAGTAAATTATATTCACTGGATAACAGTCTTTGCTTCTTTTTTCGATACAATTGCTGTTGGTAGAAAAAGGTTCACTATAAGCTACTTAAAACGTGCTGAGTCCTGTCATGGTGCATTATTCTTCACTGTTGCTGGTAAATGCAACATATCAAAAGATCTTTTAACATTCTCACAGTTACAGATCTTTGTGGAACATGAAGTTGCATCACGAGGGGTGGTGGGGGGTTGCTTACACCTTTTTTTAAAAAATTTGAATTGGAGATGAAAATCCAGAGACGAAGAGGACTGGGAAGTACAACATTACCACCTCTGAGGCCTCAATATAATGGAGGGAACGTTCCTTCTCACTGGTGGCTCAAGAGGTTAAGTGGGTGCACGTTCACAGAAGCAGTTGAGGAAGTGGACCCACCAACACCCCCTCTCTCGGCAACTAGGGATGGGCAATAAATCCTGCCCTGTCCAGCAGTGACAACACCTCAGACTGAGCTAATCAAAAGGCAATGATGCAATTACAAGTCTTCTCTGCAGGCTAGCTAAGCATATTGGCCCACCAAACCAGGAAATCACAAGTTTAGTGGCTGGTCTTTTGCTGAATCGCACCACAACCGATTTTCTTTGGAATAGGGAACAGGAACTGGCCTCCTGATCCTCAATGCTTTCCAGAAACCTCTGTTGCAAAGCCATATATGTGAACGGGCCTTGAGAATAAGATCAACATTGCCTTTGTTGCCCACTCCCCCCCTTTCCAAATAAAACTCACTCTCCCTATTCACACATGAAGGATGATGGGTAGCCGCATGGCATGTGACCCCCCACCCCGCCCCCACCATGACTGAACACAGCAGGGGATGTAAGGAAAACGTGTGTGACATTTCATGAGGTTTTAACAGAACCTAGACCAGTGCAGTGACTGCCAGGCTGCTTCTGTGACCAGTAACAACAAACAGCTGCACGAAAATCATTTTTAAAGCACTCACAAAAATTCTAATTTTTCTTTCGGCCACAACCAGTGAAACTGGGACTAGTGACTCTTGCATTATAACCACTCCAGTAGAGAATGCAGTTTTTGAAAAGCTATTGCAGTTGGCATTATAAAAACGCACATCAGCAAGTAATTAGGAGTCAAACCAGAAAAACTGGGTGATTTTAAAACTTGACTTGCAAGCACATATCTCTCTTCTGTACTTTTGACCTTTACTTCCCTTCACAAAAACCATTTTGGGATCGGTTTACATTTAATTGTTGTATTTTAAAACAAAATGAATTTGTGCAGGTTTAAGACAAAAGGCCACAGGGTATTGGTTTAGGGTATTAATTAAAACCAGACGAGCCACTCTTTGGAATGTGACCGCTCAATGGTTGTTAAACTGATACAGTGAGTATCTGTAGACTCAAACCAGAACCCATTAGCACGGCGACAAGGGTCTGTTCCATTCACAGACACTGCCCCTCTTCTTCTCGTGGCTAGAATTAATAACCAAAAAAGCTCAGGGGGCAGTCAGGTTTGAAATGGAAGGATTGCAAAGCGTTTGCAGGGACCTGCAGCTGGAGGCTCAAATGCCGGAAAGTGAGTTTCTCCCACTGTTCCCTCCATTTCCAACCAACCCTCACAACATTGCCACTCTTTATACCTCATTGTTTCCCTCTCACTTAACATGATTTCTCAGGCATTTTAAGATTCTTGACCTGTTTTCCATCCACTCTCAGGATTCGCTTGTCACTCGCAAGATCTCTATTACTGCCCATCCTTAGCTAGCGGTTGTTATGGGCCATCTTCTTGAGCCACTGCGGTCCATATGGTGAAGGGAAGGGAGTTTCAGCATTTTGACTCAGCAACAATGAAGGAATGGCGGTGGTACATGTCCAAGTCAGGCTGGTGTGTGATTTGGAGGGGAACTTGCAAGTGATGGTGTTCCCATGCACCTGCTGCTCCAGATGGCGGAAGCTGGGGCTTAGCAGATGCTGTAAAAGAGACTTTGTTGACTTGCTGCGGTATACTCTGTACACAGCACACACTACTGCCACAGTAAGTCAACGGCAGTGGGGCTAGATGTTTCAACGAGTGAATTAGGCAAAATATTTTGCCCCGGATTATCACGCTTCTTGAGTGTTGCTGCAGCTGCACACATGCAGTGAGCGGAGAGTATTCTACCACATTTCGATAGGTGACGGAGAGGGTTAATGAGGACCCCTCGGTATTACCTGCAGTCAAATCCTGCCATGATCTCAAAAATTACAGATCTTTGCCCGCCTGGACAAGCAAACTGGACAAATCCCTTTTCAATACATGCAGAACAAGCCTTTCACGTAATGCAGGACAGTCGGAACTATTAATGAACCTTTTCGGTGTTGCTCAGCATTAGGTGAATGAGGCCCCTCATTAACCTGCGACTGCAATCTCTGACTGACTGATCTTTCAACTGAAATTGAAATTGTAGTAAAATTCAAAGATGTTCCTTTAATTCTTTAATGCTTACCGATCTACAATGTTTTTTTTGGCCCGTCACTTTCTTTGATCAAACCAACCTGGCAAAAAAAAACAATAAGAAAATACGGGAAGTGCTAATGACTTTCTTCAGAGCAAGTTGAAAATTGTAATAAATTGTTCTTTGATGTACCGGGCGGAATTTTAACCTTGACGCGTGGGCTCGGCGGGGGCGGCTGGGAAGCCGACTGCTCGCCTGTGGTCAGCAGCGCGCCGCCATTTTACGCGGGTGGGCCGATTAAGGCCTTTCAGCGAGCAGGAAGGGGGCGGGTGAAGGAGCGGGGGGCCTGAATGGCCGCCGGGCCCCATGGCGACCAGGTGGCCGACTCGAAGGCGGCCTCGGCAGGCCCCTGGAAGGCTGCCACCGGAGGACGTGGGAGTGGTGGGCTTGGCCGCGGCGGGTGGACACCGGCAGGCGGGAGGGCAGGTCGGCGGGGCACTCGGCCCCGGTGCCCTCCTGGAGGAGGTGGCAGCCAGGAGGGAAACACTTGTCCCCGGGGCTTGGGAGGAGGAGGCCTCCCCCCTCCCCCGCCACCAACCAACCTCACCAAAAAGGCCTGTGAGGAGGTGGCACTCAGGGTGAGCAGCCATGACATGGTGCGGTGCACATGGGGTGCAGAAACAGCATTAATTACTAATATAAACCAGAAATGATTAGGCACCAAACATATTACTGAGCATTCGCAGTAACCAACAGCAGAACCAAATTCTTTGAATTTGGAACCTATCTGGCTATTCCGTGGAATCTTTTGATTACTAATCATGACCCATGGGAGTAACGCTAGGGCCAAATGACACATTACCAGCTTTTTCAACTTGCAGCAGGGAAGGCAAGAAAATAAGACATAGAATTTTTCACTAGAAAGAAGTGAGTGTGGAATTGGCTGCCGGAGGGGTGGTTAACTTGGGAAAAGTTCGGAGCATGTCGGGAAGCTGGCTCCGACCTGCCGACTCCAGCTTTTATGCAGGTGGGACAGAGGACAGGAGGTCACCCCACTCCTCGGAGGCAGGCTGGCATCCTAATGGAGTTAATGAAAACGGCAGTCTCCAGCTTACCCGACTTTGCTGATCTCACTGTGGCCTCAGGTAACCTGGCAGCCGAAGTGAGGTGAGAACAGCTTTGCGGAGAAGATCAGTGCTTTCACAGCACTGCTTGTGGGTCAAGAAGGGCAGAAGCTTACTCCCATATAAAGGACTTTTAGGCTTTACACCCGTTACACTGGCCCCCTCCCACTTCCACCCTGATAATATCCAGGTGTCATCTCTATTATAATCCTGTTTAAACATACATTGTAGTTCAAATTAATAACGATTTCACACAACATTCAGCCTAATTCTGGGATTCTGCCCAACATGCCCATGTGTCTCTTTGTTACAGCCAATCAATTAGCCCTACTCCTCTGTTGTTACCCCAGGGCCCTATATTTTATTTTTCCCTTCAAGTCTTTATTGAATTCTCTTTTGAAAATTACTTTGAACCTGCTTCCAACACCTTTTCCTTTTCCTTATGTTGCCTCCAGTTTCTGGAGAGGTTGAATAAGAGATTTACCTCAACGGTACCAGGATGAGGGGCCTCAGTTATGTGGAGGGAGTGGAGAAGCTGGAGTTATTCTCTTACAGCAGCGGTTTAGAAGAGATTCAGGACAACTGGTTTTGACAGAGTACATAGGAGAAACTGTTTCCAGTGGCAGAAGGGGCAGTAATCAGACATTGATTTAATGGGCTGAATTTTATCTGGAGACGGTGGCCTCACTCACCCCCCAGCTGAAAAGTCAGGGACAAGCCCGTCTTCACTTGTCCAGGTCGCCCTGAGTTGACTTCATGGACGTTGGGCCATTAATTGGCTGAGGGGGAGACTTCCGCTGCATCTGGAGGTAGTCCCACCTCTGAGAGTTCTCTAGTCTCAACAGTGCCAACAGGAGCGGTGGCCACTGCTGGGACTGCAGCTAGCCCCGAGCGACAATCGTCGATGGAACTGGATGATGAGGTGATTTGGGGTCTTCTGCCAGGACCAGTCTGGAACATGTGGGAGTGGGAGTGGGACCACCTTGGGGGGCTGGGAGTATCATGAGGAGTCTCTGTTGGGCACAGGGAGCCCGAACATGAGAAGCCACACACCCCATCCTGCAAAAAAGGCCTCCAGGGTCCATCCAGAAGCCTCATAATGTGACATAGGCATCTCCTGCCAGAGGGAAGAGGCCCTTTAGTAGCCATTAATTTGCCCCCTGTCTGCCAGCCTGCTCTCCAGGGGGCGTTAAAATCCCACCCAATGCATTTGTCAGATTTAAACAGCAGCTTAGTGGGTAGCACTCTCACCCCTGAGTCGGAAGGTTGGGGGTTTAGTTCCCACTCCAAAGCACATAATCCAAACTGACACTTCAGTACAGAACTGAGGGAGTGCTGCAGTGTCAGAGCTGTTATCTTTCTGATGGGATGTTAAACTGATGCCCCATTTATACTCTCAGGTGGATGTAAAACTACCTATGGCACTATTTTGAAAAAGAGCGGTGAAGTTCTCCCTCGCACCCTGACCAATAGTTATCTCTCAACCAACATCACTAAAAGAGAATATCCGATCACTTATATCATTGTTGTTTGCAAAAATTGGCTGCTGCATTTCCTACATTACAACAGTGAGGATGATTAGAAGTAATTATAATTATAAATTTAAAAAAAGTGTGTCCATAGATCTCTGAAGGCAGAGGAGCATGTTAGTGGGGTGGTGAAAAAGGCATATGGGACACTTGCCTTTATCAATTGAGGCATAGATTACAAAAGTAGGGAGGTCAAGTTGGAGTTGTATAGAACCTTGGTGAGGCCACAGCTGGAATAGTGTGTGCAGTTCTAGTCACCGCATTATAGGAAGGATGTGGTTTCACTGGAGGGGGCGCAGAGGAGATTCACAGGGATGTTGCCTGGGATGAAACATTTAAGTTATGAGGAGAGGTTGGATAGACTTGGTTTGTTTTCTTTGGAGCAGAGAAGACTGAGGGGGCGACCTGATCGAGGTGTACAAGATTATGAGGGGCATGGACAGGGTGGATAGGGAGCAGCTGTTCCCCTTAGTTGAAGGGTCAGACACAAGGGGGCATACGTTCAAGGTGAAGGGCAGGAGGTTTAGGGGGGATGTGAGGAAAACCTTTTTTACCCAGAGGGTGGTGACGGTCTGGAATGCGGTGCCTGGGAGGGTGGTGGAGGCGGGTTGCCTTACATCCTTTAAAAAGTACCTGGATGAGCACTTGGCACATCATAACATTCAAGGCTATGGGCCAAGTGCTGGTCAATGGGATTAGGTAGGTAGGTCAGATGTTTCTCATGTGTTGGTGTCGACTTGACGGGCCGAAGGGCCTCTTCTGCACTGTGTGATTCTGATTCTGTAATTTATTAGGTGCTAAGTGCTTTGTGATGATTTGAGGTTGTGAAAGACATTAAATAAATGCACAAGATTTTCTTTCTCAGTTACTGAGAATCAATTATATAATTGTACAGCTTCCTGAGGATGTGTTTCAACCGACGTACATTCATATGCAGGGACCTGTTCTCTGCAAATAAAAGGAATATGTTCAAGCCCTTGCTACTTTTATGAATTACCCGGGAGCTTGAGAAGTCTTCGGTTCCCAATTGCTTTCTCCATGGCAACATCTCGGCCAATCAGAGTTGACTTGCCAACCAATCAGTACCCTTTTCTCTTGTTGTATAAATTGTATAAACAACAAACCAATCTAGAAAGCCAGCAAAAGGAACCCACGACTTAAAAAAAGCTGATTACCTCAAAATAGCCCTGAACATAATCTGCTGCCATAAGAAAATAAGTAATTACACTGAGAGTGCAGTGGGACATAGATTTATAACTTAAGCTCTAGATATGCCCAATAGCTGTTCACCCGTCTCAAAGGAGAAACACATAAGCAGATAAAAAGTTGAAGTGTCACGTCAGTATTGCTGAAAAGAGAGACATGTTGTCAAAGCTTTCTGTCTTTCACTCATCAGGACAAATGCAAGAATGCCAAACTTCTTACAATCACAACAATTTATACAACAAGAGAAAAGGGTACTGATTGGTTGGCAAGTCAACTCTGATTGGCCGAGATGTTGCCATGGAGAAAGCAATTGGGAACCGAAGACTTCCCAAGCTCCCGGGTAATTCATAAAAGTAGCAAGGGCTTGAACATATTCCTTTTATTTGCAGAGAACAGGTCCCTGCATATGAATGTACGTTGGTTCTAGCAAGAGTAAATGAGCCGCATTACAAGCTTGAGTGATTATCTTAAATTGATTATTATTGTAGCTATTAGCACATTCAGAATTGTTCAGTAAATGCTGCCCAATTGTGGGATCACATTTAACTGTAGATGTTTTGGGTTTTGTAAGTTCTCTGCCTTTTATGAACAACTGAAGGAACATGCTGTTTGAGTTGATCAGCCAATCACTAGGACATGCAGCCTATGTGCCTGGCATCACATTGGCACTGAAATTCATACATGACATTGCTCAATCGTGTGGTAGGCAAAAATGCCTTGGGTTGACAGCATCATCCTGTTAGTGGAAAATACAACTCTTGTAGCCACTGCACAGCAGCAGCATGAAATGGCTTGCCTAACCTGTTGTTCAGATTTCTGAGACACTTTGCCTTTCCAGAGTAATTCGAGGTAATTTTCAGGTCCAAAAGTGATCACCTTTGCCTCATTTGCAAGTTTGCACATTGCACCGTGCACTGTGATTTTTGTTCACTGTGTACTGTGCAAATTTTCAAAATGGAAGGAGGGGGGCCTCAGTCAGCTTCAGGTCTCTTCTATCCCTTTAATATTCTTCGCAGCTTCTTCTAGTGAATTGGCAGCAGCCTTGCTGCAGCACATTTAGGTTTCCTTGTAGTGACAAGTTCCCTTCCAATGACAGAAATCCTGCCTATTTAAAAAAAGATATAATCCAGTGCAGTGAGTTACAAGAGTCTGATCGCAAATGCATTCATATATATACATATAGATGTTTGAAGGTCTCCTGTTAATGTGGCGACAAGTAGCTCAAATTCAGCATTTAAAGAAATAAATTAAAATGAGCTTTTCCTATTGATTTCTATTGCCCTATTTCACACCTACTGCAACACTTCTGCCCATCTGGAAACCTAAGAACTGGAACTATGGATGCTTCTTGCCAAATTGTCTCGAAAATATTGTTGACCATTTGAATTTTGCAAAGGGTTTCTGTATCCTGTGATTAGCCTTGGTTAGAGAAGTGCACAGTTTACAGGAAGTTTGATAATATTAGTCTTGCAATTACAGCACAAAGGACTCAGTAAAACGGAATTTGTCCAAAACAGGATATTAGGAGATGTAATAAAAATACTTCACCGTATCGTTATTTACGCATAGAATCACTAAAAAGGAAGCTCGGCTAACCAACTATAATTCCCCAAAAGGATGCCAGACAGCATTTGTCATGTTTGCAGAGAGTGCTGAAACTGTGATAAAACCAACTTAAACACACATAGGGTTTTCTATTTCAAAATGAATGTATGTTTTCCCTTTATTTTAAGATATATAAAAATAGATAGTGAGCAGACAATGAGCCTTGACAAAGGAGTTTTCCGCTACAGAATGAGATGGTTAACTGCCTCATTTGCTCAACCATCAGCTATTTAGCAATTATCCAGATGGCCTTGGCCGACACAAAGAGTTCATCTCATAGGCAATTTATAGGAACACAAGTCTTGAATTCAGGATACATGACACTGCGTTTATAAAGCCAATACCATGCACCTTTCTTAGCCCTGTCAATTAAATTTTGTCTTATGTGAGGAGCACCATTGAAAATGCAAGTTGTTGATCTGTCCAGTGTTAGCTGATGTAATGTTTGTGAAGTTGTAGCAATAGTCAATTCCCTCTCATGGAAAAAGCCTGGCCCTCTCTTTTTTGCGTGGAATATTCACCCCTCTCAATTACAGATTTCCAAAGTAATTCAGAGTAAATCAATTCGTAAGTCACCCTCTGCAACTTAAACCATGGTGCTCATCAATCAACAGTTCATCTTAAGAGTAGAGGTAGCCTTGATACAAAAAATGTGTGCTGTGGTTGTGTAGAACACAATAAATGGCTCACTCTGCTGTTTTATGATACAAACTCTTCAACAGTTAATTCATGGGTTTCTTCCAGTACAAGTCAGCAATGCTGACTTTGTCAATTGCTGCTTTATAGTGTCGAGTGTTGATTAAATTAACACTCCCAGATTTCCTCCAACCTCTTCTCCAGGTAGTTCAACATTGTTTATGGACTGATTGCACCTCTCATCTTTTCTTCCAATGTGCAATGTGATTCACTGAGAGTCATGTGCTGAGTTGCACCACTATTACGCCAGTGGAAACAGACTCGCACCCATCAATTGTCAGGACACATTTACAAAGGTTTTTGGGGTCATTTCATTTGCCTATCCATTGGAGTAGTAACTGGCGTAAAACACTGTCTCAGCTCATTCAAAACTCTGCTGCTCTTATCCTACCCACTCCAAGCCTTTGCTCACTATCACACCTGTCCGTGCTGACCAGGCCCCTAAACACACCTTCAATTCAATATTCTCACCCATCGTGTTTAACAGCCTCCCTGGTAAGGGAGGTAAGAGGCCGGTGTCTAACCTATGTCGAGTCTGTTAGAATTAGGTTTAAGGTGTATTTATGGCACATTAGAGATAGAATTCTACTACAGACATATCAGGCTGGGAAAACTAGGGGCGGAATCATCCCAGATTTGCACTAAGTGCGGTAGCGGGCGGCTAAAACAATGTTTTACTCGCTGGCCGCGATGGCAGGTTTTCAAGCTGTGTCGTCCCAAACCTGCTGCATTACTTATGCATTCCCGGGAAACACACCATTTCCATGGTGGGCGAGCTCTCATTTGCCCGCCACGCCATTGCCTCGCCGTTTCAGTATGCTGGGCACCATATTTAAAGTCCAGTCACACACACACATCTCAGTGCTTCCATTCCATGACTGCTGCAGGGAAGATGTCCACGAAAGGCAAAAAAGACTGCAGCCTCCAGATTTAGCAATGTGTCACTGGAACGCCTTTTGGATGCTGTGATGTCCTCTACCCCCGCTCTAACTGCAGGACGGGCAGTGGTGTGACCAGCCAGACTTGGGAGGCAGTGGCGGGTGTGGTCAGCGACGGAGCCTTTCAAAGGAGGACAGCTATCCAGTGCCGCAAGAAGATGAATGGTCTCCTCCGTTGCGCCAGGGCAAGTCACTCTTCTCACACTCTCAACTCACACACTCACAAACCCCATCACGCATTCACAGGGATCTCACTTCCTGACAGTTCAAGGGACATCACCATTCACCCTCTCACACACACACCTTCATTTTCCTCATCCTATCCCGCGACCACTCACCACCCACACAGGCCAGGCATTCTTATCATCTGGCCTGGCAGGCGTCCTGCCTACACCCTCTCCATCCCTATTCATGCAGGACAAGCTGGCACACAAGAGGGAGAGGTTGCAGACTGGTGAAGGAGTCTCTGAAATCAAGGTCCCCATGGACTTTGAAAACAGAGCCATCCAGCAGGCCGGCGAGGATCTGGACCGGTCCTGTGCTGACAGTGAGGTCGGCGGTGCTCAACCAAGTGAGGATCCAGCAGTGCAACATCCATCAGACAACCATGCCGTGAGTGATGTGTTCTGTTTCACAGGCTAATGCCGTGCACTAATTATCTCTCCTTGCTTCCGCAGGCACATCTGCCAAACAGCCGATGGAGTCCACGACCTGGGGCCCCCAATCAAGCCCCGAAGAAACCTCTGAAGAGCAATGTGGAGGTACCCTCCCTGAAGTCCCATCACAGCGCAAACCCACACCTCAGTGGGACCTAGCTTTAGAATAGCTTTAGGATCATAATCTGGTGAGCACATCGCACTGTCTAATCCACAGCAGGCAGCAGCAGGGACTTCCCAGGTGTCCAGCACTCAAAGGACTGCTGGAGGCCAGAAATTTGCTGAGTCCAAGTCAGATGATGAACCATTAGATTCGTTCATATCACAGTTGCTTGAGCTGTAAAGACAAGCTCGGGAACATCAGGAAGGGATGTCCACTGCACTCCTCAGATTGCAAAGCACGATGGAGGAGTCCGTCCGCCTTCAAGCTGAGGTGATAGCGCCGGCATTGCAATGCACCGAGGTCAACACTGCTAGGATGATGGCTGCCATGGAGACCTTGGTCCAGGATGTCACTCCTGCGCTGCCGCGCGGGCTAAACTCCATCGCTGATGCCATAGTTGGCCTCCAACGGTGTGTACGTGAGAGGGGTGCGGGGCAGCTCAATCTCACTCCAGTCAGTCAGCCTGGGGCCCTTGGGCACCCATAGCGGGGAGGAGGAGGAGGAGGAGCAGTCACCATCCAGGTGACTCCAGGAGTGTCCGGCCCACCCTAATCCCCTCTTCCTGTGACATCAACAGCTCCAGCTCCACAGGCCGAGGAGGGTGATACTGCCACATAGCAGGGCCCTGAAAGCAGGCCAGGGTCGTCCAGAGGACGCCCGCCAAGGTCATCACAGACAGGGCAACACAGTCAGCAGGCTGCCTCCACCTCCACTGTGGATGTCCGGGGAGCACCAAGACGTAGCGGCAGGGTTAGAAAAGTTAAGATGTAGTTGCACAGCCTGCGCATTGGAGTTAATCACTCATACATACTGTTCACTATTGTCAATAAACTCCTAAGAATGTCTCCTTGTCTATGGCTCCTTGTTCTGACGAACAGTGTTCATGTCACTCAGATGTGAAACCTTTCCGCATAAGATAAAGTCAGGGCATAAATCTCAGTCCAGGGCCTCTTCCCTGTGCTTTGTGCAGCCTTCAGACCAAAGCAATGGTCCAGCCTCACACACCCTGAAAACATTACTGATACCTGCACCTCAACAGTGCTCGTCATTGCTGCCAGAATGTAGTGGGCAGGCATCACAGAGTTCTCTCATTCTCTCTGTGTGCTTTCAGCACCTTTAAGGAGGGGCTGGCCCCCATCTCTTCAGCATCTGTGGCCACTGATGCTGTGCTCCTGAAGGGGACAGGTGCTGAAGGTGGACAAAGGATCAGGTGCTTCTAAAGTTTCATGGCTGCATTTCTATGTTATGACCCTGATCACAGAGCACAAGAGAGCTTCCCTCAGCCAGACAGGAGCCAGACATTCTCAGAGGCTAAGTGAAGATCTATGGAGTGTCCCCACTTCATGTCGGCATCATCCTCCTGCAACCGAGTGACTATTAGGGCCTCCACTGCTTCTCCATGACAGGAGCATTATCGCTATGGGAATGTGCGCTGCCAAATGCCAGACTGGAGTCATACATTCACAGATGTGATGTGAGGATCTACGGGGACACCTCACTGCATGTTGTCATCATCCTCCACAAATCTGGCAGCTAAGAGGGCCTCCCGAGTGCACCTGCCTCGTCTAGCCAGTGCGAGGGCCTCATCCCCGTCATCGCCACCTTCGAGGACCTCCTTATCCTCATCCCCATTGGCATCCTCCTCATCCAAGGAGACCTCCAGCAACTCCATCTCCTCCTCTGCCAGCCGCTCTCCCCATTGGAGTTCCAGGTTGTAAAGGGCACAGCAGATGATGATGATGCATGAAACCCTCTGTGGGCTGTATTGCAGGGCTCCACCAGACCGGTCCAGGCACCGGAACCTCATCTTCAGCATCCCGATGGTCTGCCCAACTAAGTTGCGAGTTGCAGCATGAGATTCATTATAGTGTCGCTCTGCTGCAGTCATGCATCTCTGTGGGTAGCCCTTGTTCCCGAGGAGTCACCCTTGCAGTGTCTGTGGACCCTGGAATACATCAGGGATCTGTGAGTGACTGAGGATGTAGGTGTTGTGCACACTCCCTGGAAACTGTGCGCTGACCTGCAGGATGCGTTTCTGGTGGTTGCACATTCAGCGAAAGGAAGCCCTTTAGGTTGATGTAGTTGACCCCATGTTGTGACAGAGACCTGAGGGCCACATGAGTGCACCCTGCACCTGTGGGAAACCTGAGTTCTGGGCAAATCAAATCGCTCTTGCATCCTGGCTGTCCTGGTTGTGTGCCCTTCATGAAGATGGCATCTGTGACCTCATAGATGTATTTGTAGGTGGAGGCTTGTGAGATCCCACAGAGGTCACCTGTGGAGCCCTGAAAGGAGCCACTGGTGTAGAAATTGAGCATCGCAGTCACTTTCACAGCCACTGGCTCTTTGATGCCTCTGCGATGCTTGAGTGGGCAGATAAACTAGAAGTCCGACTCCTATCATATCAATGGCTCTGCCTGAACTGTCTCAGTTGCAGAGGAATGGTTATATCAGGTGGTCTAAATCGCTTCCCTCGCCCTATCCCTCATCCTGAACACTTGTGCGCTATATTCAACTGCAGGGCTGCTGTTGCTCCCCTCCCACCCACAAGTCACCTCAACCACAGCGCTACCCTTGCCCACCCCTGCACACCACCCCCCACACCAATCACCTCAACCACAGGGCTTTCCCGTCGATATGGGTGGAGGTTGGGGCTAATCCAGTGGGCAGGCCTAATAATGATAGGCAGATATATTACAATGAGGTTCCCGACATCTTTGTTGGCAGGAATCATGGCCTGCCATCGGCGGGCTGAGCGGATGATTGCGAACTGGTTTCACACCGTCATGAAGCCAATTGCGCCATGTTGTCTGCTCACGCCACTGAACATGCCCAACACCAGTGGGCACAGAAAATCCTGGCCTAGGCATTGACATTAATCACATTCTTAGCACAGAACTAATCCAAAACATAATCTAAAAAATGAAAAGCAAGTTTACTTTTCACTTTCAACAAGAGTGTAGTGTCTGATTTTCCAGCAGTAGTTTCAAACCATGCATTCAGCTAGAAAAACTCTATGATTCTTATCGTAGCACATGTGAGAACGCCCAACTTAACCAACAGGTTCCGCGGCTGCAATGTGACCCTTAAAGCCGGAAACGATCTCACCTACGCTTTGTAAATTGTTTATTTCTTAGCAGTCGCACAGAATGAGGTCTATAAAGGAGGCTGGGGTGCCTCCCAGATAATTTAGACATTAGGAAGGGAGGGAGAGAAAACGAAAAACCAGAAATTTGAGAAAAACCCTGTGACAACGGTGTTGCAAGAATATGATGTCAATCATTCAGAAACTGTCAATGCCTGTCTGAAAACATTCAAAGACACTGAGAAGTATTTTTGAACCAAAACAGCCCACTTTTCCAATACAGCATTGCTACAGAGTTGATTTTCCAGGCAACCTTTCTTAGTGGACTCATTTTACTTTATTTACAAGACAGTAGGAGCAACTACATGTGTGCATCAAACTCTATAACTAAAGAAGAACCCTCCCCGAGAGGTTCCCCATGCTGCTAGCTCATTGGTTTACACAGATCATTTGATCTTATAACACAAGATTATTCTTAAAGTTACAGTCCTACATTTATCTAAACTATAATTACTACATTCCTCCCCCTTTAACTTTTCTGTACATTTTGCATTTACAAGGATATTTATCTCATGATGTTATAATATTTACACAGTTCATGAAATTACAAGTTCAGTCTTTCAGGTGATTTCCTGATCCGTGTGGAATGTCGTAGCTCCACAATGTCTGTTTCTTTTGCAGGAACCAGATTCTCTGGAACTGCATTAACATCAGTACCTCATTAGGCATATGCAGTTCAGTGTCTTTCATTTTGACAGAGACACTGGGCATGTCTGCCCTTGGTTAAGCAACTTCAACAGGAACCACAGGTTCAGCAATGGTTACAGGTGGAACATCATTTTGTTGGGGTGTTTCCCTTTCTCTTAAATGATCCATGTGCTTAAGGGTGATCTGGCCCTTCACTTCTACGACAATGGTCCAGTCACAGAGCTTACTTTGCCAGGTAACCACTTCAGTACTCTACTGAAATTCCTTACATATACTGCTTCTCCAACAGTAAATTGTCACTCACGACTATGCAAATCGCGAGTCACTTTTTGGCTCACTTGACTTTTCTCCATCTTCCCCTCCAAACTGGGAAGAATCAGGCTTGGTCTGGTCCAAAGACGGTGCCTCATCAGTAATTCCGCAGGTGTTGCTCCTGTCATAGCGTTTTCCTTTGTGCTTCTAGCAGCTCTTGGTTGAGTGCAGCAAAGGTTTTCTGCAGCTCCTTGGCAAATTCCAGGTTATGAATTACCTCTTCATATTTTTCTACAGCATCCAGAATCACTTCCAAATAAGGCCTTGGAAGTATCTTGTATCTCTTTGATTTTATCTTCAGCATCATTATCCAGCAACCCATTGTGAGGGACTGGAATACTATCAAAGTAGGCACAGTTCAGTAATTTGCTGATTTCCTCCTTCAAGTGCCTTTCGGTGCTACCAGCCACCATTTTATCAGCTCCTTCTAACAGGTCCCACATTTGATTTGATACCAATTCTATTTAATCTTCAAGGGGCATTCTTTCATCCCTTTTAGGGCAAACAAGTTGGCGGAAGTCCTTGAGGAGGCTGATTTCCTTCCGAGAAATAACAAATACACCATTAATGCCATCTCTGAAGTCATTCTGAACATGCTCCTGTTTGAAGTTCTTCAGTAGATATTTATTTAATATGTAATACTGTATGAAGACGTCGCTTCTCCATTTTTGTCCTCATAAATTGTTCGCACTGTAGTGTGGGGGGTTATTCTGTAGTGAAATAGGAAATGGGCAAGTTTAGTTTCCAACGATTCACCTGTTAATTTTTTCATTCCCACCTTTTATTGTCTTTTCGGAACTTCTTCCTTTATGTCTTCTTCTTTCTGCCACAGAGTTTAGTCTCGGCCTTCTTTCTGACTTCACTGTCGGCCAGAATTCTCTCAGGTGAAATCTCAACTTGTCTTAGTTCAGCAGTTGGGCTACCCATGACTTCATTATCTACACACATCTTGGAAAGTTCTACGACTTTCCCTTTCAAAGCCTCTTTAGCTTCATTCAGCTGATTCTTCAGCTCTTCTGTCTCCTTCTTGTATCTGTTGGCTTCCTCCTGGAAACTTGAACATTGCTGCATCTTCTCTGCCAACTGGTTCTTCAGTTTGTTCAGCGAGACGTTAAATTCTTCCTGTTTCTCTTCGTAATATTTCAGTGGCACAAACTTTGATTGGAGGGATCCTTGAGCGTGTGAAGGTCTTTCAACAGGTTTTCCTTTTCTTTGCAAAGCTCACTAGCTTCATCTTGAATTCTGTCATTCAATAGAACATTCAATAGAGCCTCCTTGGGTTTCTTCTGTTGTTCTTCCATGTCGTTGTTTAAGACAGTCTTCATTTCTTCAAATTATTGAATGCTTACACACTCCTTTTTCATCCTGTTGTGGTCCTTGGACTCTCCAGGTTCTTTCTGAAATACCTTGCCTTGTTCCTTTTTCAACTCAGGAACTCTTCCAGCTTTCTTTTGAAATCTTACTGACCAACCAAGGTTAATTTCCCTCAACCAATTTCGATTTAGAAGGCTTGGTCCTCTACCATCTAATACTATCACTAGTAGCTGTGCCAATTGGTGTCTGTAATGAACAGTTACTCTGGTGATATCTTTTACCTGGATTTACCTGGTTTTCAACTTGGCAGATGTTTGTTCCAAATTTAATTTTTGATCATCTTTATTTAAATATTTGAAAGTGTGTTCTCTTATTACAGTGGTAGAAGCACCTGTACCTACTTCCATTTTTAATGGTTTACCGCTCACTTGCACTGTGACAATAGTTGGCTCTGTCTTCCCAACTTTCATGTTGAGTAATGAATAAATGTCAGAATTGGTTGTTTCTGGCTCTTCTACACTATAGACTTCATTGGACTTTGTTTGGAGTTTGGAGGCCTGTTTAAATCTCACTTTACACTGTCTCATTATGTGTCCACTTCTGTGACAAAAATAACATTCCACTCTTTTAAATTGGCAATCGCTAGAAGAATGATTGTTTCCACGTCAATGAAAATTAGTTTTCGATTTGGTTGCTAAGCTGTCTCCTCTCATTTTTCCGTTAGCGGGGGCTGTTTCCTGCTTCACGGCGGAGTCCTGGCTTTTCATACCACTTTCGGCTGACTTTTCGCCCAACTTGGAGAACGCCGCCATTCTGCGCCCCTTGAATCACTTGTGAATACTTTACAGTGCTTTCCATCACCAGCGCTATCTCTAATGCATTCTTAAAATCAAGATTCACTTCAGCCAGCAATCTTTGCTGAATAGCATCTTCCTGCACACCACATACTAAACGATTCCTGAGCATGTCACTCAGGGTTTCACTGAAATCACAATATTCCATTAGTTGTTTTAATTTCGCCACGTAGGTAGCAATTGTCGCTCCCGGGGCTCTACTCTGTGAATTGAACCTGAATCTCTGCATTGTGACCGAGGGCTTGGGTTGAAAATGTCCCTTAACGAGATCTACTAATTCACTGATAGTCTTTGAATCTGGGGCACTGGGGGCCGTCAAGCTTCGAATTAAACTGTAGGTTTTGCTCCCACAAATACTCAGGAGAATCACTCTCCTCTTTTCCTCCCCCATGATTTTGTTTGCTTTAAAGAAGAACACAAGACATTCTATATATTGAGACCAATTATCTGTGGCTGGCTCAAAGGGATCAATTCTGCCAAACTGTGGCATTTCAGATCAGTATATCTTCTTTTATTATTTACCAAACGTAGATACTCACAATCAATGGGCAAGGCACAGCAACGAATCTGATTTATCCTCATCACCAGTTTGTTATAGAGTTGATTTTCCAGGAAACTTTTCTTAGTGGGCACATTTAACTTTATTTACAATACAGCAGCAGCATCTATGAGCAGAATTTTCTGCCTGCCGGATGGGCGGGCCTGACCCAATCTCCGGCGGGCGGGGAGCCGATCCCCGATGGAGAAGGGGGCCCCGCCACCATTTTACGTAGGCGGGTCAATTAAGGCGGGAAGCACTATGCGCTTCCTGTGCGGGCGGGCAGGGGAGAGATTCCCCAAAAGCAAGAGTGTGCTCTTTCGCGCATGTGCACAAAAGAGGGCACATCTCCCTGAGGCTAAGTGCTGCCTCAGGGAGATCGCTGACAGTTTTAAAAACGTTAAAGATAGAAAAAAAAAATCCTTAACATGTCCCCCTCATGTGACAATGTTACATGAGATGGGACATGTTCATAAATTACACTAAAACTTCATTAAACTTTTAAAATCCCTACATGAAACCTCATCCCGCCGGTGGATGAGGTTTCATGTTTTTTCTATTCCCTGCCGGGGCTCCTGGCCTGCCCACCAACCTTAAGGTTGGATGGGCAGGTCCTTTATTTGTTTTAATTATCCTGTCAATGGCCTCAATTGGCCATTGACAGGTTGGCGGGCCCGCAGCTGATTTTGCTGCGCCCCCGCCTTCCTGAAGCTTTAAATGGGGCGGGGTGACGTTGGGGGTTCCGCCCAACATCATCCCGCGTCTTTTTACGCATCGGCGAGCGGGCCCCGCCCCCTGCCCGCCGACGACAAAATTCAGCCCTATATGTGTGCATCAAACTCTATAATGAAGGACGAACTCTCTCCTCGAGGTTCCCCGCACTGCTAACTCATTGGTTCACACAGATCATGTGATCTTGCAACACAGGATTATTCTTAAAGATTAAAGATTAAAGATTATTCTTAAAATGTAGTCCTACATTTATCAAAAGTACAATTACTACAAGCATACTCATGTGAAACCAATTTGTACTATTTCAGTCTTGCACACTTCTTACGAATGTATAGTTGCATTAGTGTTTGATCATTTTTAAAACAGCGTAAATTAACCAGAAAAGTATTTTTGTCCTCATTTAGTTTTAGTACTTGTTCTTGGGATGTGCGTGACACTGGCAAAGCTACATTTATTGCCCATCCCTATTTAACTAGAGACAGCAACAATTGGCCTTTGGTGATGATGTTTTCATGATGGTGTTAGGTAGGCAGATCCAGAATTTTGAGGTCATACCGACGAAGGAACAATGGTGTATATCCCGCAGATGAATATACACACAGAGCCAAAAGAAAACGAGTATGAGCAGTATGGCAGGAATGGACAAGGATGCTGCTGCTTTCAGGTTTGCAGGACATGCAGCCCTTCTAGCCTGCCTCCTGGATGTCCTGCACATGAGGCTGAAAAGATGAAGGGTGGAGCTGCTAATGCAGCTACCCGAGCAGTGCCGCCTGCAGCAGCTATTCCTCAGAACGTTACTGCTAGGTGATAAAGGAAGCCTCAGTTTCAAGAGACTCAGATGGGCTTGTAACGGTAGCAGTAAGGTCTAGTACATAGAGGGTTAATGTGGGACTCAGTACAGTAGTGCCCACACAGTGATGTAGGAAGGCACATGACCCGGAACCAGGGTCAGTCCAAAATTTACAGAGATGTGTTGAGGCCTTGGATGGAGTCAGTTCCATACTTGTACCCTCTACTGTATATATGTGTATAGATGAGTTATTAAAAAAGACTTGCTTTCAAAAATCACCTGAGTGCAATGAAGAGATGAAACTCTGATGATACAAGGCACTGAAACGAACCGAGACACATTTCTAAGCAAACAGAAGATTGTTTGTTTGTTTTGTATCTTCGCATGCAATTTTCCCCCCGCAGGGGAATAGTGGGGAAGTATTGGAAGGATTAGCAGGCTATTTTTAATCAACCCGTTTGAACTGTGTCATGAACACTCCTTCCGTGGCCAACAAGTCCTGGAGGGGGACTTGAACCCTGAGCAACCCAATGAGACACAAGACCTCTGTGAACAGAGGTTTACAGCCTTTATTCCTCCACACCAGCACACAGCCTGTTCAAGCCATGTGCTTCCTCACAGGAACAAAAAGGTTAAACAAAAACGTTAAAACATATGCAGTTTTACTGTTTGTTTTTCTTCTCGTGAGTCATGCTAAAGCTTGCAATTTTCCTGCTACACATTTTGTTCCCATTCAAAAATCAATTTTAATTTATCATTCAAGATATTAAGTGGCTGATAACAGTCCACATAAGTGTCACATCCATATTCCTAAATATACATGTGATAACTCTTGATAGCTGAGATGGTAATTTTTGACAGAGAGAAATTTATTCACAGTATCTAATTCAATCATTGATACCATTCAATCTAATCATGGAGTCCTGTAATGTTATGCTCTGCTTTACATGCCAGGCATAATAAAACTGAGCCAAAAAAGCATCAGATCAAATCAGATTTGTAGAGAATACAAACTTCTGCTCCAGTTCACTCCCCTGCTTACATCTCTTTGTGAAGGAGCACCTTGTTAGTCCATTCCTGTCCACATTCAACTCAATGTTAAACTGAAAGAAATATGCCACATGAGGCATTTATAAGCAAGTGTGTTAAAACTATAATTGCTACATTTACCTGAAGCAGAAAGCCAGGTAGATCACCAAGACCACAATCCTCATTAACCTGAAAGATGCTCGTATAGGCAAGGCCACCAAGTGAATGAACTGCGATGGCCAAGTTGGAATATATCTTTGTGTTTTAGAAGAAATGAAAAGAAAAATAAACATTTCATATATAAAGTTCACATGTTTTATTTAAATTGTTTCAGTAGAATTTTTCTTAGGGTGCAAGGGTCCAGTCTCATGGAAAATCATCATATCCGACTATTATGGTTTCGGGTAATCACTCGATAGCTTTCGCAGGTTCAGTATCTGAGATGACTGTCAAAGTTGAGCTTCACCCCCTACAAACTGAGTGCCTATTTACCTTGCCAATATCTCATTGATTTGTTGTGGGTCTAGGGGTCAAATAGAAAAATTTGGTCATTCTGCCTATACTTACTGATTCAATCATATGAACTTACACTGGCCGTAAAATAACCATGTTAAAACATTACACAAAGGTTGGACAGTAAGTTAACAGTAACTGCCAAAAAAATTCTTAAAATTCTAAATGGATAAATGACACCCTGTAGAGCTACAGTAATAATGAGCTTAATAATCTCCCTTGGGAAGAAAATTAAAAAACAAAATTCACAAAATCCGAATGCAAACTGGATCTAGGAAACAAGCCTTGAATGTTATCCTCATGTGGGGATTTGCTGCTAACCTTTCAACTGCATCGTCTGGCTTACCTACATCTATGATTATTTTGGACCCACTATTCAATTGGGAGGCAAACTGAGATCAAATTTTAATACTTGACAGGACAAAAAATAGAGCCACCAACAGAAGATATTCAAAGAAAACCCACATGATGCTTGTATTCAGCACCTTCCTCAGTTCTATGCTACAAGCAGAACTCTGAGATAGAAAAAAAAACATGACTTTGCATGAACTAATATGTTTAATTTCCCACAGGCATTTCAATCCACACATGTACTTCTAGCAAGAATCACTAGCTAACGACTAGAGAGCGCATCACTCGCATTTTTTTTCCTCCTGTCTAGCTCAGGGATTCAGAACAATTTAGGTATCTCCTGAGATGTGTCAACTCAATCAAGAAAACACGCGGGTTGTTGTGTTGACCCACTGAGTATGAAGCCAACTACCAATTAAAGATTCACTATCACAAAGCATGCCACGGCATTTTTAAACATTGATTATAATTCTGATACTCCTATTCTCATACTGTTATTGGAATTTATTGTAAAATAGTGATATCTGTGTCTATATGTGTCTCTGTGTGTGTGTGTGAGAGACTTAATTGGATTAAAGGCAGCTGGTCTAGAGATTTTGATCTAAACATGGTAAACATGGGGCAAGTTTAGAATGTAAGGTGTAAAAGGACATTTGCTTTTGTAAATAAATCAGACTAGATTATTTTCAAAGGAGGAGTGAAATGTATAACGGAGCCAGGTAAAGGTTAGAAACAGCGTGTTTATTTTTCCCAAAGATTACAGGTAAAACTCTCATAGCACTACTATGAGAGGTTTTTTTTATCAGAAAGATGAAGTCTTTGTCGGGTGGGCTGCGCACCACTATTTTACGTGGGTGGGCCAATTAAGGCCCACCCAGTGAAACGCATGGCTGGTTGTGCTCAGCAATACCTGTGCTGGTGGCAGGGGGGGGAATGGGAGAGTTTCGGCCTGCGCTCTTTCGCGCATCTCCCTGAGGCACGGACCTGAGGCAGGGAGATTAAGCTGACAAAAAAAATCTTGTTATAAATAAAGCTTAAAATTATTTAAACATGTCCCCTCATGTGACAATGTCACATGAAGTGGGACATGTTTGTGAGTGTAGCAAAACTTATTAAATTATTTTATAAAACCTTCAGCAAAGCTCATCCCACCCGCGGATGAGGTTTCCTGAAAAACACGAAGGCTGTTTGGGTTCTTTGCCTGCCGCCAACCTTAAGGTTGGACGGGCAATGTTGTTAATAAACATGATTTTTTTCTAATGGCCTTAATAGGCCGTTGACAGCTCGGCGGGCGCGCAGCCGCCTCCGGACCGCGCCTGCTGAACAAAAGATCGAAATGACGTGTGATGATGTCGGGACGCATTATTTTACGTGTCGGTACGTGTCAGGCCCGAACCCGCACGCCCACGGCGATAATCTGGCCATAGTCAAACAATAGGAATTTGCATTCAAAGGGGAAAATATGCATCAAGGAGCGAAGGCTGTGTGTAAGGGTAGGTATTTTTAAGATCTAACAAGTGTGTCAAGCCCTCAGCATCTATGCCTCAAGCTGCTGTCTTCAAAGAGCTAAAGTTAAGAAAACTCATGTTGAATTTGATTGGTTCAGGGTATTGTGTCTCACTTTGCCTGGGTCTTTTAAAATCCGTACGCCTTACGGTTGCCTTAACGAAAGTGTAACTGGGAGTCAGATTGATTCTGGGATTTAGAAGGTATCAAAGTAGTAATTTGTAGATCCATATATGTACTTAAAATCATTTCTCTTATTAATAAATGTTTAATCTAGTTTTGTAAAAACCTATAAGACTTGCTGAATTCAAGGCACGCATCTCAAAATTTATACAAATTGCAAAACAAGTTGTGGCAATTGTTTCAAGTTTCCCTTTGGGATTTGAGCAACTCAGCCTTTACTATTGCTTATGCTGTAACACTATTTTATGACAACCTCAAAACGCTATAAAAAAAATCATGATGATATGAGGCCTTTGTCAACAGGATAACTTTGTCTTAGTCATTACGAACACACATGCACATGCTTTCAGGAAAACCCCCTGTTCTTGGAAGTTGCTAGACACTTGTGGAAAGGAATGAGCTCCAAGGTACAAGTAACAGTCTTCCAGTTGGCTCCACAAAATAATAGCAATCTCAGAGAAAGAAAAAAGTAAGCTGGCAAGTGTTTTTTTTTTGCAATTTTTTAATCTCTCTTGCAAGATGAAACATCTTAAATCACTTCCACTTTCCTTTGTTGGGATATGACCTAGAATGAAATTGTTGCACGTCTGCAATATCAAATTTCGTAATCCAGCTTAACTTCCCAAAAATTGCAAAGCAGTATCAGTAAATCTGGGTGTCTGGGCTCCAGCAGAAGCATTCTCCTCAATAAAAAAACATCAGCTTTTCAAGAGATTTGTTACTTTTGTGAATGAACACGGAAGCCTTTAGTGAACCGAGAAGGACTTTGTGGCTACAGGCAAAGGATGTGGCAATAACGAGTGACCGTACTGGTTGACCTCCCAGGGAGTGAATCATGTTGAAAACCAGACATCTGCTTAAAAACTTTAGAATCACCTCAGTAGACATATAGGTATTATATATTATGCTCTACCAAATTTTATTTACACACCTTTGTTCCATCTGTATTGCCTCTCCTTTAAAATCCTCCTTATCTAGCACCCGCAAGCCATGTCCCAAGTTTCTCACCAAGATAGCATCATTTTCTCCTCAGCCTCTACACTGAACGATTCCTTATCCGCAATTATTTCAATCTCCATCTCAACTTGTTTTGCCCTTTCTCTTCAGATTTCAGTACCCTCATTAAATCTCTCCTCCATATAAATTTTCTGACCTATATTTATAGCCACCGCTTGGATCTTGCTATCTCGTACAGCTCTCTACTCTCATGGCTTTGATAACAAACAATGCCATTGTTTACCACTCCTTTATATCGCTCATACCACATTCCCCTACCCTCTTCCAACCCTTCTGCACCTGCCCTTAGAAAAAATAATTCTTCCCTAACTCACTCATGACTGCACTGTCAAACTCCCAAAATGTTGTGGCCCCTTCCAGACACCATGTTACTTCATGCTGATCACTTCCTCTCCATCTCTGATGCACTCATCCCCAGTGATACCTTTGCTGTCTCCCATCCTGGTCATTTCCCCTGGTATAGCCCCAATATTTTCTTCCTCAGATCCAACGTACACGGACATATCTGGCACACAGCTTGCTTAGCTAATGATTATCTGGTCTAACCAGATCTGGTAAAGAACTATCGGGCCCAGGACTCCTGTGCCAAAACTGTTCATTATTCCAGGGTCAAATAAACATTGAGACTGACAAAACAGATCACAGAAAGGACAACTTACTATAACCGCTTAAAATGCCAATCAAGCAAAGTTAACAATTGTTTCAAGTTTCCCTTTTGTCAAAAGAGATTCCCTGCTGAGCAAATGCTTTTATTGATCTGGGATATTAACAAATCATGGAGAATAAGGACAGCTGGAAACCCATCTCTTTTGTCAATGTCTCACTGTTTATTTGGACAAGATTAAGGGGGGTGAAGTTTTGAGGATGTTGTTATTGATAGTTGAATAGTTTGACTCATTGATGTTTTTGTAGGGTTGTTGAAACAGCAGTTTTATTTCTTAAAGAACATTTCTGAATGGATGGTTTTTCCTTCTTCAGCAGTTCCACACATGCCTTCGTTATTACATGGCTCATTGGTTATATACATAGGGCATGGAAAGGACACATGTTGGCATTGAGTTGACATGGGCACTATGACAGCCATGGGGAGTCACTGGGGGGCACTGGTGAGGCCTTTTGAACTTACCTTTCAAAAGGTCCCCAAATCCAGACTATGGTTCACGACTCTTCTGGGCCACGAACCACTCGTCATGGAGAAGCTGGCCTGACTCCACGAAAATTGTGGGGGACTAGGACTATCCCCGCAATGGAGCTGGCAAGGCCGGGAGTGCAGTGCTTGCTACCCAAACTCTTGTCCCAAGCTGGTGAAAATTCCCGGTTCCAGGAACGGTGGCGGAATCCCAGAACCGGGTCCCGACCGTCATTTTTAAATTGCTCCGGAGTCATCCTGACTCTGTGAAAATCTGACTCTAGCAATCTAACCTCCTGCCTTATAGTTGGGTTTATTAGAAAGCAAATATCAAGAAAGAACAAAGAAAGAACAAAGAAAAGTACAGCACAGGAACAGGCCCTTCGGCCCTCCAAGCCTGCGCCGATCATATTGCCTGTCAAACTAAAACATTTTGCACTTCCGGGGTCCATATCCCTCTATTCCCATCCTATTCATGTATTTGTCAAGCTGCCTCTTAAACACCACTATCGTACCTGCTTCCACCACCTCCTTTGGCAGCGAATTCCAGACAGTCACTACCCTCTGCGTAAAAAACTTGCCCCGCACATCTCCTCTATAGTTTTCTCCTCTCACCTTAAATCTATGTCCCCTAGTAATTGACTCTTCCACCTTGGGAAAAAGCTTCTGACTATCTACTCTGTCCATGCCACTAATAATTTTGTAAACTTCTATCAAGTCGCCCCTCAATCTCTGTCGCTCTAGTGAGAACAATCCAAGTTTCTCCAACTTCTCCTCATAGCTAATAACCTCCAGACCAGGCAGCATCCTGGTAAACTCCTCTGCACCCTCTCCAATGCCTCCATATCCTTCTGGTAATGTGGCGATCAGAATTGCACGCAATATTCCAAGTGTGGCCTAACCAAGGTTCTATACAGCTACAGCATGACTTCCCAGCTTTTATACTCAATACCCCTGCCAATGAAGGCAAGCAGGCCATATACCTTCCTGACTACCTTATCCACCTGCGTTGCCACTTTCAGTGACCTGTGGACCTGTACACCCAGATCCCTCTGCCCGTTGATGCACTTAACGGTTCTGCCATTTACTGTATAATTCCTACCTGTATTAGACCTTCCAAAATGCATTACCTCGCATTTGTCCAGATTAAACTCCATCTGCCATTTCTCCGTCCAAGTTTCCAACCGATCTATATCCCGTTGTATCCTTTGACAATCCTCTTCACTATCTGCAACTCCTCCTCCTCTGCAAACTTACCAGTTAGCCCAGTTACATTTTCCTCCAAATCATTTACGTATACTACAAACAGCAAAGGTCCCAGCACTGATCCCCGCTGAACACCACTAGTCACAGCTCTCCATTCAGAAAAGCACCCTTCCACTGCTACCCTCTGTCTTCTATGACCAAGCCAATTCTGTATCCATCTTGCCAGCTCACCTCTGATCCCGTGCGACTTTACCTTCTGTACCAGTCTGCCATGAGGGACCTTGTCAAAATCCTTACTGAAATCCATGTAGATAACATCCATTGCCCTTCCATCGTTGATCATCTTTGTCACTTCCTCGAAAAACTCGATCAAGTTAGTAAGACACGACCTCCCCTTCACAAAACCATGCTGCCTCTCACTAATACGCCCATTTGCTTCCAAATGGTAGTAAATCCTGTCACGAAGAATCTTCTCTAATAATTTCCCTACCACTGACGTAAGGATCACTGGCCTGTAGTTTCCTGGATTATCCCTGCTACCCTTCTTAAACAATGGAACAACATTGGCCATTCTCCAGTCCTCTGGGACCTCACCCGTAGACAGTGAGGATACAAAGATTTCTGTCAAGGCCCCAGCAATCTCCTCCCTTGCCTCCCTCAGTACTCTGGGGTAGATCCCATCTGGCCCTGGGGACTTAGCCACCTTAATATTCTTCAAGGCGCCTAACACCTCTTTTTTGATCTCAACATGATCCAGGCCATCTACACACTCTTCCCTAGACAAATCGACCGCTAAGTCCTTCTCTTTGGTGGATACTGATGAGAAGTACTCATTTAGCATCTCCCCCATTTCTTCTGGCTCCACACACAGATTCCCACCTCTGTCCCTGAGTGGGCCTACCCTTTCCCTGGCTACCCTCTTGCTTTTTACATATGTATAAAAGGCCTTGGGATTTTCCTTAATCCTGGTTGCCAATGACTTTTCATGACCCCTTTTAGTCCTCCTGACTCTTTGCTTAAGTTTCTTCCTACTTTCTTTATATTCTCCATGGCTTCATCTGTTCCTAGCCTCCTAGCCCTTACGAATGCTTCCCTTTTCTTTTTGACTAATCTCACAATATCCTTCGTTATCCAAGGTTCCTGAAACTTGCCATACTTATCCTTCATCCTAGCAGGAACATGCTGGTCCTGAATTCTTATCAACTGACATTTGAAAGCCCCCCACAAGTCAGTTGTTGATTTGCCCTCAAACATCCGCCTCCAGTCTAGATTCCTCAGTTCCTGCCTAATATTGTTATAATTAGCCTTTCCCCAATTAAGCACATTAACCCGAGGACTCCTGTTATCCTTATCCACCAGTACCTTGAAACTTACTGAATTATGGTCACTTTTCCCGAAATGCTCCCCTACTGAAACTTCGACCACCTGGCCGGGTTCATTCCCTAATACCAGGTCCAGTATTGCCCCTTCCCTAGTTGTACTATCTACATATTGTCTCAGGAAGCCCTCCTGGATGCACCTTACAAATTCTGCACCATCCAAACCCCTAGCGCTAAGTGATTCCCAATCGATATAGGGAAAGTTAAAATCACCCATCACAACAACCCTATTGCTTTTACATCTTTCCAAAATCTGCCTACAAAACTGTTCCTCAATCTCCCACCGGCAATTGGGAGGCCTATAGTAAACCCCTAACATTGTGACTGCACCCTTCCTATTCCGGAGCTCTACCCATATTGCCTCGCTGCATGAACCCACCGAGGTGTCCTCCTGTCGTACAGCTGTGATATTCTCCTTAACCAGCAGTGCAACTTCCCCACCTCTTCTACATCCCTCTCTATCCTGCCTGAAGCATCTAAATCCTGGAACGTTTATCTGCCAATCCTGTCCATCCTTCAACCAAGTCTCTGTAATAGCAATAACATCATAGTCCCAAGTACTAATCCAAGCTCTAAGCTCATCTGCCTTGCCTGTTATACTTCTTGCTTTGAAACAAATGCATTTCAGACCCCCAGTCCCACTGTGTTCAGTAATTTCTCCTTGCCTGCTCTTCCTCAGTCCTACTGGCCATATTCACTAATTCTCAGTCATTTATTTCACCTGCTGACCTATTGCTCTGGTTCCCACCCCCTGCTATACTAGTTTCAACCCTCCCGAGTGACACTAGCAAACCTCGCAGCCAGGATATTGGTGCCCCTCCAGTTTAGATGAAACCCGTCCTTCTTGTACAGGTCCCACCTGCTCTGGAAGGGACCCCAATGATCCAGATATCGAAAACCCTCCTTCCTACACCATCTGTTCAGCCACGTGTTTAGCTGCACTATCTTCCTATTTCTAGCCTCACTGGCACGTGGCACAGGGAGTAATCCTGAGGTTACAACCCTAGAGGTCCTGTTTTTTAACTTTCTGCCTAACTCCCTGAACTCGCGCTGCAGGACCTCGTCACTCTTCCTGCCTATGTCGTTAGTACCAATGTGAACCATGACCTCTGGCTGTTCTCCCTTCCCCTTCAGAATGACCCGTACCTGATCAGGGACATCCTGGACCCTGGCACCAGGGAGGCAATATACCATCCTGGTGTCTCTTTCACGAATCACAGAAGCGCCTATCTGAGCCCCTGAATATAGAGTCCCCTATGACAATTGCTCTTCTGTGCTTTGACCCCCCCTGCTGAACAACAGAGCCAGCCGTGGTGCCACTGCTCTGGCTACTGCTGTTGTTTTCCCCTGATAGGCCACCCCCCGCCCCCAACAGTATCCAAAACGGTATACCTGTTAGAGAGGGGCTATAATCTATATATAATCTATAATCTGGAGGCATTTCATTACTGGACCTATGTCAAACTGAAAGGTTATGACTGAATTTTTTGTTCAGGGAACCTGGTTTGGATTAACAATCTGCAACTGTAATTCCTACATTGTCTAATGAATGACAAAACAATAAAGGGAAAGTCAAATAAACCCATCCTGGCAGTGTATGATATTATGGTAGCTTAATAAACAGACTTAATAACCCAATAATAGATCATAGAAATTAAACAATCTGCTTTCAGTTTGCAAATGGAGGGTCTATTTCCAAGAAACCATGTGATCTATCCTCACTGCATTTTTAAAGATATGTCTGCAGACATTGGTTGCTCTGTGTGCAAATCATTTTTAAAAAAAAATACTGTAAGGAAACAATTAGCTCATTGATTTTTACTTGTCATGTAAGCCTTTCTGTGTAATGTGGTAAGTAAATGCAATAATGAAGGATGTTTGAGTGACATCAAGGAAACCTTGAAACCAATTTCAAGAAACAAGATTGCAAAATAAATTATCTTAAAAAAAATCCGTTAACCATTTGGGAAAGTAAATTGGGGAGGGGAGAATTCAGTGCTGCTTTCTAATCATTAACATTTTAGTGGGTTACTGCCAGTGTTACAATTGGTATCAGTTCTCTTCCACTCATTAACTTTCACCCACAAATATGATGATGTACAAAGCAGTACAGAAAAAGAATAGAGATGGGTCTCCAATAATCTGAATCAACAGGTTAATCCAGTTGGCCAAAAAATGGCTCAGGCTTTCAGACTAAACAAAGGGCTAAAAATTGGATAAGGTGCACAACCAGGGGCCGGGATCGCGACATGTGTTCCTTCAAGGTGATGTGGGCTGCATGCAAACTTCATGCTTCCTGCTCATCTCCATGATTGTTGTGTGCAGGCCACGCAGCTCGGTGTTCCATGCTCAGCGGGAAGCCCAGGGTCGTGCGAGGTCAGCACGAGTTAAAGTTAGCCTGCAATTCTTAAAGCCGGCTTGCATCGCTTAAAGGGAAGCGCGCTCTGGCTGCAGCAGGGGCTGGAAAAGATGTTGTGAGCAGCGGGCCATAGAAAGGGCTCCAGATTCTCTAATGAAACCATGAAGGCCTGATGACAGAGGGTGGAATGGAGGAGAGAGCTCCTCTTTCTGGAGAGGGGGATGCTGGGGGGGGGTTGGCTTCAGGCGACCCTCCAGGCAAGCACTTTGAAAGGAAGGGACGCAGACAGCCAAGAAGGAAGCAGCGCCAGAAGATAGGCCCCCAAGGATCTGGTTACAGTGCTGGAAAAAATTCAATGAATTCACCAGTAATCAAGAGCGGTGATTGCATCTTTAAATACCATATCGTACCAACCACACCACCAAACGCACATGTCCCTCAATGCACCACACCCCCAACAATCAATCATCAGCAATTAATATTCATGTCTAATATTCATATGCTCCATCTCACCCTCACACAATGATCATCATTATGAACCTCACAGCCACATCCCACAGCTTTTACATGTTACCAGCTATTCAGCTCTGACAGCAAATCACCCTAAAACACAGCAACACAGGGCAGAATCTTCTGTTCGACATACGGGGGCGGGCCCCACATGCTGACGCATCAAATGATGTGCAGTGACATCGGGCGTGTGTCCTGACGTCACCATGCGTCATTCCGATCTTTCATTTGGCGGGCACGCGCTGGAGTCGGCTGCGCACCCGCCAAACTGTCAAAGGCCTGTTAAGGCCATTAATAAAACAACTAAGCAATTTGACAGGGCTGCCCATCCAACCTTAAGGTTGTCGGTCAGGCGAAGAGCCCAGGCGGCCTTCGCATTTTTCATGAAACCTCATCCACAGGCGAGATGAGGTTTCATGAAGGGTTTATGAAGGGAACAGCACTTGCTGAAGCCATCCATGATGATGAAATATTCCTGCCTTTGCATCTTTGCAAGTCCCACTTCACCCTGAATCCAGTCTGAAGTACAGGCTAGATGGCGTAACCATGGACGTCCCCTGCTACCCACATTGCACCCCCCCGATACCCCTGTCCCCTGCAATTTTCCTCACCCCAATGCTTCCATTGTGCATTTATACTTTCAAATAAAACAATCACTATGACTGGAGAAAAAGTAATGGGAAAACTAATGGGACTTGAGGCTATCAAGATCTGATATCTTGTAACCAAGAGTCTTAAAGAAATGGCTGCAGAGAGAGCGGATGAATTGGTTGTAATGTTCCAAAATTCCCTAGGTTCCAGAAAGATCCCAGCAGATTGGAAAACAGCAAGGAGGGAGACAGAAAGCAGGAAACTATAGGCCAGTTATCCTAACATCTGACATTGGGAAAATGCTAGAATCCATTATTAAAGAGGTAGTAGCAGGAGATTTAGAAGATCATAACACAATCAGGCAGAGTCAATATGGTTTTGTGATAGGGAAATCATGTTTGACAAATTTGTTAGATGTAACAAGCAGGGTGGATAAAGGGGAGGCAGTAGATGTAGTTTATTTGGATTTCCAAAAGGCATTTGATAAAGGTGCCACATAAAATATTATTTTACAAGGTAACAACTTTTTATGCTGGGGGTGATATATTTGCATGGATAGGGGACTGGCTAATTAACTGGAAACAGAGTCAGGATAAATGGGTCATTTTCAGGATGGCAAACTGCAACTGGTAGAGTGCCACAGGGGGTCAGTGCTGGGGACTCAACTATTTATGATCTATATTAATTACCCGACTCAATTTTGCTGATGATACGAAGATAAGGAGGAAAGGAAGTTGTGAAAAGGATACAAAGAGTCTGCAAAGGGATACAGGTTAAATGAGTGGCAAAAATCTGGATGATGGAGTATAATTTCGGAAAATGTGAGGTTGTCCACTTTGGCAGGAAGAATAGAAAGGCAGAATATCATTTAAACGGAGACTGATCGCAGAATGCTGTAGTGCAATGGGGCCTGGGTGTCCTTGTACATGTTTTTTATTCATTCATGGGATGTGGGCGTCGCTGGCTAGTCCAGCATTTTTATTGCTCACCCCTGATTGCCCTTGTTCAGAGGGCACTTAAGAGTCAACCACATTGCTGTGGGTCTGGAGTCGCATGTAGGCCCGACCCAGGTAAGGACAGCAGATTTCCTTCACTAAAGGTCATTAGTGAACCAGGTGGGTTTTTACAACAATTGACAATGGTTTCATTGTCATCATCAGACTTTTAATTCCAGGTTTTTATTAAATTCAAATTCCACCATCTGCCATGGCAGGATTCGAACCGAGGTTCCCAAAACATTACCCTCGGTCTCTGGATTACTAGTCCAGTGGCAATCCCACTACACCATTGTCTCCCTCTAACAGACGTAATCACAAAATGTCAGTACGCAGGTACAGCAAGTAATTAGGAAGGCAAACGGAATGCTGGCCTTTATTGCAAGTGGGATGGAGTATAAAAATAGGAAAGTCTTGCTACAAATGTACAGGGCATTGGCGAGATCACACCTAGGGTACTGTGTACAGTTTTTGTCTCCTTACTTAAGGAAGGATATACTTGTGTTGGAACAGTTCAAAGAAGATTCACTTGGCTAATTCCTGGGATGAAGGGGTTCTCTTAGGAGGGAAGGTTGAGCAACGTGGGCCTATACTCAATGGAGCTTAAAAAAATGAGAGTGACCTTATTGAAACATAGGATTCTGAGGGGGCTTGACAGGGTGAATGCTGATAGGATGTTTCCCCATGTGGGGGAATCTAGAACTAGGAGGCACAGTTTCACAACAAGGGGTCTCCTATTTAAGATGAAGATGAGGATGAATTTCTTCTCTCAGGGGGTCATGAGTGCTTGGCATTCTCTACCTCAGCGAGCAGTGGAGCCTCGGTCATTGAATATATTCAATGCTTAATTAGACAGATTTTTGATTGACAAAGGGGTCAAGAGTAATAGGGAAAGGAAGTGGAGTTAAGGTCACAATTGGATCAGCAATGATCTTATTGAATGGCAGAGCAGGCTCGAGGGGTCAAATGGCTTACTCCTGCTCCTGTTTCTTATGTTCTTGTACCCACTGCTTCCTGGCCAGCTAGTGGTGTATGACTATGGAGAGGGAGAAGATGGAGATTTCTGAGAAAGAGGCACCATCACTTGATCAGCCACTTGCAGCCATGAGCTCAAATACTGGCACAGCGGGTGCTGTAAAAGTTGTATAGAGACGGGATCTGCACTTGGTGAGTCACTGGACATAAGAAGGCTGCAGCCAGGACAAGGGGAATGGATTAGATGTAAGCCAGTTTCCCCAGAGGTGAGTTTGTAGCCACGTTCTGTTGCAGAAGACTCTGGATGAAGACTTTGATGGAACTGCATGATGGGCATGCACCTTGAAATACTTGTTGCATTGGCAGGCCTGCCTTAGAGCCTCTTGTTACTGCCAAGCACCATAGAGGAATGCAGCTCCAACTTGGCAAAGGGCTTTACGCAGAGCTTAGAGCTCATTCTTTCCAGTCCGGAAATGGTGGCCAATTTCATGGCAGTACTTGTGGACCAGTCATGATGCATCATCTGATGGTCAATGTTTCAGCTTTCATTGCAGCACAGTCTGAGTGCTGCTGGGGAAGCTCAGAATGAGGTCGTGAGGTCTCAGCTTGCTGTCAATTGGTTCAAACTGCTGCCATCATGACTGCAGGTATAAATGCTAAAAGGGACTTGCAGGGTCTCTCAGCTATCCACCAATCTGTCCTCTGAATAGATTACTAAGATTGTTAAGGTGCTGCCCCAGGGTATTGGCATGGCCCCATGGTGCATGAACCTCTGGCCTCTCTTAGCATTCATGTTCCCACTACTGTCACTCTGCCAGTGCCCTTGTAGCTGCCTGTCATCAGGCAAGCCCAGACTTCAGCCACCCAAGCCGAGGTGGTGCAATATGAAACCAGGCCCTCAAGCGCATAAATAATCTGCAATGGTGCCCCATTGAAAGTCACCTACCTTCCCCACCATCTGTGCTGGAGTTGCTGTGCATAGGAAAATCGGGCTAGCCAAGTGGGTATGGATCGGTTTGGTGGTGTCTTTTGTTACAGGATTTTGACCAAGAGGACCCTGATGGTTTGTATCAGAGGGATGGAAAGGTGGTGAAGTGGGGAGCAAAGGTGACCTGGGGACTTTTTTCCCGTATGACCCAGAGTCTGATGAGACACTCATGGGCAGCCCATGCGGAATGCTGATTTCCCAGATGCTTCCTCCCTCCCTCCTCCTCCTAAGAGGATCCTTCGCTGGGGGGAAGGGGAGGCAAAAAGGAAAAATGGAACGAATTGACAAGGCCCACAGCTAAGAAAGGAAGAGAGAGAGAGAGAGAGAGAAAAAATGAGAGCGAGAAGATGGCAAAAGAGAAAAGCAGAGAGATGGTAAATTGATAACACTCTTGTATTTTACTGAAGGTTGCATGTTGACTTTTCTTTAACAGATGTGTCGCCAGGAGATCCAATCTTCACTGCTTGCTGGCATCAATGTCAAATTGAAGTAAATAACCTGGGAGGACACATTTTGGCAGAAATATTTCTCCCATACAAAGTCAAAGGAGGAATATCTGCTCAGTGTCAACAATTGCATTTCTTGTAACACGAAACTCCAATAAGTCTATGGCTGGAAAAAGTGAAGGAAAATAACTAAAGGGCTAAACAGGCTCAAGGTGCCGAATGGTGGACTCCTGACTCCACAAAGACTAGTACTGCGGCATAATTCTGATAAATACCATTGCTATTTAAATACATACAAATGCTAGTTGGGCAGTTTCACTTCTCACTGAAACTGACAAATGGTAGAAACTGGGACACAAAGAAAAAAATAACTCAAGCTGTTGAGACACATTGGAAACTATTTCCACAGATCCTATACGGTGAAAGGAAACAAGTAAAGCATGTGATATAACCAAACATTAAGCAATATTTATGTACAGTATCAATTAATTCCTCACTGGACATGCCATGAGGTTACACTAGGCAGTCCAAGTGACTGAACCACTTTAGGTACCTGGAGTTCAGTTAACTGCCTTACCTCTCGATGTCTTAATTGAAAACTCTTCCCTTCTTGGTAGCAGTTGTAGGTTTTTAGAAGCATTAACAGTTCAGACCTGAACACAAACATAATAAACATATTATTAAATGTAAATGGCAAACTATTCTATAAACAAACACAGGGTTGAAGTCACACTGTGGGATATGGTTGATATCCTGACTAAATGCCATTAGCAGCTTGCAAAACAGCCTGCCTTCCAAACCCATGACTGTTACCATCTAGAAGGTCAATGGCAGCAGACACATGGGAACACCACCACCTGAAAGCTTCCCCCCCACCCCGCCAAAAGTCACACAGCATCCTGACTTGGAAATATATCACAGTTCCTTCACTGTCGCTGGGTCAAAATCCTAGAACTCCCTCTCTAACAGCACAGTGGAGGTATCTACATGCAACGGTTCAAGAAGGGCGCTCACCACCACCTTCATAAAAGGGCAGTTAGGGATTAGCAATAAACACTGGCCTAGCCAGCGACGCCCACACCCCATGAATGAATAAAAAGCTATTCCAACTGCTGAGGGGATTGGAACTATGCTCTCAGTTAACTCTGGGACAGATTGATCAGAGGGGGATTAGACACTGAGCCAGAGAATCAGGCTGAGCCACATTACACCGTGAATGCCAGAAAAAGAATGATGTGCTGCAACTTAAAGTAGGAAAGACAAACAGGCCATTTCCCTTGTCTCAAGTCTCTGTGTTTGTGCTACCTGCAATCAGGCCTATCAAAACCTAGCTTCATCCAACAGGTTTATATTGAGTATGGTATAAGTGGAAACTTTTTTCTCCTTTGTGCCTAGGAAATGCTGAATTGTTGATCATATAACGGAACAAAAAGTGGCATAGACCCTTGGCCTCCGCCAACCCACCCGCACCCCCCACACCTCACCTGTGTACCGCCCCAGGACTTTTGGGTTTCTCCCCAGCGGGCACGGTAGGCACATCACAATGAAGCAAGGAAGGCCTTCTGCTTATTTTCCTCCAGTAACATATATACAGCAAGTGCATATTAGATAGTGCCTTAAGGAAGCAGGTTCAGCTCAGAAATCGCCCGAGGATAATATCAACTAGAAAGTTACTTATGAAGCCTGACAAACATCTGATCAGATGACTTTCAGTAACCAAAGAGACACATTTTTAGAGGCTCCCCATGACAGAATTCCAGCAAGTTCACTTTTCAAGCAAAATGTTGCATGTACTAATGTTGATAGAATATTGGACGATGCATCTTTCATTCAGTCTAAAAGCTCAATGGTTGTGGCTACATAGTCAATAATTACAAGAATGGAAACCTCCATATAGTCACTATTTGAATCTAGTGTGGTCACTACTTCTCTAGACTTTACACATTTACAGCATTATATAGCCCTAAAATAAGCATTGTGAAAAGGGAAATTGGAAGTCAGAAGACTTTTGATATAATTTCCCCATAGATCTACCCTTCTGTAAGGATTTTCATTCAACATCCCTTTTTAAGAAAAATAATTTACTACAGTATTTTTAGAAAGTAAGCAAATCGAATAAAGTCAAATTTTAAAATATTATATTAAGAGAAATGGCAGGCAAGTTATATTAAGAGAAATGGCATGCAAGTTATTTAATCATAAAAGCTGTATAAACAATGCAGAGCAGATCATGTATGTGATGGTTAGGAACGCCATAGTGAAAAGTTTAGTACTGAGAAACTCATGATAAAAGAAGGAGGAAGGTGAGAATAGCTATTATCATCTGTCATATGCAAATTTCAGTCAAGTACTGATCTGAATATTCTCATGAAGAATGATTTTCCAGCTAATTCCTGGATGAATACAGGAGCAAATAAAGCAACAACTCCTTTTAAGATCTTGGACTAACTGTCTCAGCATTGGTAAAGGCCATGACTCTTCTTTTTTTTAGTTCATTAATGGGATATGGGCTTCGCTGGCTGGGCCAGCATTTATTGCCCATCCCTAGCTGCCCTTGAGAAGGTGGTGGTGAGCTGCCTTCTTGAACCACTGCAGTCCATGTGGCATGTGACAGTGCTGTTAGGAAGGGAGTTCCAGGATTTTGACCCAGGGACAGTGAAGGAACGGTGATATATTTCCAAGTCAGGATGGTGAGTGACTTGGATGGGAACTTCCAGCGGCGGCGTTCCCATCTATCTGCTGCCCTTGTCCTTCTAGGTGGTAGTGGTCATGGGTTTGGAAGGTGCTGCCTAAGGAGCCTTGGTGAATTCCCGCAGTGCATCTTGTAGATGGTACACACTGCTGCTGCTGGGTGGTGTCCAGCTTCTTCAGCGTTGTAGGAACTGCACTCATCCAGGCAAGTGGGGAGTATTCCATCACATTGCTGATTTGTGCCTTGTAGATGGTGGACAGGCTTTGGGGAGTCAGGAGGCGAGTGAGTTGCTCGTCACACGATTCTTAGCCTCTAACCTGCTCTTGTAGCCACAGTATTTATATGGCTAGTCCAGTTCAGTTTCTGGTCAATGGTAACCCTCAAGATGTTAATAGTGGGGGATTCAGTAATGGTAATGCCATTGAATATCAAGTGGCGTTGGTTGGATTCTCTCTTATTGGAGATGGTCATTGCCTGACACTTGTGTGGCATGAATGTTACTTGTCACTTGTCAGCCCAAGCCTAGATATTGTCCAGGTCTTGCTGCATTTGGACATGGATTGCTTCAGTATCTGAAGAGTCATGAATGGTGCTGATCATTGTGCAACTATCAACGAACATCCCCACTTCTGACCTTATGATGGAAGGAAGGTCATTGATGAAGCAGCTAAAGATGGTAGGGCCGAGGACACTACCCTGAGGAACTCCTGCAGTGATGTCCTGTAGCTGAGATGACTGACCTCCAACAACCACAACCATCTTCCTTTGTGCTAGGTATGGCTCCAGCCAGCGGAGAGTTTTCCCCCCGATTCCCATTGACTCCAGTTTTGCTCAGGCTCCTTGATGCCACACTCGGGCAAATTCTGTTTTGATGTCAAGGGTAGTCACTCTCAGCTCGCCTTGGGAGTTCAGCTCTTTTGTCCATGTTTGAACCAAGGCTGTAATGAGGTCAGGAGCCGAGTGGCCTTGGCGGAACCCAAACTGGGCATCAGTGAGCAGGTTATTGCTAAGCAAGTGCTGCTTGATAGCACTATTGATGACCCCTTCCATCGCTTTACTGATGATCGAGAGTAGACTGATGGGGTGGTAATTGGCCGGGTTGAATTTGTCCTGCTTTTCGTTTACAGGACACACCTGGGCAAATTTCCACATAGCTGGGTAGATGCCAATGTTGTAGCTGTACTGGAACAGCTTGGCTAGGGGCGCGGCAAGTTCTGGAGCACAAGTCTTCAGTGCTATTGCCGGAATGTTGTCAGGACCCATAGCCTTTGCTGTATCCAGTGCCTTCAGCTGTTTCTTGATATCACGTGGATTGAATCAAATTGGCTGAAGACTGGCATCTGTGATGCTGGGGACCTCCGGAGGACGCCGAGATGGACCATCCACTCGGCACTTCTGGCTGAAGATTGCTGTGAATGTTTCAGCCTTATCTTTTGCACTGCTGTGCTGGGCTCCTCCATCATTGAGGGTGGGGATATTTGTGGAGCCTCTTCCTCCAGTGAGTTGTTTGATTGTCCACCACCATTCACGACTGGATGTGGCAGGTCTGCAGAACTTAGATCTTATCCGTTGATTGTGGGATTGCTTAGCTCTGTCTATCACTTACTGTTTATGCTGTTTGGTACGCAAGTAGTCTTGTTTTATAGCTTCACCAGGTTGATACCTCCTTTTTAGGTGTGCCTGGTGCTGCTCCTGGCATGCCCTCCTGCACTCTTCATTGAACCAGGGTTGATCCCCAGGCTTGATAGTAATGGCAGGGAGGGGGATATGCCAGGCCATGAGGTTACAGACTGTGTTTGAGTACAATTTAGCTGCTGCTGATGGTCCATAGCGCCTCATTGATGCCCAGTCTTGAGTTGCTAGATCTGTTCGAAATCTATCCCATTTACCACGGTGGTAGTGCTACACAACACAATGGAGGGCATCCTCAATGTGAAGGCAGGACTTCATCTCCGCAATGACTGGGCGGTGATCACTCCTACTGACAGGCAGGTTGGTGGGGATGAGGTCAAGTATGTTTTTCCCTCTTGTTGGTTCCCTCTGCCTGCCGCAGACCCAGTCTTGAAGCTATATCATTTAGGACTCGGCCAGCTCGGTCAGCAGTGGTGCTACCGAGCCACTGGACATTGCTGCCAATGGACATTGAAGTCCCCCAGCCAGAGTACATTCTGTGTCCTTGCCACCCTCAGTGCTTCCCCCAAGCAGTGTTCAACATGGAAGAGCACTGATTCATCAGCTGAGGGAGGGCGGTGGGTGGTAATCAGCAGGAGGTTTCCTTGCCCATGTTTGGCCTGATGCCACTTCATGGGGTCTGGTGTCGATGTTGAGGACTCCCAGGGCAAGTCCCTCCTGACTGTATATCATTGTGTCGCCACCTCTGCTGGGTTTGTCCTGCAGGTGGGACAGGAGATGTCAGGGATGGTGATGGTGGAGTCTGGGACATTATCTGTAAGGTATGATTCCGTCAGGATGACTATGTCAGGCTGTTGCTTGACTAGTCTGAGAAACAGCTTTCCCAATTCTGGTACTAGCCTCCAGATGTTAGCAAGGAGGACTTTGCAGGGTCGACAGGGCTGCGATGGTCGTTGTTGTTTCCGGTGCCTAGGTCGATGCCAGGTGATCCGTCCAGTTTCATTCCTTTTTTGTGTCTTTGTAGCGGTTTGTTACAACTGAGTGGCTTGCTAGGCCATTTCAGAGGGCATTTAAGAGTCAACCACATTGTTGTGGGTCTGGAGTCACATGTAGGCCGGACCAGGTAAGGACGACGGAAGATTTCCTTCCCTGAAGGACATTAGTGAACCAATGTAGGAACAAAGGAATTGCTTGACAAAAAATGTCATAGTTCAACTTCTACAATTCCTATAGTTTCATGACACAGTGATAATGCATTGTTGATTAATCTTGGCAACCAATTAGTGCATAGAAGACTGAGTCATATGGTAAGGAAAACACAGTGGTGGAGGACTTTGGAAATCATAATTCCACAATCACGTTTTTCTCTCAAGCATTGCAACACTCACCACAAATATTCTGCTTCAATTTACTCATATACTGTATCTAAAAATATTATTTTCTTAAATAAACCCACTTAATTTGCATTTTATTTAATGCTTTTACGATCTCCCTCGGGATTCTGTTCTATAGATTGACCACTCATGTTGGTGAAGTCAAAACTAAGGCACAGAGCCTTTCCTTGCTGAGAGAGTTTATTGACTTTGTTCAATGTCAACACTCCTCACCTCCACCCTGTGTCCCAGCTATCCCCTATTTATACGTGTTCAAATACCAATCACCTGTTTTCCTTAACAATGTAATTGACATCAACAAACCTTAACAATGTAATTGATAAGACATTGAGAACTCACTCAATTAAATACTGTTTCTGCAGATTAATTTTCGAAATTTGCTCCCTTCAAGTGCAGGCCGTGTTCTCTGGTTCTACAGTTTTAGACCCGATGAAAAAGCTTTTCATGGCCTATCTAGACCCTTTAGAAGGCTTCAGTTTGCTCTTCAGGACTACCTATGATTATTTTCTGCTTACTTCAATCAAGATTATTTCATCAGGTCATAGCCAAGCTACGAGGTCAAAGTCCTTACAGGGTCGAAGCAAATAGATGGTCTGTTGATTCGAGCCATGTCTACCCTGCTGGATCTGTATGCTCAGAGAAAAGTTTATGACCCAGATTCTCTCAACTGAATAAAGCTATAAATAGTCCTTGACGGAAAGTAGAAGATCAAAAACACAAGTATGTATTTTTTAAAATGAGAAAATGCACGCTGACACTTACTTTGAAATACATTTGTCTTCACTGATTTTAACAAAAGTAATTTGTTGATTTCCTTCCATGTCTCTTTGTATTGGACTCACTTATAAAAATGAGTCTGCCTGAAACAAAAGAAAACTCATTAGAACCAAATGACTATTTCCTGCTGACAACAATTTAATCTTCTGGGGGTCAGTTAGCTAAGTTGACTAGGTGTCTGGCGTGTGATGCAGAATGATGACAACGGTTCAATTCCCATACCGGCTGTGATAATTCCTGAAGGCCCACCACCCCACATTGCCCCACACTTGCAAAGTGGTGCCCCTCAAGCTATACAGAACCAATTGTCTCTCTCTCTCCAATGGAGTGAGATGCCCACAGACCTTTGTGGACTATGGCTAATTATCTTGTCTACAATTCAATCTTCTTGAAAATGACTTTTCATCTGGGCTCAACCTGTAGCAAATTCTCTTATAGCTGCTCCATCTAATATCAAGAAGGAAGCTTGCACTCACTGGAAGAAAAGTCAACCTGAGCAACTAAAGATGAATGGGAACATCAACACAAGGCAGGCTTGAATGCAGCAGGACACAAGCCAACAGGAAAATAAATCACTTCCTTTCCCAGCCCGGAGTGAAACCACTGACCAGTTAAATATTTATGGCTGAATGTAACAAATTTAATATATTACAGATTACACAGTGCCTTGTGTTAATAGATCAAATCCATTAAATGGTTCCATTTGAGTGCATTAGAAATTTTTAGTTTACTCTAAATAAAAATCAACATTTAATCATCTTTTTTTCAGGCATAATCTGATGATAGTGCTAGAATGACTCAAATAAGCATTCAGGGAAGCTCCATTTTTCCATGCCATTGTCATATAATTAAATATTATGGTAGTTTATGTACAACTGCCACCAAACAGTACTACCAGACCTTGACATTTACGATTTAGACAGGTTAGAAGAATGGGCAAAGAAGTGGCAGATGGAATACAATGTGGGGAAGTGTGAGGTCATGCACTTTGGTAGGAAGAATAGAGGCATAGACTATTTTCAAAATGGGGGGAGAATTCAGAAATCTGGAGTGCAAAGGGACTTGGGAGTCCTAGTCCAGGATTCTCTTAAGGTTAACTTGCAGGTTGAGTCGGTAGTTAGGAAGGCAAATGCAATGTTGGCATTTATTTCGAGAGGACTAGAATATAAAAGCAGGGATGTGCTGCTGAGGCTTTATAAGGCTCTGGTCAGACCACATTTAGAATATTGTGAGCAATTTTTGGCCCCGTATCTCAGGAAGGATGTGCTGGCCCTGGAGAGGGTCCAGGGGAGGTTCACGAGAACAATCCCAGGAATGAAAGGCTTAATACATGAGGAACGTTTGAGGACTCTGGGTCTATACTCGATGGAGTTTAGAAGGATGAGGGGGGATCTGATTGAAACTTACAGAATACTGAAAGGCCTGGATAGGGTGGACGTGGGGAAGATGTTTCCATTAGTAGGAGAGACTAGGACCCGAGGGCACAGCCTCAGAATAAAGGGAAGACCTTTTAGAACAGAGATGAGGAGAAACTTCTTTAGCCAGAGAGTGGTGAATCTATGGAATTCATTGCCACAGAAGGCTGTGGAGGCCAGGTCATTGAGTATATTTAAGACCGAGATAGATAGGTTCTTGATTGGTAAGGGGATCAAAGGTTACGGGGAGAAGGCGGGAGAATGGGGTTGAGAAACTTATCAGCCATGATTGAATGGTGGAGCAGACTCAATGGGCCGAATGGCCTAATTTCTGCTCCTAGGTCTTATGATATGGTATCCATCCAACCAGTAAACAATCCAAACTGACATGGAGAGGGATCAACAAGAGCCGACACAGACCACCGGATGGGGTTAGGTGGAGTAAAGTGAGAGACTGGTTTAGGGCCAAGGAGTCCATTCCTGTGCGGTAAATTCTATGTGCTGTAATATCTCAGCCCCTCAGAAAAAGAGGCTTTTCTGTCATACTTCTGGAGTGCACTTTTATTCCAACAAAGAAAGACAGATCTCAATAAGCTGTGAGAAAAGCCATATTCATTGGAAAGACTGGGATAGACAGCACAGAAACAGGTCATTTGACCTAACTGGCCTATGCCAGTGTTTATGCTCCACATAACAGTCCTCCCACCTCACTTTATAAAACCCTATCAGCAGTTCAGTAAGAACGCTGTATGGATTTCATTATTATGAATAAGGCAGGTATTTTGTAAGAAAAAGTCTGATTACAAGGTTTCAAGGTTCAGAATATTTCTACTTCTCCTTGTCTGTCTCCTCCCTCTTTGTAAAAGGAGACCAATGAGTGAACATAGGAACAGGAGTCGGCCATTCAGCCCCTTGAGCCTCTTCTGCCATTCAAATAGATCATGGCTGATTTGTGACATAATAGAATATACCCGCCTTAGCCCCACGTGCTTTAATACATGAGGTCAAGAAAAATCTGTCAATCGCAGACTTAAAATTAACAATTGACTTAGTGTCAAGTGTCACTTCTAGAAGAGAGTTCCAAACTTTCACCACCCTTCGTATGTAGAACTGTCTACTTACTTCACTCCTGAAATGTCTGGCTTTAACTTTTAGGCTATGCCCCCCAGTCCCTGGCTCCTCAACCAGCGGAAATAGCCTTTTTCTACTTACTCCATCTCTTCCCCTTAATATCTTAGAAACTTCAATCAAATCACCATTTAACCGTCTAATTTCCAGGAATACAAACTTAATTTGTGTAATGTCTCTTCGTAATTAGCCTTGGAGTCCAGGGAACATTCTGGTAAATCTATGCTGCACTGCCTCCAAGGTCAATATATCCTCCCTAAAGATTGGTGCCTAGAACTAAACGCTGTATTCCAAGTGTGATCTAATTAGGGCTTTGTATAGCTATGGCATAACGTCTACCCTCTTGTAATCTACTCCTCAAGATATAAAGTAGCATTCCATCAACCATTTTGATTATTTTCTGTATCAGTTCATAGCATTTTAATGATCTATGTACATAGACACCAAAGTCTTTTTGAACCTCCACTGTTTTTAGCTTTTCACAATTTATAAAGTACTCGGAGCTCTTTCTCATTCCAAAGTGGATAACCTCACACTTACCTATATAGAAATCCATTTGCCACAGTTTTGCCCCTTCACTTAATCTATTAATATCGCATTGCAGTTTTATGCTTCTGCTACCGAGCTTACAATGCTGCCAATCTTTGCAGCATTAGCAAACTTGGATATGTGGCTCCCTATTCCATAATCTAAGTCATTAGTAAATAGCGTATAGTTAAAGACACCCCAGCGGGTCACTACTAGTCACATCTTGCCAATTAGAATACCCATTTTCCCTATCCACTACATCAAGCACCTCTTCAAAAAATGCAATTGGATTCATCAGGTATGACCTAACCTTGGCAAATTGATCTGGCTCTCTCTGGTCAGTTGAAATTTTTCAAAATGTTCCATCGCTCCATACTTAATTATAGGCTAACTAATGTATAACTCTGTTTTCTCATTCACCTTTCTTAAATAGAGCAACATGTGTAATTTTCCAATCTGAAGGACTGGTTCTGGACTTGAGAGAACTTTGGAAGGTTATAGCTAGGGGATTTGCAATGTTTTCAACTAGTCCCTTTAAAATCATGGGATAGAAACCATCTGGACCTGGGGACTTGTCATGCTTTAGTGCCATTACTTTCTTTGTCACTATTCATCTGTTTGTTAACTTTGGCGAGTCCCTGTTCCTGATTCAATATTAGTTTTCTTGGGGTGTCCAGCATGCTAAACTATTCATCTACTGTAAATACTGATGTCAAGTAATTGTTCAATAGGTTCGTCATTTATCCAATTATCTGAATATAGACTGGGATAGGAGTAGTATACAGGGCACAGAGGGGCAAGAGTTCTTAGCGTGTGTTCAGGAAAATTTTCTACAGCAGTATGTTTCCAGTCCAATGAGAAAGGAGGCCCTGTTAGACCTGGTTCTTGGGAATGAGGTGAATGGATCAAATATCAATAGGAGAACATTTAGGGGACAGTGGTCATTGTATCATAAGATTCAGGACGGCAATGAAAAAGGTTTAGGATGCCTATGGAAAAGGACAAAGAAAATCTAGAGTAAAAATAATAAACTGGGGGAAAGCCAACTTCAGCGGGGAAAGAATGGATCTGGGACATATACATTGGAATCAAATGTTGGCAGGAAAAATGGTAGCTGAACAATGGACTACCTTCAAAGAAAATTTGGCTCGGGAACAGTCAAGGTATATTCACACAAGAGGGGAACGTATGGCAAGCAAATCCAGACATCCCTGGATGACAAAACAGAGAGGTTACGATGAAGAAGAAAAAGTGTGCACATGACAGACGTCAGGTAGATAATATAACAGAGAATACATGCGTCTGTTCACGCCTCAAAATATTCCCCACCCAATCATGAAGCAAGTACAGCAGCAGCTGAACGAAATGACAAATATGGGGGTCATCCCCCCATCACACAACCAACTGCATGTTCTTCCGGGATGGCCCCAGTCCCAAAACCGAATGGGTCCATCTGTATTTGCGTCAACTTGATACAGCTCAACAAAACCGGAGCCAGAGAAGTACACCCGATGTCCACAGCGGACAAAAGACTGACTAAACTCTCTAAGGGCACAGTGTTTCCAAAATTCAATGCAAACAGTGGCTTTTGGCAATTTCCCCTAGACGAAAAGTCCAGATTGCTGACCACATTAATTACACTTTTTGGCAGGTTCTGCCTGCCATTTGGAATCACCCCGGCATCAGAAATATTTCAACCTCATGATGTCAGCCGTTATGCCAGGCCAAGAGGGCCTTCAAACAGGCATAATATGGACAGTGGTTTGGTTCACGGCACAGAAGTGGAGGAACATGACAAAAGGATCACCGTGGTCCTAGAACGCCTGAAGGAAACAGGGTTGACGGAGAACTCGCATTTCTCATTCAGCAAGACATCAGTTTGGTTTGAGGGGCACATCGTCAGGAACAAAGGCATCAAGGCGGACCCGCAAAAAAACAAAAGCCATTAGCAAGTACCAACCTTGGTCCCGGCCCTCCAGAGGTTCCTGGGGATGGTGAACCAGTTGGCAAAATTCTTACCAAATCTGGCACAGATCACAGAGCCTCTGAGACACCTACTCAATAAAGACCAGGCATGGTGCTGGAATGCACACCAAGAGCAAGCATTCACTCGCATCAAAGCGATGCTGCTCTCAAGTGACATTCTGGTCCACTACAACCCATCCCAACCCACCACCACAAAATCAGCGGCTGCTTCATCCAAAGGCCTCAGAGTGGTCCTATTTCTAAAGTAACTGGATGGAAGTCACCGACCGGCGTACGATGCTTCCAGAGGACTATCGACACAGAACAACGCCTTCATTGAAAACAAAACCCTTGCAGTCACGTGGGTGTGCGAGAAGTTTTCAGGCTACATCATTGGCCTAAAGGTCACAATGTAAACAGACCATAAACCACTGGTCTCATTACTAGACGAGAAGGAGCTGGCAAAGGTTTTTTCATGTTCTGTCACAGGACGTGGGCGTCACTGGCTAAGCCAGCATTTTTATTGCCCATCCCTATGTGCCCCTGGGAAGGTGGTGGTGAGCCGCCTTCTTGAACCACTGCAGACCCTGTGGTGTAGGTACACCCACAATGCTATTTGGGAGAGAGTTCCAGGATTTTGACCCAGCAACAGTGTAGGAACGATGATATATTTCCAAGTCAGGATGATGCGTGGCTTGGAAGAGAACTTACAAGTGGTGGTGTTCCCATGCATCTGCTGCTCTTGCCTTTCTAGATCGTAAAGGTTGCGGCTTTGGAAGGTGCTATCGAAGGAGCTTTGCTGAGTTGCTGCAGATGCCTCCCAGAATCCAGAGATTCTGCCTACATTTCATGAGGTTCATCTACGAGAAGGGCAAAAACCAAACAATGCCAGACACTTTCCAGGGCCACAGTGGACCTTCCCACAATACAGGATGTGAATCTGATTGAGGAGCTCAAATCGTATTCCCAATTGACAAGCAAACACCTGCCAGCGACTGCAGGTAAACACCAACAGATTCGCCAGGAGCAAATGTGAAACGAGGAGTGTGCCTGCATCTGCTGTTACTGCCAACAACAGAGACTGAGCAGTGGTCGCCATGAAAGCTTGGTTTGAATAACAAAAACACTTTATTGTCATTGACAATCTCCTGCTCTACAATGTGCAGCTTGTCATCCCAGTCTCCCTTCGGCCGGAGATTCTCCAAAAAATACACCAGGGCCACCTGGGCCACACCAAATGCAGGGCATAGGCCTAATCCGCCATCTGGCAGCTAGGCGTTTCCAGGGCAATTGAGGACATGATAGCGAGCTGTCAGGTGTGTACGCTGCATAGGCAAGACCAAGACCCTTATCACCACACAGTTCCCTACCAGGCCATGGGAATGACAGAACATCGATTTATTTGTCTCCAACAGCAAATCGTTCCTTATAGTGGTGGATTACTTCTTCAGATGGATTGAGGTGAAGCCACTGTACGTGACAACCACAGATGCAGTAGCGAGGGAAATAAAGTTTGCAAGCCATGGCATCCTGAACGAGACCGTCTTCGTTAACAACACGCAATTTTCAAATGAGTGCTTCGCCCACTTTGCTGTCACATTCAGCTTCCACTGCCGTACCAGCTCCCCAAGATACCCAACATTCAAATAGTAAAGCCGAAACAGGGGTCCGCACCTTAAAAGCCTTCCTAAAAAAGAACAATGACTTCCAAACAGCACTGTAAACCTACAGGTCCACTCCATTACAATGCGGCCTAGCCCCATCTGAAAACTCCGCACACAACTCCCAATCTTGCCAAAGAAACTAATACCAGGTTTGGTGTACCAGGACATCCAAGTCAGAGAGTAGTCCTACAGGCAGAAGCAAGCTTCCAACTATAGCAAAAGATACTGAACCAGACACTTGGCACAACTACAACAGGGCGACAAGGTCTGGATTAAAGGCCTTGAGAGACAGGATGCTTTTATCCGGAAAGATGATGACCAACCCCGGTCGTACCTAGTTGGCACCCCAGAGGGTAAAGTCAGGAGAAACAGGAGGAGCTTCTTCCCCATCCCTAGAAGGGTCCCTCCCACTGTACATTGAAGAGAAATTGAGGAAGACACCCAGATGCCAGAACAATCTTTGATTCCCCAATGATGCCCTGCACTGACAGAGCCTACCACTCCTCAGACAGTCATGAGAAGGGTTAGAAGACCTCCAGACCACCTGAAACTATGAACTCAGATTCTTGAAGGGGGCAGATGGGGTAGTAATAATGGTGTAAATACATTAGGTAAACTGGGATAACATTGTAAATAAGTTGGATAAAGACTTGGGGAGAAGGTATATTATGAGGCTCTGGCACATAAAGGGCTAACATGGGAGTGAGTATAGTACTGGCCGCACAGTGATGTAAGAGAACACATGAGCCGCACCTAGAGATCAGTGAGGTGCTGGACAGAGTTGTGTGTAGCAGCAAGCATGGAAAGAGCTCCCAGCTTAGGCATGTTACTGTACATATGTATATAGTCACTAGTAGTTAACAAATACTCACTGTTGAACTACCCAAGACTGAATATCTTAATAAGGCCTAACTACACCCAACATCTTACAACACCGTTGAAGCTTCTTGTCTTGCACTCATCAGAACAGATGCAAGAATGCCAAATTTCAAAGGGAACAACAATTAATCCTGTATTGGAAAAAGTTTGGGTGGGGGACTGACTGATTGGCAAATCGGGTTTGATTGGTTGAGACGTTGCCATGGCAAATGCACCAAGGAACTATTTTCCCCCATGCTTTTGTTTATTCAAAATATCTGTGCTTGCAAAACTCAGAACATATTGTCTAATGTTAGATGCGATTCTACAATTGAGCAGCACTTGCTGAACAGTCCAGAGTGTGCTAAGAATTACACTAACAATCAATCTAAGATTATCAGTCAGGTTCACAATGTAGCTCACTTACGTTTGCTGGAAGCTACAAATATTCATACACAAGGACTTGTCCTCTGCAGACAAAAGCAATATGTCCAGTCATTGCACCTTTTCTCATGGAGTACAAATTGTTGTTCCCTTTGAAATTTGGCATTCTTGCACCTAACCTGATGAGCGCAAGACCAAAAGCTTTGACAGCATGTCTCTTTTATCAGCAATGATAATTAGGATCTGGAATCCAGAGCCAGAGTGTGTGGGGGAGACAGGTTTAATCAAGGCATACAAAAGAAAATTAGATAGTTATCTAAAACGGGTGAATGTGCAGGGTACTGGGAGAAGGCAGGGGAATGGCACTAGGTGAATTGCTCATTCATTGATAATATCATCATTACCTGTTGTCAAGAGGCCCACATTACTCCTGACCACACTCTTTCCTAATTTTTAAAAATTTGTTCATGGGATGTGGGTGTCACTGGCTAGGCCAGCGTTTATTGCCCATTCCTAATTGCCCTTGTTCGGCATTTAAGCGTCAACCATATTGCTGTGGGTCTGGAGTCAGGTGTAGACCAGACCGAGTAAGGACTGCAGATTTCCTTCCCTAAAGGACATTAGTGAACCAGATGGGTTTTCACAACAATCGACAATGGTTTTATGGTCATCCAGATTTTTATTGAATTCAAATTTCACCATCCGCTGTGGTGGGATCTGAACCCCAGTCCCCAAGCATTACCCTGGGTCTCTGGATTACCAGTCCAGTGACAATACCACTGTACCACCCCCTCAAGGTAATTGCGAAAAAAATCGTGCTGTTGATTTTGATATCCCTAATAAATTTATTTTAATATTCTCTTTCTGCAGCTCTTTCTGTTTTGTCAACTTCTGTTGTTCTTTGTATGCCAGTTGTCAGGATCTATGTTAGTTTTTACATTATTGTATGCTTTAAAATCTTTGTGTTGTCCCTTACTGCTTTTGGCATCCATGGCTGTTTTAATTAAACTGGTTATTTCCCCGAAACCGAATAAAGAAACTCATTCTGTGTTCTTTATCTCACAGGATATAGGCGGCACAGCAAGGCAAGCATTTATTGTTCTGCCTAATCTTTTTATGATCACTTTCAAAGCTACAATAAATGTTCCTGATTGTTCATTTTTGAACATGACTATGGATGTTTAATTCCAGCTAAACCCTGCAAAACCATTCCGTTGTCCCGTTGGTGTAAATGCCTTCAATGCTCATTCATTCATATAATATCACAAAGAAAAGCACTTTCCATTCACAATAGAGGTGAAAGGTACACTGCATGACTGCCAATAATGTTGTATTTGCACCCTAAGAATGCACCAATTTTTCAGCCGCAGGTGTCCTTACTGTAGGTAACATCGCTTTGCACCTGTCTGTCTGTTGACCCAGGCCCATTGCCAAGTAAGTGAGTCAGGGTGTATGTGTATTGTTAAGGCCATTCTTAACAAGTGTATCCAATCAAGGAATGCTGTCTGTAACCCCCCTTGCATGCTTTCTTCATGCAGTGTCACAACCCCATTGCATACCGTAACTGGGGTATCCAACATCGAGGCCTTGAAAGGCCATCAACCTGAAAATTTAACTCTGTTTCTCTCCGAACAGATGCTGCCTATTTCCAGCATTTGCTGTTGTTATTTCAGAGTTCCAGTATTCGCAGTATTTTGCTGTTGTAACATTAAGGCCAGTCAGGCAATCACATATATTTGTGATGCATTTGGACCTGCTGTCCCCACCTCCTTTGGGTTGAGGAGCCTTTGCGCATATTAATCGTCCACCAAGACATCGATGTTTACAGATCCAGATGATCAGGCCATAAGACATGGGCACAGAGTACCCCTCCTCCAACCTGGCCTGTTGGCTCTTCAGGTCCTCCATTTCTACTCCAAGCACCCATTAGGGATTTGACATTAAAAAACCTATTAATGGCAACAATAGTCCTTGGGCAAACAAGATTTTTGAACATTGCAACTTTGAGGATACAAGTGTCAGTGGTCAAAACTGAGTGCAAGATTCAATGCACCTATCCATTCCCATTAAATCAGCCTTCACCATTGTTGATTGCCTAGCAATGCTGGATGCTAGTTTCACTTGGAGGTCCTTCTGGAAACGTGTGCTGCTTGTTGGAACATTGGGAAATGGTGCACAAGATAGACTCACCTCACATGGCTATTTAAATGAAATTATCCAACCCTTGCAAGTTATGCAATGGTACAATGTGGTCAGGGCTCCAATAGGATGGAATTACAACCCTTTTTCTGCTGCCCTTTTTAGCTCCCCCGGGAGGTTACATGATTCCTGGGGAATGCGAGGTGTCAAGCCAACAGGTCTGACAGACCAGCTGCTCTTTTCTTGCCCATCGTTTTCACATGATTGAATGTAATAGCCCAGTTAGCACTGTTATATTGATCTAGGCTACCATGTGAACAAATCAGTTCTGGTCAGAAAAATATAACAATTGGTGATGCCCACATCCCATGAATGAATAAAAAAGGCAAAGAGTATTCAATACACAGTTAACAAAAAAAAGTGAGCAATGTTTTCTGATAGTTAATGAGCTAATTGCCCTATTTTAAATATATTCTGACAATCTCACCAATATAACTGAATGAACTCTTAAAATATTTCATTCAGCTCGGTCTCCAAACAGGTGTGAACAATGGCAGCCATCTTTCCTCTGAGTCACAAGGTTGTGGGTTCAAACCCCATTTAGGACTGAGCAGATTGTACTTTAACTCCTCCAGGACAAAAATCCTAGCAGTGGATACCACACCAAAAGTACAACCAACGAGCTCATCACATTCTAGGTTCGAGTTTTGTCCGTGCAGATGTAGGGATTGTCTTAGTTTTGTTAACATACAAAAGGACCGCCCTTCACCGAGGGCTACCACTGGAAATCAGGCACACGAAATGTCTGAATGAAACGGTCAATCAGAAGAGAGCAGGCTGTATCTATACAAGGGGCTTAAGCAAAGGTAAAGAAAAATAGTTGCGAAAACAGCAATAGAAAACTAAAGTAAGTAAATTATACTGAAATAGCAAGAAAATTGGAACGATCAAAGGAAGTGACAGCCAAGGCAGAGCGACTGGAACAGAAACAAGGCAAAAATGAAAAAATAATCATAGGGCAAAATTTTACATTCGGCCTGTGGGGGCGGGCCCGACATGCCAGAATGTAAAATGGCGCGCGATATATAGTTTGGCGGGCATGCGCCAGAGTTGGCTGCGCACCTGCCGATAATTGAAAGGCCTATTAAGGCCATTAACGTAGCAATTAACTCCAAATTTACACTGCCCTTCCAACCGAATGGTGGTTGCTTCTGTGAACTGGGCAGCTTCATCTTGCTTCAGAGTTGCATTCTGAGCATTTCTAGGCTTCATTTCAGGACTCATTGGTGTCTTTCAGACCCCCTGGAGGATTCAGGCCATGTGGGCCCTTCCATGTATCAGGCAGCCTTCCATAACCCTGGTAATGGGGACTGTTGTATCCGCTAGTGGCACCTCCTCTGAGGAAGAAGGGAGAGGCAGAAGGGAGAGGAGGCCAGGTGTCCTAATGCAGCTTCCAGGGGAGGGACCTGTGGGTGAAGAGGCGCAAGCACAAGGCGGGCAGGGTCAACAGGAAGTCCAAGGCAGATGGGGCCACAGAAGACACCACTATCCTGCTGCCAGGGTTTACAGGTGGCAATGCAGCTACCTCAATATGTCTGAGGTGCAGTGCTGAAGGGGGCTCCGCCTCTCCAGGGGGAAAGTCACCTCCATCTGTCAGATGATTGGGCCCTGAGATCAGCTCCGACTGTGTGGGTGGACATCCCATGCCAGTGGCGCTGAAGGTCATGGTGGCCCTCAGCTTCTATGCCTTCGGCTCTTTCCAGGGGTCAGCGGGGGATCTTTGTAGAGTCTCCCAATCAGCTGTTCACAGTTGCGTCAAACTGGTGACAGAAGCTCTGTTCAGGCAGGAATTGACTTTCATTCATATCCACATGGACGAGGCCAGCCAGGCAAAGTGAGCCAGAGCCTTTGCAGCGATTGCTGGGTTCACCCCGTATCTAGGGTGCAATAGACTGTACACATGTGGTCATCAAGGCACCAGCGGGTGAGTCCGGTGCCTTCGTCAACAGGAAGGGCTTCCACTCCATGAACGTGCAGATAGTGTGTGATCACAGGATGCTGATTCTACAAGTCTGTGCAAGGTACCCAGGCAACACCCACGATGCCTACATCCTCAGACACTCCCAGGTGCCGGGGCTCTTCAGTGCTCCAGCCCGGCTGGATGGATGGCTGCTGGGTGAAAGGGGCTAACCGCTCAAAAGGTGGCTCATGACACCTCTCCACCATCCAAGATCAGAGGCCGAGCAGCGGTACAACAGGAGCCTCCACAAGGGCTGTGGTAGAGAGAACCATCAGTCTTCTCAAGATGCGCTTCCGATGCCTGGACCGCTCAGGGGGCGCATTGCATTACCCCCCAGATCTTGTGCCACTGATAGTGGTTGCATGCTGAGTGCTCTGCACAATATGGCGCTGGAAAGGGGGAGACACAGTGGAGGAAGAGGATGTTGACACAGTTGCTCAGGCAACAGATGATGAGTGCAGTAGTGAGTCCGAGGAGGAGCACGGTGAGGAGAACGCTGAGGGCGTGGACGCTGACCTGGGTAATCACCAGGGAGGCAGGGACACCCAGGACGCTTTGATCCTAAGCTAGCCTACCAAATAAAACCAGCACCACATGCCAGGGCTGCAGGCTCCATACTGGATCCCTGACAGGACCATTTCCTTGACCAGCAACATACACTCTGTGCCTGTGCAATAAAGTTTCAGGAGACACACATCCATCATTACATAATGGCCTACCCTGCACCTACAGAACAAATGAAGTATCCAGAGGCCAACAGCACAAAATAAAATCTCATTTAATTGTGAATGTGAAGCATAACTAAAATAATCATTAACTGGAGATTTTAATCACACCATGAAAAAAGTGTAAAGCAAAATGGGGGAACAAAATATCACCCGTGATAAGCCCGTCTTGTGCTTTAGGTTTTCGCTTGTGGGTGCTATGTCTAGGTGCTTCCCCCTCGCTGGCAGTGCCATTGGAGACAGCCTGCTCACTCTGCTGTCCTGTTGGCCTTGATGACCTTGGCGGTCATCCTCTGGCCCATGGAGCCTGTGATGGCCCTGCCTGGGCGGGAGTGGCCAGTGTCATGGCTGGCATCTCCCCAGTCGCCGCAGACTCATCGGATGCCACGGTCACTGGCAGAGGGGCGGAGGAGCTGCTGCCATCATCCGGAGCACCCTGAGGAGAGCCCACAGAGACGACAGGCATCTCGTGTGCCAACGTGAGGTCGCTTTGGACCTCCCTGCTTACCATTGATGGACGGGCACCTAGCTGGGATACTGGGTGCCCCATCCATTTCCCACATGGACATTGTCTAGCTGAGGTCATTGCCGGTGTGTGGGCTTGCAGGTTCGAATGCATCCACAGGGACCCACGATTGAATCCCTGGAGCAGCCTCTCCATGAAAGTTGCCACTCTCTCCATGGAGGAGGCATTGCGCTCGGCCATGAGGGTCAGCATAGTGGTCATACTCCACAGGTACTCCTCCACAACAGAGACCATGCCACACAATCCCTCCTGTGTCTCTGCCAAATCCTCTCACACACCCCACTGGACTTCCAGCATCTGCTGCCTAATGGATGATTCCAGATGCCCATCATCATCAGCCATCGACTGAGCATTGTCCTGGTCCCCAGCAGTCCTCCGACTGCCAGTGCCCTGGGCACTCTCTGCCATCGCCTGCTCCCCAAGCGAGTGTGAAGTGCCTCACCAATGTGCACCGAGATGCTAGATGGCAATCTTAAGCCCACCGAGGTGTTCGTATCTACACTGGTGTCTGCTTGACAGAGAGGGTGTGACGCAGGTGCGTGCTCAGCATGGTGGTCCTCCAGGGTCAGAGGTGGGCCTTCAGGCTCCTCATAGTGGCCGTCTGCTGGTGAGCCGAAAAGGGACAAGAAGGACGTGTCATTATTTTAAGTCATGACATTGTCACTGTGCATGCCAGACCCCCTGGTGAGACAGAGATATGCCTCATGGTGCCCTTGTCTTTCCATTATCAATGGGGACTCCAGTTTCGAGGCTCACATCAATTTAGAGACAACACTAGAATGGTTGCAATAACCGACATTATCACCTCAGTGCACTGCACTCTTACCTTTGTCTAGCACCCCAACCTCACTGCGGCCTGGTGACCGAGGTGCATGGCACCTCTCCAGCTCCAGGGCCTCCTGCTCATAATGCGTGAGGCTCAGGTGGTGTGGGGGTGCCCCGCCAGTCCGTAACCTCTCAATATTGTTATGGGATGTCTTCTCCTGAAAGGATAGAGGAGCATTGATTAGTCCACCCTCTACCTGCAGCACCATTGTACCATGGCCAACCCCACCTGAGGAACACCTCGCAGGGCTCAGCCGCTTCATGATCGTGGAGCTGCAAGGCACTCGGTCCAAGCAGCCAGGGCTCTCCCCCTTGGCCAGCTCCTGCCTCATTGACATTTGCCACTCACACTCTAACACCTCTGAGGTCCACAGGGAAATGGGCAGCTCTAAATGGTTCTGCATAGAGACCCATGCCAACACGGTGCTCACCCTTCCCGATCGCAGCAGATCGTTAAAGCGCTTCCGGCTCTGCATCCATGTGCACATTGCCACGTCATGGCTGCTCACCCTGAGTGCCATCTCCTCCCAGGCCTTTTTGGTGAGGCGCGGGGGCCTCCTCCTCCCGTCTCTGGGTACGTGTCTCTCTCCTAGCAGCCACCTCCTCCAGGAAGGCAGCGAGGTGCTCGTCAGGGAAATGAGGGCCTGACTGCCCCGCCGACCTGCCCTCCCGCCTGCCGTGTCCAACCGCAACGGGGTCCATGGGGACTTCGGCATCCTTCTGTGGCAGAAGATGTGTGGTTAAGAACTAGTAGCAGGAGTAGGCAATTAAGCCCCTCGAGCCTGCCCCGCCATTCAATACGATCATGGCTGATCTCAATTCGGCCTCAACTCCAATTTCCCGCCACCTCCCCATAACCTTTCAACCTGTTACGAATTAAAAATCTGTCTATCTCCTCCTTAAATTTATTCAGCGTCCCAGCATCCACTGCACTGTGAGGTAGTGAATTCCACAGATTCACGACCCTTTGAGAAAAGTAATTCCTCCTCATCTCTGATTTAAATCTACCACCCCTTAGCCTAAAACTATGGCCTCTCATTCTAGAATGCCCCACAAGAGGAAACATCTGCTCCACATCTACTTTGTCTATCCCCTTTAGCATCTTATATACCTCAATTAGATCTCCTCTCGTCCTTCTAAACTCTAGCAAATATAGGCCTAAACTGCTCAATCTCTCCTCATAAGACAAGCCCCGCATCTCTGGAATCAATCTAGTGAACCTCCTCTGAACCGCCTCCAGTACAACTACATCCTTCCTCAAGTAAGGGACCAAAACTGTGCACAGTACTCCAGGTGTGGTCTCACCAATGCCTTGTACAGTTGCAACAACACTTCCCTATTTTTATACTCTATTCCTTTAGCATTAAATGCCAAAATTCCATTTGCCTTTCTTATTACCTGCTGTACCTGCATACTAGCTTTCAGCGATTCACGTACGAGGACACCCAGATCCCTCTGCACTGAAGCATTCTGAAGTTTCTCTCCATTTAAATAATAAGTCACCTTTTTATCTTCTGACCAAACTGGATAACCTCACACTTATCCACGTTAAACTCCATCTGCCAAATTTTGGCCCATTCACCTAACCTGTCCATATCCATTTGTAAATTTCTTATTTCTTCATAGCAACTTACTTTCCCACCTATTTTTGTGTCATCTGCAAATTTAGCTATAGTACCTTCTATCCCTGAATCCAAGTCATTAATATAGTTTGTAAATAGTTGGGGCCCAAGGACCGAACCCTGTGGCACCCCACTAGCTACAGCTTGCCATCCAGAAAAAGACCCATTTATCCTGACTCTCTGCTTTCTGTTGGTTAGCCAATCCTCTATCCAAGCTAATATATTACCCCCAATTCCGTGTGATCTTATCTAGCGTATTAATCTTTTGTGCGGCAACTTATCAAAGGCCTTCTGGAAGTCCAGATACACTACATCTACAGGATCCCCATTATTAACTTTGCTTGTCACATCTTCAAAAAACTCTAGCAAATTAGCCAAACACGAGTTACTCTTCATAAAACCATGCTGACTCTGATGGATTGCATTTTGACTTTCCAAATGCCCCATTACTACTTCATTAATATTAGATTCCAACAATTTCCCAATGACAGACGTTAAACTAACTGGTCTATAGTTTCCTACTTTCTGCCTCCCCCACTTTTTGAATAAGGGCGTTATATTAGCCTTTCTTCCAATCCACTGGAACCTTTCCAGAATCCAGGGAATTTTGGAATATTATTACCAATGCATCTACTATCTCTGCTGCCACCTCCTTTAAGTCCCTGGGATGTAGGCCATCCTGAGGACTTTAATCCCAATAGTTTGCTCAGTATTTTTTCTCTAGTGTTGATGATTGTTCTAAGTTCCTCCTTCTCTATACCCTCTGCACTACCTGTTACTATTGGGGTGGTACTAGTGTCCTCCACCGTGAAAACTGAGGCAAAATATTGATTAAGCGTCTCTGCCATTTCTGCGCCCCCCACTATTAACTCCCCAGTCTCATCCTCCAAGGAACCAACATTCACTTTAGCTACTCTCTTTCCTTTTATATACTTGTAGAAGCTTTTGCTATCAGTTTTTACATTTTGCGCTAGTTTTCTTTCATAATTTACCTCTGTTCTTTTTATTATTTTTTTAGTAACGCTTTGTTGACCTTTAAAAGTTCCCCCATCTTCCAGCCTCCCACTGGCCTTTGTAATTTGGTTTGCCTTAGTTTTTGACTTTATGTTATCTTTAACATCCTTGCTTAGCCATGGATGCTTTTTCCCCCTCTTACCATCTTTCTTCCTCTTTGGAATATATTTTACTTGAGAGGAATTGAATTTCTCCTTAAATATCAAGTGAAAAGTAGAGTGTGTGGGCCTTCTAGGGGCTGCCTGGGCCGGGTTTGAATTGGCTGTTGGGTCTTCATTGGACCCGGTGGACATCATGTCTCCGCCCCTGCCCGCCCCTTCTCGCAGATTCCCCAGCCGCCTTTCATGCCCCTGCTGAGCCCACACGCCAAGGGCAAAACTCTGCCCTAGGCACCCAGAGGTTGGAAATTTCAATCCTGGCTTGTGAAGTGGTAGAAACATCTTACCAAAATGCACCGGTTCAACAGAAATGAGTTACACAAAATGTTTCCAATCCTTAGAATCCAATTACTTATGGCGACAGCACTTTTTATTTGTTCCTGGGGTGTGAGCATTGCTGGCAAGGCCATCATTTGTTTTCAATCCCTAATTGCCCCTGAGAAGGTACTGGTGAGCTGCCTTCTTGGAAGTGCTGAAGCCCATGTGGGTGTAGGTACACTCACAGTGTTACATGGAAGACAACTCCAGGTTTTGGCCCAGTAACAGTGAAGGCAAGTTGATATAGTTCCAAGCCAGGATGGTGTGCAGTTTGGAGGGGAACTTGCAGGTAGTGATGTTCCTATGCATCTGTTGTCCTTGCCCTTCTAGATGGTAGAGGTTGCGGGTTTAGAATTTTCGGTCGAAGAAGCCTTGGTGAATTGTTGCAGTGCATTTTGTAGGTGGTACACACTGTACTGGTGGCAAAGGAAATGAATGATTAATGTGGTGGATGAGTTGTGAGGCAGGTTGCTTTGTCCTGGATGGTGTTGTGCTTCCTGAGTGTTGTGGGAGCTGCATCCACCCAGGCGAGCGGAGAGTATTCCATCACACTCCTGACTTTGTGCCTTGTCCATGGTGGACAGGCTTTGGAGAGTCAGGGGGTGAGTTTCACACTGCAGAGTTTCCCGCCAGTGTTGTCGCTCTACTGGAAGAGATTGGATCTGGGCACAGCTGCTTCGGGAAGCAGTTGAGCATGAAATCAAAATCAAGGTTACACAAAAGGTATTAGACACAAACTGATAAGGGTATCATTTTGTATCCAGCCTCCAGTGCAATTGAGGCTTACTGATAAAGTTTATTACTTCAAATCATTCATTGAACCTTTTGACATCATCCTAGGCAGGTTTCACAAGAGTAAAGTCAAAGATCTTTCACTGCCTATGTTGTTTGAAGCTACATCACTTTTAACAAGGAGCTTTCAATACACAAGAGTTAACAAAAACATAACAAAATACAAAGTTACACCTAATGTTTTTATTAATAACATAAGGTTACATACATCAAGAAAACTGCAATTAACATAAAGAATCCAGCATCCCAGTGTCTAGAAATGTCACTTCCTCCTACCTCCCCCTGGACCGTGACCCCACCACTAAACATCAAGCCATTGTTTCCAGGACTGTTACTGGCCTCATCTCCTCTGGAGATCTTCCCTCCACAGCTTCCAACCTCACAGTCTCCCAACCTCGGACGGCCCGCTTCTACCTACTACCCAAAATCCACAAACAGGACTGTCCCGGCAGACCGATCGTGTCAGCCTGTTCCTGCCCCACGGAACTCATTTCTTGCTATCTTGACTCCATTCTATCTTCCCTTGTCCAGTCCCCTCCCACCTACATCCGTGATTCCTCTGACACCCTACATCATATCAATAATTTCCAGTTCCCTGGCCCCAACCGCCTCCTCTTCACCATGGGTGTCCAATACCTCTACACCTCCATCCCCCACCGGGATGCTCTGAGGGCTCTCCGCTTCTTCCTCAAACAGAGGCCCGAACAATCCCCATCCACCACTACTCTCCTCTGTCTTAAACTCCTCTCACTTCCTCTAAATAAAAGGTGTGGCTATGGGTACCCGCATGGGTCCCAGTTATGCCTGTCTCTTTATGGGGTATGTGGAACATTCCTTGTTCCAGTCCTACTCCGGCCCCCTCCCACAACTCTTTCTCTGGTACATCGATGATTACTTCAGTGCTGCTTCATGCTCTCGGCTGCACCTGGAAAAATTGAGTAATTTTGCTTCCAATTTCCACCCCTCCATCATTTTCACATTGTCCATCTCTGACACTTCCCTTCCCTTCCTTGACCTCTCTGTCTCAATTTCTGGTGATAGACTGTCCACCAATATTCATTACAAGCCTACCGACTCCCACAGCTACCTCGACTGCAGCTCCTCACACCCCGCTTCCTGTAAGGACTCCATCCCATTCTCTCAGTTCCTTCGCCTCCATCGCATCTGTTCTGATGATGCCACTTTCAAAAACAGTTCCTCTGACATGTCTTCCTTCTTCCTTAACTGAGGTTTTCCACCCACGGTGGTTGACAGGGCCCTCAACTGTGTCCGGCCCATCTCCCGCGCATCCGCCCTCACACCTTCCCCTCCCTCCCAGAACCATGATAGGGTCCCCCTTGTCCTCACTTATCACCCCACCAGCCTCCACATTCAAAGGATCATACTCCGCCATTTCCACCAACTCCAGCATGATGTCACCACCAAATACATCTTCCCTTCGGCCCCCGGCGGCATTCCGCAGGGATCATTCCCTCCGGGACACCCTGGTCCACTCCTCCATCACCCCCTATACCTCAACCCCCTCCCACGGCACCTTCCCATGCAACCGCAGAAGGTGCAACACCCGCCCCTTTACTTTCCCTCTCCTCACCGTCCAAGGGCCCAAACACTCCTTTCAAGTGAAGCAGCACTTCACTTGCACTTCCCTCAATTTAGTCTACTGCATTCGCTGCTCCCAATGCGGTTTCCTCTACATTGAAGAGACCAAACACAGACTGGGTGACCGCTTTGTGGTACACCTTCGGTCTGTCCGCAAGCATCACCCAGACCTCCCTGTCGCTTGCCATTTCAACACACCACCCTGCTCTCATGCCCACATGTCCGTCCTTGGCCTGCTGCAATATTCCAGTGAAACTCAACGCAAACTGGAGGAACAACACCTCATCATCCGACTAGGCACTTTACAGCCTTGCGGACTAAATATTGAGTTCAATAATTTTAGATCATGAACTCTCTCCTCCATCCCCATCCCCTTTCCGATCCCCCTTTTTTCCAATAATTTATATAGATTTTTCTTTTCCGACCTATTTCCATTATTTTTAAATGTATTTCCATCCATTGTTTTATCTTTACCTTTTAGCCTATTTCGATCCCTTCCCCCCACCCCACCCCCACTAGGGCTATCTGTACCTTGCTTGTCCTGTTTTCTACCCTTAATGTCACCGATTACCACAATCCTTAGATAATATCACCACCTTCAACACCTCTTTGCCCTTTTGTCTATGACACCTTTTGGCTATCTCCACCTATCACTGGCCCTCTATCCAGCTCTACTTATCCCACTCCCCCTTAAACCAGCTTATATTTCACCTCTCTTCTATTTTTCCTTAGTTCTGTTGAAGAGTCATACAGACTCGAAACGTTAACTGTGTTCCTCTCCGCAGATGCTGTCAGACCTGCTGAGTTTTTCCAGGTATTTTTATTTTTGTTTTGGATTTCCAGCATTCGCAGTTTTTTGCTTTTATTCAGAAATGTCTTCACTTATCCCGTAAAAAGTTTACAGGGGCACAATTTGCTCTGGCAATTTACATACCACATGACTAACATCTATTAATTACCAAAGAGCCATAAACACCTCCAGTATAAATAGATACACAAAGGAAGCAACATTCCACTTTCATCTTTAGAGCACCATATACTTTACCACCTACTGCAATCAATAGAACAAGAGTGAATTCCTTTAGACAACGGAAACACAGTTGAAAGGTTGAAATAAACTTGGGACAACGCTGAAATACAATTTAACAGGTAATGTAAACAAGAATAGCTGCGAATTTCTGAGATAGAATCAGTTATTTCTCTGATATGTTGCTTACGATAATTCTGGATCAGTGTTGCTGCCTTGCATGATTTATGTCAGGTGAATTTCACATTGCTAGTTGTGGTCTATAAGTTCAGGTCAGTCTTAGTTGGATGTTATAGCTTTTAACCAGTCTTGGACACTGTAAAGAAATTGCTGCACGTTTTATGATTCTGACACAAATTAAGATGCCTCAACACGGAAGAAATCAGAAACAGAACAATTTACTTAATGTTCCCATTAGCTGATACTACTAGGACTAGGGGACACAGATTTAAGTTTTTGGACAAAAGATGCAGTGGTGACGTGAGGAAGAACCTTTTTATGCTGTTGAGCAGTAATGACCTGGAACCTGCTGCCTGTGAGGGTGGTGGAAGCAGAGACAATGAATTTGTAAGTTCATAAAGAATTTAGATAGGTGTTTGGAAAAGTAAACTTACAGAGCTACGGGGAGAGAGTGGGGAAGGGGACTGATTGGATTGCTCTACAAAAAGACAGCATGGAGATGATGGGACAAATGGCCTCCCTCTGTGCTATAATGGTTCACTGGTTGATAGGTTATAAATATCCTATTAATGCCTTATTTCGAAAATTGATGGTTTGCAAAACTATTTTAGATACCACAGTGACGAAATAAAGCTGTAAAATGGATTTCAGGCTTCTCAGTTTGATGTTCATCATGATGCTATGGAGCACACATTTCTCTAATGGTAAGTAATGAACGTCCTATCACTTTATTTTAAATATATTCTCACGATATCACCAGTATAACACGTAACATATTTCAGCTCAGTATCCAGATGGATGTCAATGCCACAAGTTAATAAAGTCCGTGAATCACAGGCAGATTGAGAACTATTCAATTGCAAAGACAATCAACTGCAAAGCCCTTGAAATTCGGTGAGTACACATTAAAATGCTTGTCCCTTGGAGGATACAGTAAGCTTTGTGCAATGTAAAATAAAAGCCAGACATCTGTTATTCATATGTTTTCTTCATTCTTTCATGGGGTGTGGGTGTGACTGGCAAGGCTAGCATCTGTTGCCATTGAATTAAGTGGCTTGCTGGGCCATTGCAGAGGAGAGTTCAGAGTCACCCCCGCATTGCTGTGGGTGTGGAGTCACATGTAGGCCAAACCAGGTAAAGATGGCAGATTTCCTTGTGGGATTTGAACCCACGTCCCCAGAACATTAGCCTGAGTCTTTGGGTTACTAATCCAGCGACATGGCCACAACACCACCATATTCCCCCTTATGTAAATGGTGGTAAAGGTTTCACATTGGAGCAACAACAAAGGTGCCTGAGTGTTCAGGTGTGGTTCTGATTTCCCCACTATATTAAAATAGTTGGGTTTGAGTTTCCACTTTGGGCACAAATTAGTGACCCAGTTGCAAACTGCGCTAACTTTGAAAAGTGTTTTTCCCCCCCAGGAGTTTTCGATCAAATTAATTTGTATATGGCTGAAGACAAAATCAGCCATGAGCTAGTGCAATTGTTCTTAATTTTTTTTAAAGTTTCTTTTTATATTATGCTATATATATATATATATATATACTTAAGAGTTGTAACTTGGTGCTATTTGATTAATACAGCTGGAAATGGGTTTATCACAAAAAAAAAACATTTAATTCACCACCTGTGAGTAACTCTATTTTAAATTACTGAAAATGGCTTTTAAAAAAATATACAGAACCATTCTCTAGTAATGGTTGGTCAGTGTAATCATGCTCGTAGTGAATTTAAAAAGGTTATATTCAAATGCTTTTAAAACCTTACCACTTATTGTCTTTGCACCCAAAAGAACGAGTTTAATTTTTACACTCTCCCCTAAAGCTTGAAAATGTGCACAATTAGAGAAACCTCTCATCGATGTTTAATTCATCCTGGGGACGTGGCCTGTTTTGTGGATGGGACTTGCTTCCAGCACCCTATTTGTTAAACTAGCGCAAAAAAAATCACAGATCCTAATGTTGCACTGAACGTTATCTGCGCTTGGAATTCAGTGATCTGTTCCTCAGGTTATACTGATTTTGGCTGGATTGCACCAACAGCACCAGTGCTACAGGGTGGAAACTTTACCCCATGATCTAAGATGTCACAGGGAGTCACCGAGCAGAAAGAGGAACCTCCTGTAATGCACTGTTGTCTGTGCTCCTGAATGGATAGTGGCATGATCAATGTGACACACAAGATGCTACTGTCTGATTTCATGGCAACTAATGAATGATGCATAAGCACACATTCTAAAAAAAAGTGAGCAATCATTCATTTATTAGGAATCTGACTCAGAGTGATCAAAAGGACATCCAATATGAAAAATTGAAATATTAAACCATGTTAGATATATTACTGATGAAAACTGGAGCTCGAGACTCAACTTCAACAATACTACAAATTAAAGATTAAGAAATATAGATCTGATCCCCAATTTTCTGCTCAGTACTCATGTCCCCAAGCAGCAAGAACCAAAAGTGGTCTCCCTCCCTCCTTTACTCGCCTCACATATGTTACATTAGGGAAAATATACACATTCTCCCCTCTAAATTTCAATAGATTTCTCTAGGGAGTACTTTTCACTACATATACAAAGTTTGTTAATATATAGAAACATAGAAAATAGGAGCAGGTGTAGGTCATTCAACCCTTCAAGCCTGCTTCACCATTCAATATGATAATGGCTGATCCTCTATCTCAACGCCATACTCCCGCTCTCTCCCCATACCTCTTGACACCTTTAGAGTCTAGAAATCTATTTATTTCCTCTAAAATATATTGTGACTTGGCTGCCACAGCCTTCTGTGGTAGAGAATTCCACAGGTTCACCAATCTCTGAGTGAAAAAGTTTCTCCTCATCTCAGTCCTAAATGGCCTACCCCGTATCCTGAAACTGTTACCCCTTGTTCTAGACTCCCCCAGCCAGAGGAAACATCATCCCTGCATCCAATCTGTCCAGCCCTGTCAGAATTTTATATGTTTCAATGGGATCCCCTCTCATTCTTCTAAATCCAGTGAATGCAGGTCCAGTCAACCCAATCTCTCCTTATATGACAATCCTGCCATCAGGAATCAGTCTGGTGAACATTCGCTGCAACCCCTCTATGGCAAGTATATTCTTTCTTAGGTAAGGAGACCAAAACTGCACACAATATTCCAGGTGTGGTCTCACCAAGGCCCTGTACAGCTGCAGTTAGACACCCTTTCTCCTATACTCAAGTCCTCTCACAATGAAGGCCAACAGACCATTTGCTTTTTAACTGCTTGCTGCATCTACATGCTTGCTTTCAGGTCCCTTTGTACATCAGCATTTTCCAATCAATCACTATTTAAATAATACTCTGCCATTTTGTTTTTCCGACCGAAGTAAATAACTTCACACTGACCCTCATTATACTGCATCTGTCATGTACTTGCCCACTCACTCAACTCATCTAAATCGCCTTGAAGTCACTTAATATCCTCCTCACCACTCACATTCCCACCTAGTTTCGTGTCGTCAGCAAACTTGAAAATATTACATTTGGCTCCCTCATCCAAATCATTGATATATATTGTGAATAGCTGGGGACCAACCACTGATCCCTGCGGTACCCCACTAGTCACCACCTGCCATTCCGAAAAAGACCCATTTATTCTTACTCTCTGTTTCCTGTCTGCTAACCAATTATCAATCCATGCCAATATATTACCCCCAATATTTAAATTTTGCACACTAACCTCTTATGTGGGACTTTATCAAAAGCTTTCTGAAAATCCAAATACACCACATCCACTGGTTCTCCCTTATCGATTCTGCAAGTTATGTCCTCAAAACCTCCAGTAGGTTTATTAAACACACTTTCCATTTCATAAATCCATGTTGACTTCGTCAAATCCTGTTATCACATCCTTTACAATAGACTCTAGCATTTTCCCCACTACTGATGCTAGGCTAACCGGTCTGTAACTCCCTGGGAAGAATGTTTCGTCCCGTGGATGGGCGCACGCCTGACCCAAACAGGAGTAAAATAGCGTGCGATGATGTCGTGTAAGCGTCCTGACGTCATCGCGCACTTGCGCAATATTTCACTCGGCAGGCACGCGCGTGGGTGCCGGAGCGGCGCCCACCATTAATTAACAGACCACCTAAGGCCCTAAACAGTCCAATTGACAGTGATTTTACCTTGCCTGTGCGATTTTTCGCTCATTGCACGGACAAAACGGGCAGGAGGGCAGCCCATAATTTACAAAACCTCATCCACGGGCAGGATAAAAAGGGCCAGCAGCAATGCCAGTGGGAGGAGTGAGCGGTTTTGGAGATAGTTTGCAGCTGGTGGCTTATTGGTATTTGGCAGCTTCATCTGTTTGGGACTTCATGCTTAGCATTTCCAGGCTTCATTTCAGGACTCATTGCTGTCTGCCAGGCCCCCGGAGGATTCAGACTGTGTGGACCCTTCCAAGTATCGGGCAGCCTTCCCTTACCCTGGTGATGGGGGTTGTGGTCTCCGCTGCTGGCACCTCATCTGAGAAGGAAGAGAAGGGCAGAAGGGAGAGGAGGCCATGTGTCCCTATGCAATTTCCAGGGGAGCGACCTGTGGGAGGAGAGGTGCAGGCACAAGGGACGCAGGGCCAGTAGGTAGTCCAAGGCAGAAGGGGCCATAGAAGACACCACTACCCTGCTGCCAGGGTTTACAGGTGGCGATGCAGCTACCTCAATATGTCCGAGGTGCAATGCCGAAGGAGGCTCCACCTCTCAAGGGAGACAGTGACCTCCATCTGTCAGATGATTGGGCCAGAGATCAGCTCTGACTGTGTGGGTGGACACCCCATCCCAGTGGCGCTGAATGTCATGGTGGCCCTCAACTTCTATGCCTCCGGCTCTTTCCAGGGCTCAGTGGGGGATCTTTGTGGAGTCTCCCAATCAGCTGTCCACAGTTGCATCAAGCTGGTGACAGAAGCTCTGTTCCAGTGGGTACTGACCGTGATTCTTTACCGTGTGGATGAGGCCAGCCAGGCTGAGCGAGCCAGAGGCTTTGCAGCAATTGCTGGGTTCCCCCGCATCCAGGGTGCTATAGACTGTACACATGTGGACATCAAGGCACCAGTGGGTGAGCCCGGTGCCTTCGTCAACAGGAAGGGCTTCCACTCCACGAACGTGCAGATAGTGTGTAACCACAGGATGCAGACTCTGCAAGTCTTTGCAAGGTACCCTGGCAGCTCCCATGCTTATGTTCTCAGACACCCCCAGGTACAGGGGCTCTTCAGTGCTCCAGCCGGACTGGATGGATGGCTGCTGGGTGACAAGGGCTATCCATTGAAGAAGTGGCTCATGACTCTGCTCTGCCACCGAAGAACAGAGGCAGAGCAGCGTTACAATATGAGTCATGCCCCACAAGGGCCATGGTAGGGAGGACCATAAGTCGTCTCAAGATGAGCTTCTGATGCCTGGGCTGTTCAGGGGGAGCACTAGAATACCCCCCAGAGCAGATGTCACTGTTTGTGGCTACATGCTGCGCTCTCCACAATCTGGCGCTGGCAAGGGAGTACCCACTGGAGGAAGGGGATCTTTTTTTCTTCGGTGCAACAAATGGGTACCGTCAATCAAAGGCCGCACACGCACAAGAGCCGTGTGCCCGTTTTATTCTTTGCCAGAGAAATCGAATCAGCCAGATGAACAGGACACACAAGAGTGCTAGTGGGAAGCTACACTTGCCGAGGCGGTGGACCAGCAGGAAGGGGATCTTGACACAGCTGCACAGGCAACATATGATGAGTCCAGTGGCGAGTCCGAGGATGAGCACGGTGAGGAGAACACTGAGGGCATGGAGCCAGACCTTGGTAACCTCCAGGAGGGCAGGGACACCAGGGACGCCTTGATCCAACGCTCCTTCAGCTAGCATATCAAAGATCAGCTTCAAACGCATGCCAGGTCTGCCTCCTCCATCCCGGGTGTCTGAAAGGACACTTTCATTTGAACACGTAGAACATTCAGTGTCCGTGTAATAAAGTTCAGAGCCACGTACATCCAGCATTACATATTGGTGTTCCCTGCACCAATAAAATAAAATGGTGAAGCATACTCTGGCCATGATGACAAAAATTTATCTCATTTTGACAATTCCAAACTATTTACATAAACTTCTCTGGTCTTCATTCCCAGACGAGCAGACATAAATTATACATAAATGAACATAAAATTACCCGTGACTTGTCACCCTTATGCTCATGGTGCCTTTAACTTACGTTACTGAGTGCAGCAGGTCATTGAACCTCTTCAGGCACTGCACCCATGTGCGCTGCACCACCTCATGGCTGCTCACCAGAGCTGCCACCTCTTGCCATGCCCCCTTGGTGAGGTGCGGTAGCCTCCTTGTCCCATCTCTGGGAACAAGGGTGTCCCTCCCGGCAGCCACCTCCTCCAGAAGTACAGGGAGACACTCATAAGAAAAGCAGGGGTCCTCGAGTACCCACCCAACTTGCCCTTCCATCTGGAATTTGCAGTCGCACTTGAGCCCATATTTAAATGGCAGACAGACGTCCTTCTCTGGCAGCCTTTCTAGAGCTGCTTGGGCCATTTTTAAACCGGCTGCGGGGCCGCCTTTAGACCTGGAGGCCGACAGGCCCCTGCCCCTGCTCGGCCCTTCCCGACCATTGCAGTGCCACATTTCACGCTGGGCGGGCCTTAATTGGCCTGCCTGCATGAAATCGCGGTCGGGGCCCAACCACAGGCAGCAGTTGGTTTCCCAGCTGCTCCTGGGCCCACCTGCTGCACCCGCCCAACAAGGGAAAAATCCTGCCCTCTGTTTTCTCCCTCCCTCCTTTTTTAAATAGTGGGGTTACATTTGTCACTCTCCAATCTGCCAGGACTGTTCCAGAATCTACAGAATTTTGGAAGATGACAACCAATGCATCCAATATTTCCATGGCCACTTCCTTTAATACACTGGGATGTAGATTATCAGGCCTGGGGATTTATTGGCTTCCAGTCCCATTAGTTTCTCCGGCACAGGCTTTTCAGTTATGCAAATTTCCTTCAATTCCTTCTTCTCACTAGACATTTGGTTCCCTAGCATTTCTGGGAAGTTATTCGTGTCTTCCTCCATGAAGACAGAAGTAAAGTCGTTTAATTGCTCTGCCATTTTCTTGTTCTCTATTATAAATTCTCCTGTTTCAGACTGTAAGGGACCTACATTTGTCTTCACTAATTTTTTTCTATTCACATACTTATCGAAGCTTTTATAGTCTGCTTTTATGTTCCTTGCAAGTTTACTCTCATACTCTATTTTCCCCTCTTGATCAACCCCTGGGTCCTCCTTTGCTAAATTCTAAATTGCTCCCAATCCTCAGGCTTGCTACTTTCTCTAGCAACTTTATATGACTCCTCTTTGGATCTAATACTATCCTTAATTTCTTTTGTTAGTCATGGTTGGGCCGCTTTTCCTGTTGTGTTTTTGCACCAGAAAGGAACCTATAACTGTTGCAATGCATACATTCGGTCCTATATATCAGCTATTGCCTATCCACTGTCATGCCTTTTAATGAACTTCCCCCATTTATCTTAGCCAACTCACACCTCATACCTTCGTAGTTTCCTTTTAGATGTAGAACCCTAGTTTCAGATTGGACTACTTCACTTTCCATCCTAATGAAGAATTCTATCATGTTATGGTCACTGTTCCCTAAAGGACCCCGCACAACAAGATTATTAATTAACCCCTTCTCATTGCACAATACCAAATCTAGGATAGCCTGTTCCCTAATTTGTTCCTTGATGTAATGGTCTAAAAGATCATCTCATACACACTTCAGGCATTCATCCGCCACAGTATTATTGCTAGTTTGGTTTGCCCAGTCTGTATGTAGGTTAAAGTCATCCATGATTACCGTAGCTCCCTTGTTACGTGCATTTCTGATTTCCTGTTTAATGCCATCTCTTACCTTATCACTACTGTTTGGAGGCCTATAGACAACTCCCACTAATGTTTTCCACCCCTTGTTGATTCTTAGCCCCACCCAGACTAATTCTATATTAGATTTTCTGAGCCAATATCCTCTCTCACTATTGCACTGACTTCATCCTTAACTAACAGCGCCACCCCACCTCCTTTTCCATTTTGCCTATCCTTCCTAAATATTGAGTACCCTTGAATATTCAGTTCCCAGCCTTGATCACCATGCAGCCATGTCTCCGTAATCACAATCATATCGTGCCTGTTTACATCTATTTGCACTGTTAATTCATCTACCTAATTGGGAATGCTCCATGCATTCAGATACAGTGCCTTTAGACTTGTCTTTTTAACATTTTACACATTTTTTTGTACTATGTCCCTATTTGCTGCTAGCCCTTGTTTCCTCTGCCTTCCACTTTTGCATTCTACTTTTCTGCCTCTCATTCCTATCTTTGTTTCCGTGTCTTGTGTCTCTCCGCTCAGGTTCTCATCCCTCTGACACTCTAGTTTAAACCCTCCACCACAGTTCTAAACCCAGGCAAACTGCAGCGGTTCAAGGTGGCGGCTCACCACCACCTTCTCAAGGGCAATTAGGGGTGGGCAATAAAAACACTGGCCTAGCCAGTGACGCCCATGTCCCATGAAAGAGTAAGTAAAAAAACACAACAGAATCATTTTTAATCATTGAACAAGTATGAACTGAGCACTTTCTGCCAATATTTTGAATGGATGTTACCCAAAGCAAATGAAAAAAATAATGTAGGTTTTCCAAAATAAATGCAAAACAGCCCAACTGGTTAGAATTCTGGTTTAGAATTTATTTGAGGACCAGCACAGACTGTTGGAGATTTATTAATGGTTTTTCATTACTCACACATTTTTAACATCATTGATAAACAAAGTGCTTTCCATTTTTGCTCACTTTATTTCAATCGCTAACTGAAAATTCAAAATTCATCTACACGTGGGATACATTTGTTAGACTTGCTACTGGAAAGAACCACTGTGTAGTTAATGGAACACCTGGGAAAGGGGTACAGCATGTGTGGGGTTTTAATGCTGCAGCTAATTAAATGAATTTCGTTGTGATAATCCAGGACAAATCTCTTGTACCATTACCACCTTTATATAATATACATTAGATGGCCAGAAATTTCCTGGCTTCCGACACTGGTCCTTCTATCTAGCAATGATCATAAGTTGAATCAAGATATAAAAACAAAACTGTAGACAAGTTACTAATGGTGTATTTTCTTCTAATGAAGCGTTTGGCTGAAGAATGAAAAAATAGCATCTTGTCTTGATCCAAATGAAATGCTGGCAAAAAGATTACTATCTTGTACACAAAAGTAAGTAGAAGAGTGTTTCCTTGCTATTGCATATTAAGGGTCTAATTTAATACTAATAGGGCATCATTAATAAGTGGAAGTAAAGATAACATTATACTTCAGCAGTGTAAAGTGCTCATAATTCATTCTATTAGTTTCGATTTAGATTGTTGCAAATAGGCTTATTGTGTTGAACAGCATTTACAAATGATGTAATTCCCTTGCCCATCATTAAATGTTAGTAACAGAAACACATCATTCAACCCATCAAGGTTATGCTGCTGTTATTCTCCCTGAGTTACACGAGACTCTGACTAGTCGATTCGCATGTCCCTACTCACACCCCACGTCATTTAACGTTCCTCCTTTACAAGCAAATAACTTTAAAACAATTTGTAGACTTCACTTCAAGAACACATCGTGGCAAAGAATTTTATGTTCTAATCAGCCTCTCTGTAAAGGAGATTGTATAAAACAGAAGAATTGAAACACATATATATCTATAATGGAGGGTGAACTAACTTACTCTTGTAACAAAGTTAAAAACTAAATGCGTTTTCCTTGTGATTCGGTTGCTTGATGATCAGGACCATCACACCCTCAGTGGCAATCTGCTAATATTGCAGCAACAGAACAGAACTTAATTTTTTTCTCCCTGAAATTGTCAGCTGTTTGTACAAGGTATTTGGCCAGATTGTAGTACGAGAAACCAGACCCAATTCAGTGACCTAACATGCTTATAGGAAGTGGTGGTTATGCATAGATATTCCAGTCAAAGTTCTCTTGAATGGGAAATGATTTGGTACTGTGGAATTTTATGCACTGACAAGTATGTTTTTCTTTGGTCTGGATTCAATTAGTGCAGTTGCTTGGGAAACCACAGCATAGGGCCAAACAAAGCAAATGGAGCCAAAAAAAGCAAATAGTTCACCTTAAAAATTATTTTTTGAAGTACTGCAGATTACACACATTTTGAACTATGAAAAAAAGTGCCACAGTATTACAATTCCACTGAACCATCCGACTAGAAGAATCTAGTGAGATGCCAAGGACTATCAATCTTAGCTGCTGAAAGTGTATTAAAGTCCCTTTGTTCGCGGGGGTTACAATCTTGTGAAACCTCGCAAACGGTGAAATCACAAACAATGAACACGCTTTTTAACGAGAGTCAATTAGATAGGTTCCAGCAATATGAGGGCAGCATTGGTTTGTGCAGTTACACTACAGCAAATTGTGGTACCTGTAGACAACAGACATGGAGACCCTCTGAACAATACATGACATGTATTGAAAATTTTAGAAGAGATATTCCTTATTTAAGAAAAAACTGAATCATCTCAAAACTGGCAAACAAAATGGTTTAACATTTCAAAATTGAACAGAGCTGTTACTGCAGCTTTGGACTGAGAGATTCGGACATTTCCAGGTTAATCTCTCCACTAGGGCTGCACATCAGCTGCACCCATTTCCAGGCGCCGCTTAAAAAAAAAGAATTAAACGTCCACGGCCAAGACTAATGGAGGAAACCGCTTCCAGAGACTTTTTGATGCCATCTCCTGGTTAAAATGTGTTGAGGTCTCTGTTCTGTTATGGCTGCTGTCTCCTTTGGGAAAGAGGAGAGAGGGGAAAGAAAACACAGATAAGCGAACAATTGCTCATTGCAATGGGCAATGCAGTGCTCAAAGGTTTTAGCGCTGGTCAGCGAATACAAGAACAAGGGAGTTGCGAAAGATGGGACTTGCTGTAATTGACTGGGAAAATGTGAAAAACAAAGAATAATTACATCTATTTTACCCCTGTTCATTCCTGGATTACCTACATTATCAGAAGACACAATTGGTGTTTTCTCTTCCAGAGTTTTTCAGAGGTAAATTGTTGCCCTTCCCCTACACACAGTTGTTGAGAGTTTGATCATTTCCCAAAAATTCACAAGATAAGTTAACACATTTTTAATTTTGTTGCAAGAAAATATGGCTCCAGTCTCCAGCTTTATGCACATCACAGTCAATGGTTTTAAATCAACTCCGTGGTCACCAACAGGAAATATATGTTAGGGCAGCTTTTCTGCCAAATGGAGTTCACTACAGGGTTAACTAATAGGCTCCAATGGCACAAATGCAGATAGGAGACACACCAATCCTAATTTAACAGCCCAAGCTTACTTCTAAGCTAGCAAGTTGTTGCTGTGGTCATTACTAAAATCGATATAAAAAAAGACTAAACTAGTCATTTACATCATCCCTGTTTGTTAGACATTTCTAGCCAGCAGCAGAACTTTACTACATGAGCCCTTGCATTCCAAATCATCCCTTTTGACAACCCTCAATTTTTATAGTCATTAGTGTTCTTTCATTTGTGCACAAAACTCTGTAAACTATTATTAACCCAGTGTTTTCGCAGGATCACATTTTAATTACAGGTGGGAAAAGCCTAATTATGAGTGATGAGAGCCATTCATCCCCCTTCCTTTATTTTCCTATCAAGAAAGACCCTGAATTCAATTCATTCCAAACATTTTTCCTGTAAAACTCTATTTCATCACTCTTTGCGGGTAGGAATTTTTTTTGATATTAGTCCTTGTTTTCCTTTTACTAGTTTGAACTCATACCCCCTTGTCACACTCTCAATTTAATATTCCAACTTCACCACTTTCCATTCCTTTAACTATCTTGTCTACTTCAAGATCACCACTATTCAAACATCTCCTTTGAATCTGAAAAGGTCAGGTATCTCCAGCCTTTCCCCACTGATTCAGATCTGTGACAATAGGGGTTGTAGCTATCCTCTGTGTTGCTTCCTGGCAACCAGAAGTAGACACAGTAGTCAGGATATAATCACATCTTCCTCCATCTTACATTCCACTGTTTTGGGTCGTGTAGTTCTTCTACCTTGTGTTGACTTTGTTGATCGCTGCTTTGCAATGGTTGGAGGTAATGAACATACGGTCTAGGAAGACTCCCTAGGTCTTGTTCAACTCCATATGTAGCTACATCGGAGGATCATGTGTGAAACTTACAAAATGTTTGTAGCAAGTGGGCTAATCTGTTGGAATGCAGCAGGTGAACAATTACTCCTTAACATTCTGATGTTTGCTTCAGGTTTCGACACTACTCAAGACCAGAAGAGATATGCCTTTACAAGCTCCAAAGGAAAAGGCCTAAAGGTTCACATATCATGCTTAGATCTCTGAATAAATAGAGACAACAGATGCTTTATGCAGAAAAGGAAACAACCAACATGGATCTGATGGGCCTAATGGCCTGTTGCTGTGCTATAAATTCTATGCAACCTTTCATTAATTAATGCCTTTCATCCATTATAATAAATACTGGATTCATACATAGCCAGTGATGAGCAGCAAATTATTTCTCAAGTAGCCTTTAGTATAATATAATAATCAAAGCATTTTAATACAAATGTAATACTAATCAATTGTACTGAGCCTACAGCAGCAACAGCTATTACAGACCTAGGACTGTGTGATACTTTTACTATGTTCTTTGTATAATGGTAAGATGCACTGAAGTGACTACAAGTTAATATTCTAATTTCTATGTTCAACTGGTGGGTAAAAAGTGTTTACAATTATAAATGATACTTTTCCCTTCAAATTACATATTTTGTATAAAATAAAATGGTACCAATCCTTATTACTAATAACAGTTCCTCCAAAGAGGACAAATTAACCTGCTACTTATCTCATTCACATTTATGAGACCTTGCTGGAGTGGAATAAAGGCTGCATTTGAAGTGCTGTTATTTCGGCAAATGTAATTCAAGATTGAAGCGATTTGCAATGTTGCAGCACAATAAATTGTGATATGAATATAAGTATTATTACTGCCTTGCACTCATTTTTAGATATTCATTACTGCCTATGGAAAACTCAGCTGTCTCCAAAGCTGCTCTAAAATATGGAGAAACAGAAAGACAAGTCTGTGTTTCACATACTATGCCATTAGCTTGGATTAGTTAATTTGCACAGATTCTGAAGTCAAAATTCAATCTGGCTATTTAACTCTGGACAAAACCTTAGTCAGATTATGAAAAGTCCAGGAGGCTACTCACAAGGATTCTCACTGTTATAGTTATTTTAAACTTGAATATTGCTGAAAAGAGAGACATGTTACCACAACTTTTTATCTTGCACTCATTAGGACAAACAAAAGAATGCCAAATTTCAAATGATCCCAACAATTTATACCACAGGAGAAAAGGCTGTTGATTGGTTGGCAAGGCAACTCTGATTGACTGAGGCGTTGCCATGAAGAAAGCAAAGGGGAACTATAGGATCTCCAAGCTCCCTTCTCAAAAGATGCAAGGCTTGAACATATTCCTTTAGATTGCGGAGAACAGGTCCCTGTGTATGATACTTCTCAACACCAATAAGCAGAAATTAATCACTATTGGACCTTTGAAACACAATCCTTTCATGGTTATGAAATTTAAATATTATATACTACGATGGGCAGAATTTATTATTTTTACATTGTGCCTAAAGCATTTAAGGAGGGGGCAATTTTAAAACTAGAGCTAAGCCATTCAGGGTGGAGTCGGGAAGCACTTTTACACAAAGGGTCATAAAAATCTTCAACTCTTTTCCCAAAACAGGCAGTTGATACTGGAACAATGGGAGCTTTCAAGACAGAGTTGGATAGATTTTTGTTAGATAATGGTATTAAGGGATATGGAGCAATGGTGGTAAATTGGAGTTGGGGTGCAGATCAGCGATGATCTACTCAAAGGGCAGACTGGCGTACTCCTGTGCCTAATGTTCCTATCTAATGAGCATCAGGATACTTGGGCTCAGTCACTGGAATTGTTGTAAATGAGATGAAGCTAAGGGGCAAAACTCTGCTGCCAATATTTGGCACCAAGTCTCACCCACCCATCAGCCCTATCCTCGTTGGCCTATATTGGCTCCCAGTTCCAATTTAAAATTCTCATCCTACTGTTTAAATCCTGGGAGTGTAATCACTGTTGTCATTCCAAGGTCTTTGGTACAGTTAATGGTGAAGACCTGCAAAACGTTTGTACTAATGTGGCTGCCTTGAAAAGATGACATTTCATGACAGTATGATGGCCACTGTGATGCCGAATGGTGCTTTATCAGTGCCTTTTCTGCCACCATGGCACCAAACAAGGCCACGTAATGGCTCCCGTTCTGTCTGTCTTCTACTTTTCAGCCATGCTTTTGTACGCACTCAAACCTCTCGAAATTGGAGCACACATTCAGTTCAGGACAGGTGCAACCTCTTCAATCTGCAAAGGCTCAAGGTTCACACAAAAATCACAGAGCAGCCAAGTGAACTCTTGTTTGCTGATGACTGTGCTCTCATAGCACACTCTGTGGAAGTCATCCAGCTGTTTGCTGACTGCTTTGCCCAAAGCCTCAGAACACTCCGGCTTCACAAGTCTGAGAAAGACGGATCTTGCACCAACCTGTCTCTGGCCACAAAAACTCCAATCAGCAGTACACCCCTCAACTCAGTTAAGAAATTCTGCTATCTTGGGAGTATCCTCTCCCATAACACCCTATTGGATGATGAAATTGCCCATCACCTGGCAAAAGCAAGCATAGCATTTGGCAGGCCCATCCACAGGCTTTGGAGAGAGCGTGGAGTTTTTCTCGAAATAAAGATCAAAGTCGATCAGGTAGTGGTTCTGACATCACTTCCTATGGCTGTGAGACATTGACAACCTACCAGGATCACATAAAACAACAAGATGCATTCCACCTTCGTTGCTTAAGATCTATCTGCAATGTCAAGCGCCAGGACAAAATCCCTTACACCAAAGTTCTTGCAAGGGGCTGCATCTTCCGGGGGCCCGCTCGCTGACGCGTAAAATGACGCGGGGTGACATCGGGCGGGCGTCCTTTCGTCACCCCGTCTCATTTGCATTTCCAGGTCGGCGTGCAGGGAGCTGGGTCAGCTGTGCGCCCGCCGACCTGTCAAAGGCCACTTAAGGCCATTAATTAAGTGATTGAATTAATTAATGGACCTGCCTGTCCAATCTTAAGGTTGGCGGGCAGGCCGGGAGCCCAGGCGGGCTTGTGAAAAAGCATGAAACCCTCATCCACGGATGGGATGAGGTTTCATGAGGGATTTAAAAATTTCAGAATATATTAAAATAAAAGCGATGGACGTGTTTCAGCTCTTGTGACAGTGTCACATGAGAGGACGTCAGTAAAATTTTTCCTATTCTTTAAAATGGTTTTCACAATTGAACCGATCTCCCTGAGGCAGCACTTAGCCTCAGGGAGATGAGCTTGCTCTTCTGCGCACATTCGGGAAAGAGCACACTCCTGGCTCAGGGAATCCGCCCCCCCTCCCCCCCACCCCCAGCCTGTACAGGGAGCGCATTGCGCTTCCAGGTGGACGAGACGCAGTGCGGGCCTTAACTGGCCCGCCCGCGTGAACTGGCGCCAATCAGGAACCCGCCCACCCACGCCCGCTCCTGCACACCCCCCCCCCCACCCCAATGCGGGGGGAGATCCTGCCCAAGGTGTTGCACACCTGGTGTGGTGAGCATGCTCATCAGGGCTGAGCTTCATTGCGTTAGCTGTGTGGTTCACATGGAGCATTCCCACACCTCAAAGGAAGTATTCTACAGCAAGCTGAGCATGGGAACCTGCACCATGGGGACATCCCAAACTTAGAAACAATGACATTCTGAAAGTCAATCTCAGTCAGAGCTTGCGAGCTAGATTCCACTACTGCACAGGAAAAATACAACCCTGGGCAGATCCAAATGGAAAAGTCTCTGTTATCAAGCTGTCTCAACAGTTGAGGAGAACAGAGTCAGGTCCCCTCAGGACAAGTGAGCATGACGCAAAGCTAGGGCTTCACCATCCCCTCCAACAGTGAGTGACTTCAGATATAATATCGGCAATCAAATCTGCAAATCTGATCTGGTTTAACATCACACGAGACAATACCGACCCAGGAAATGACCAACTGGGGCTGAATTTTCTGGTTGGCCGGAGAGGGGGGGGGGGCGGAACGGGAGTGGGCGGGCGCGGACCTGATTGCTGCTCGCGATCGGGTCTGCGCCGCCATTCTACTCAGACGGGCCAATTAAGGCCCGCCCACCATACTTCACGGCTACCGTGCACAGTGAGAGTGGGCGGGCGGCGGAGGGCGTGCTCAGGCCGTCGGGTCCGAGGGTGACCTGGCGGCCTGTACAAAGGAAGGCCTGGCAGCCTCGGAAAGGGCTGGGCGAAGGGCTCTTCAGAGGGGCAATGAAGGTTATGCAAGTCCGGAGGGTAGGCCATCGGGGCAGGCCAGGCCGGACAGTAGCCCTTCGGGGCAGGCCAGGCCAGAGAGTAGGCCATCGGGGCAGGCCAGGCTGGAGGGTAGGCCATCGGGGCAGGCCAGGCCGGAGGGTGGGCCATCGGGGCAGGCCAGGCCGGAGGGTAGGCCATCGGGGCAGGCCAGGCCGGAGGGTAGGCCATTGGGGCAGGCCAGGCTGGAGGGTAGGCCATCGGGGCAGGCCAGGCCAGACAGTAGCCCTTCGGGGCAGGCCAGGCTGGAGGATAGGGCAGGGGGTCCGTTGTTTTTCGGATGACTGTCTTGCTGCCCTCGAGGAGGTGGCAGCATGGTGGGAGGTGCTGGTTCCCCAGGACGGGAGGAGTAGGCCCCCCCCACATGACAAAACGTGCCTGGGAGGAGGTGGTGAGCTCCCGCGATGTGGTGCAGTGCACCTGGATCCAGTGTCGCAAGCGCTTCAAGGACTTGTTGCGCTCTGGCAAAGTGAGTACCATGTTGGCATTTGTCATGCAACCCAGCAAGTTGGCTTACCCCTCTTCTGCCCCCCCCCCCACCTCCCCAGCCCCCCCAAGTCTGAGTGTAGTGACTGCATTGAATCATTGACGGCATGTGTCCTTTGCTGGGAGGGCCAGCAGATATTGCCTATGCCAAGGTCAGCCTGAGAGGGTGATGAAGAGATGGGGTCTGCACCCGCAGCATGTGTTACACTGAGTCCCACATGACGGTTTTGGGGATAACCTGGAGGAGCTGTACCTAGGTGCAGTGCTTAATCTACAGGACATGTCCAAGTCAGGGTGATGAGATGCTGGAAGGGGAGCTTCAAGATGGCATGGCACCAAACCATCGGCTGCCCTCAGCACTCCAAGTGCTTGTGCCTCCTTGCTATGGGAGGATATACCGTGTGGTGCCTAATGTGATGTAGGCAGCATGTGGCCAAGGGGGAGGAGGTGGGGGGTGGGGAACAGGCTTAGCATCTTTGTGTGAATGTTCGGTAGCAGCGGGGTGGGAGGCACTGGAGCCCTGATATGTCCCACTCTGGTTGGGGTGGGCCGAGCGTGGAGAGAGTCCAGGTACAATTTGCACTAATCAATGCTCTTCTCTCATTTTCAGGAGAAGAATGTGCATAATGCTGCAGAGCGGGTGAGGACTGGCAGCGGCCATGTGCAGATCGCCATTCTTAGCCGCTTCGAGTAGGAGGCCCTGGATCTGGAGAGGCGCCATGCGCCCAGGTCCACAAGTATCAGTGATGCTGGGGTCCCACGGCCAGGTATTTATGCCCAGCAGTGAGGTCACCATTGTTCTCCCAGCAGCCCTAGCACTGCTGTATGTTCAGTGATTGAAGTTTACAACATGGCTTGATCATTGCTTATGGCAGGATGAGCACATAATGATCTGGAGGACAGGGATGCACTTTGACATTGTCTCCAATGTCCTTGTTCTTCTTTTCAGCATCATCGGAGCAGGGCTGGGAGGAGGAGCAGCAGAGGCCCCCTCTCACACCTGAAGGACCTGAAGACTCACCAGCGTCACACCATCTCTGCCAGGCAGGCACCAGCACAGATACTAGCACCTCGGTGGGAACTAGAATATCGGCTAGTGTCCTGGGGCTCAGCGGTGAGGGCGTTTCACAGTCGCTGGAGGAACTGGCAGAGACAGAGAGTGCCCATGGCACCAGCAGTCAGAGTACTGCAGGGGACCAGGCATGTGCTCATTCTGTGCCTGATGATGAGCCTCTGCAGTCACCCGCGAAGCAGCAGCTGCAGAAAATGCGGCTGGGTGTGCGGGAGCATTGGGGGGAGATATATGAGGCTATGCTTGGCTTGGTCTCCGTCGTGGAGGAGTCTACACGAACAATCGCCCAAGCAATGAGCCACATGTCCGAGCGCCAAGCATCCTCCATGGAGAGAGGGCGACTCTCGTGGAGAGGCTCCTCCAGGATGCCCGTCAGGGCTTCCTGGGGATGTGCTCTGACCAGCAAGCCCTCACATCGACATTGATCTCAGCTGGTCAGTGCCAGTGTGGGAGATGGTCCGTGCATCAAGTTTCCCAGCTCGGTGCCCATCCATCCACGGTGAACAGGGAGGTCCGAAGTGACCTCAGATCAGTGCAGCATCTGCCTGGCGTCTCTGCGGGCATCTCTCAGGGCAGCAGCTCCTCCGCTCCTCTCCCAGTGACCGTAGCATCCGGTGAGGCTGCGACATCTGGGGAGATGCCAACTGTGGAACTGGCAGCTCCCTCCCAGGCGGGGCCAGCACTGGCTCCACGGGCCAGAGGATGACCACCAAGGTCATCGAGGCCAACAGGACAACAGAGTCAGCAGGCTGGCACAGATGCCACTCCCAGCGAGGGGGCAGAACCAAGACGTAGCACCCGAAAACATAAACATAAGGCACCTTAGACACACCACGGGTTTTTCATTCATGCTTTTCTGTTGGCCCGAGATGAGGTCTTTTGGATTTTTTTCTGATTTGTAAAACTATTGTTTTTTTTTGCATAAGTTTGTTTGCTTGACATATTAAATTCAGACATGTCACCATGGCTGATGGTGTCTCTTTTCTTCTGCATGTGGATGGTTTCCAAAAATATGAGTGCTTTGTTGGTCATTCAGCTTTATTAACAAGGCCCTGAGTTACTGTTCCTAACCTGACAGATTTTGCACTTAGGTGTCGAGTATTGAGCCTACAGCCCAGGCTTGATCTGGAGGTCCATCTGTGGTGTGCTAGCTGAAGGTTCATTGGATTAAAGCCTCCCGGGTGTCCCTGCCTCCCTGCAGTATGCCCGGGTCAGCGTCTAACCCCTCAGCATTTCCCTGTGCGTGCTCATCCTCGGACTCACTGCTGGACTCATCCTGTGCAGCTGCAGCCACTGCGTCGACATCTTCATCGTCCACTGCGTCCCCCCTTTCCAGCGCAAGATTGTGGAGAGTGCAGCATGTAACCACTATCATCGACACACGATCTGGGGGTACTGGAGTGCGCCCCCTGAGCGGTCCAGGCATCGGAAGCGCATCTTGAGAAGAACGATGGTTCTCTTTCCACAGCCCTTGTGGAGGCTCCTATTGTAGCGCTGCTCAGCTTCTGTTCTTGGGTGGTGGAGAGGCGTCATGAGCCACCTTCTGAGGGGATAGCCCTTGTCACCCAGCTGCCATCCATCCAGCCGGGTTGGAGCACTGAAGAGCCCTGGCACCTGGGAGTGTCTGAGGATGGAGGCGTCATGGGAGCTGCCTGGGCACCTTGCAGAGACTTGTAGAATCTGCATCCTGTGATCACACACTATCTGCATGTTCATGGAGTGGAAGCCCTTCCTGTTGATGAAGGCACCGGGCTCACCTGCTGGCGCCTTGATGGCCACATGTGTATAGTCTATAACACCCTGGACACAGGGGAAGCCAGCAATCACCGCAAAGCCACTGGCTCACTGTGTCTGGCTTGCCTGGTCCGAATGGAAGTGGATGAAGGTCAATGCACGGCTGAACAGAGCGTCTGTAACCTGCTTGACACAAGTGTGGACAGCTGATTGGGAGACACCACAAAGATCACCCACCGAGCCCTGGAAGGAGCCAGAGGCATAGAAGTTGAGGGCAGCTGTGACCTTCAGAGGCACTGGCATGGGGTGTCCACCCACACAGTTAGCGGAGATCTCAGGCCCAATCATCTGACAGATATAGTTGACTGTCTTCCTTGAGAGATGGAGCCTCCTTCGGCACTGCACCTCAGACATATTGAGGTAGCTGCTTCCCTGCTTGTATTCCCTGGGCAGCAGGAAAGTGGCGTCTTCTGCAGCCCCTTCCGCCTTGGTCCACCTCTTGGCCATGCGCCCCTTGTGCCTGCGCCTGTCCTCCCAAAGGTGGGTCCCCCAGAGGTTGAATGTGCACTCCTGGCCTCCTCCTCCTTCTTGCCCTCCCTTCCTCCTCAGAGGATCTGCCTCCAGTGGACAGTTCAGCTCCCATTCCCAGGCTAAAGGAAGGCTTCCTGAAACCTGCAGGCCCGGAAAAGATTCCTCAGAGAGTGCTGACACGAGGGTTGAGAGTCCAGACAAAGCAGCTGGTATGAGTCTTGAAGTACTGCAGGTTACACAGGCAAGTTTCAATAACTGAAAAATAAATACCCAACTGAGCACACTTGCAACTCCAGTGAGCCCTCTTATCCCACCCGTGGATGAGGTTTATACAAACGTGTCCTATCCGCCTTCCCATTGCGCCCGTGCGCCGACCCAAAGATTGCATGGGCGCCGAAAAATAGGCGTCGATTGGTGAGTCAAGGGCCTTAAGTGGCCTGTTAATTAATGGCGGGCATGTATTGGACATCATCGCGCGCCTGCCCAACGAAACATTGCGATGGCGCGCGGTGACGTCAGGACGCTCGCCCGATGTCACAGCGTGTCATTTTACGCGTGGACGTGCGGGGCCCACCCCCACACACCAACAGGAAAATTCTGCCCCTGGTCTCCTTGTTGAACACTTATCCATCGAAGCGATGGCAGAATCCATCATGAATGTTAGGAAACCTGTCAACCAACCTGCGCGCAGCAAACTCCCACAAAGAGCAATGTGATAATGGCCAGTTAATCGGCTTCAGCAATGTTGCCTAAGGAATAAAAATTGACCGGGCACCAGGGATAACTCTCCTGTTTTTCCTTGGATAGAGTGGTGGGATCTTTTACACTTACCCGAGGAGGCCTCAGTATAACATCTCATCCGAAAGATGGCAACTCTGACCGTACTACGCTTATATTTTGAGCCTCAAGTCTCTGAAATACAACAAGGCCCTACAACCATCTGACTCAGCGGCAAGAGGGCTACCCATTGAGTCATGACTGACCCTTGTTCTATAAATACCAAAGAGGCTGTATAAAGTGTAATGTGCTAATCACCAAGACAGCTGTAGCCACAGAGAAACTGAATATAACTGATTAAAATTAATGGAAGGAATATTTCTATTGTAGAACATTGTGCAGTAGTGTTCAGCGCATTCATTTTCATAAAAACCTTCATTAAAAGTGAACAGGTTTATTATAGAATGAAATGGTTTGTTGCAGACACTCCCAAAACACTTTATACTCCCGAAACTTTATTTTTCTCTAGCTCTGAAGAAGAGTCATATGGACTCTAAACGTTAACTCTGTTTTTCTCTCTCTCCATAGATGCTGCCAGACTTGCTGAGTTTTTCCAGCACTTTGTTTTTATTTCAGAATCCCAGCATCTGCAGTAATTTGCTTTTATTTGTACTCCTGAGACACTTATAATCATTTGAAATAAAGTCCAGACACACCATCTTAGCCATTTACAACTTTCTTTTTTTAAATAATTTACTAAAAAGAGAGTGTTTACTGCAGGAAGAATGCTTAAGTTTGTCATAAACATTGCCAGCAATCATGGAGAAACCAGCCAAAGAGTTTTTAGGAATTTATCCATTGAAAGGACAGCTCATCAGCTTGAGGTACAAAGACTGATGTTATTAACAGATGCTAGTAAGAATGGGTGAAGCAAACAGATCCAAGAACTGGAGTGGATTCCAAAAGATCTTTCCGCTGGGAAAGTGTGCTGAACTGTAGAAAATCAAACATCAGGGACTCTGACCTCTACCAGACTGGACTTGTTTCCACTGGAGTTTAGAAGAGTGAGAGGTGATTCGATTGAAGTATGCAAGATCCTGGACGGCCTTGACAAGGTGGACTTGGAAAGGATGTTCCCTCTTGTGGGTGCGTCCAGAACAAGGGGGCACTGTTTTAAAATTAGGGGACGCCCTTTTAGGGCAGAGATGAGGAGAAATCTTTTCTTTCAGAGGGTTGTGCGACTTTGGAACTCTCTGCCTCAGAAGGTGGTGGAGGAGGGGAGCTCAATGAATATTTTTAAGGCAGAGGTAGATTGATTCACTTGCAGAACAAGAACCAAAGGTAACTGGGGTTAGATGTGAAAATCGAAACACCAGCAGATCAGCCATGATCTTATTGAATGGTGGAGCAGGCTCGAGGGCCAAATGGTCTATTCTTGTTCCTATTTCTTATGTTCTTATGTATATGGTCATTGACATGGACACAGGATGTAAACTTTTTGCAGCAGGTTGTCAAAGAAAAACAGTTTAAATCTGTAGTATGGATTATACGGCATGTTTTTATTTATTTATGTAAATTGTAAATCAGAAACATCAAGCAATTGGGGGTACAGTGGATAACCGGTACCAGCACAGTTAAGGTAATGCTTCATTTTACTAATTGAGGTAAATTGAAAATTCATCTGACAAGCTGTTAAAACCACATAAACTTTGACAGAGCATAAAGAGGATCATCACTGAAGCCAGCACTCCTGGGCAGAGTCAGGCGAGAGGGAGGAAAAGGGTGTAGCAGCATCTTTTTTCGTGATGCTTCATTAAGCATATCTACTATCTAAGCTTTTTGGCCCATGGTACTCGAGTACCAGCTGTTCCATAGTATCTCATCCAACTAGCCATTCATCAGCCTAGAAGGTCAAGTGTTGATGGATTAATCCAACTGTTCGTAGCCAAGCCCAATTTATACATACGTAAAATCACACACACACTGACATAAAATACAGAAAAGTTAAAAGGCAGCTGTGGTTAAAATTCATGCTCCCGCCTAAATTGACACAAATGTTGAGGTTTTTGTCGACTGTCGCCAAAATTACAGAATTGAAAGAGGAGCCAAAAACCACATAATTCAAAGATGGTGTGATTGATTCAGTCAAGACTGACAGCTCCTTTTCCAGTTGCGCTGTCAGTTCAGTGCTAAAAACCCGGCAACTTTTTCAACAGCACGCACGTGGGTTGAATTGTTCAAATCAGATGTGATCAGTTTGGAAACATTTTAGGTCAGGTCAGGTCAGGTCAGGTCAAGATAGCTCCCGGAGCACTGGGAAAAAATAAAATAACAGGATCGCAGCGGGGTAGATTCTCAACTTGCTACCCAGACGTAAAAATAGCATTGCAGATCAGTCACCTGTTATGGAAACTGCCCAATTTTAATTTCCATAGTGGCCAATCTATGGTTTTACACTTGGCAAGCTGAAAATCTATCCCACTGCATATACAAGACATTCATTAAATAAATATGTTTCAGTGGGAAAATTGCAAACATCTTTGTTTTCTCTTTTTCCAAAAACAAACATTATTTCTACTGCAAATGTTACATATTACTCTCATTTATTCACTTGTCATTCGTTACATAAACGTACCCACAGTTAAAGTAGGGACAAAGAGCTGATGTGGTAATGGTCTGCCACATTTTATGTATGGGACAAAATCTTGTGGTAGCAGAGGATAATACCTGTAACTTAAGTAATTAGTAGAAATAAATCTTGGAGATCCCTGAAGGCTTATCTGAATGTTAGGGCTGGTGAAGACATTTCTTAGAGCATGGGGAATTGAGAATCAATTAAGAAAGTAATCTGAATACAGAAGCAAAGAATCTCGAAGTGGGTAGAAATGAATCAAAACATTCACAATCATTTGGAGCAAAAAATACAGGAAAAGTAACAGGTCATGAGGGTTTTGTACACAGGAAGCATGTCCATTTTAATCCGAAATACCATCATTTCCTGCCTTTCCGAATAGTTCTGCCAAAACTTTCCACGCAAAGTTGGAAGGTTCAAAACATTAAGTCTGTTTTAGAAGGCCAAGATGTGGCCTTACAGAAGACTTCAAGAGGTTTTGAGAGTAGATGACGAAAAACTACTCTCCCTGGTAAATGGGTCAATAGCCAGGGGTGATAGACCTAAAATCATAGATCTAGAGCGGAGATGTGGAAAATAAATTCACTCAGAGTTACTGGAACACTCGACTTGAAAATGTGGTGTAAGCTGGCTCCATAAGTAATTTTGAATGGGAGTTGAACAGGGAGAATGAGAAACGTGCATGATTATAGACAAAAAGGCAGGAGTGTTGGACTATGCACGATTGCCATTTCAAAGACCCAGCACAGGAATGACGGGCCGAATGGCCTCCTGCTATGTTATGTGCTACCATGGTAAAGGTGATAGCACCATGCTTTTAAATGATTTCTGTGAATAAAATGGACATTGACCATAAAAGTGTACAGGGGCCAAAGGTAGGTAACGTAAACATTATAAAACATGGCATTAATGTTTAATAGAATTCCAACTCCTGGAGCCCAGCGATGAATGTGGGAGTTTTGGCTTCAGTGCTAACCATAAGTCTATATATTTTGAAATGTGTGCAAAGTAAATTGGTAGTCATTTGAAATTTTGATGCTGTCGCGTACTTGAGCTGCAGTGGCCCGTGTACTTGAACTGTATCCAGCCCTAGTACACGGGCCATTGCAGATGAGCTCTACAACTTAATGGTCAGTTGAATAGAAAGGGATATTCTTTCTGTACAAATACACTTTATTTGGGAAACAAGAGTGGGTGTTCTTTGTTAAATAACTGTTTAACACAATAGCTTGCTTTGTTCTGTGGATGGCCCAACAAGACTATAATTTCCAACTAAGTGACAGACTCAAAATGAAACTTGCCGACATCTCCTACATCAATAAAGTATATCTTTGTTTGCCAACCTTATTTGATTTAGGCTTCCTTACATCCTAATCAAAAGTCAAAGTCTAAGGGAACTTGATTGCCGTTCACCTGCTCCTTGAAGGCCACCAAGATAAATGCTGGAAACGCTACGGAGTTTCACTGTCGGGCAGAAATCTGCTGACAGTGGGTTAATCATCCATGTTACACCCCACTGATCCCCCCCTTATGTTTGGTATCAGTACAGCTAGCGTTGAGTCATTTAAAGTGCGAGTTAAAAGAACGGTTAAAAGCAGTACAGGGTGCTGCATTGCTTTAGTTACTCCTTATCTGCTATTGATAATGAATCAGTTCCGTAACTTTTGGCTAAACATAACACTGATAGGCTGGTTATCCTGCCACATTCTGGAAGTCTGGATCATAAGCAAAGGATTTGGGCAGAATCGTCCCAGAAGCGCAGTAGCAGGCAGGAATAAAGACGATTTGTCCGCCGGCCGCCATGGCGGATTTTCGCGCCGTATCGTTCCCTTCCCGCCTCATTAATAATGCAGCCACAAGCTGTCTCGCTCCTGGGCAGCCTCTGATTTGTCTGCCACACTGTTACCTTGCTGCTTCCTCACTCTGGGCACTATAGTTAAACTGCAGTCACGCGCACACTTCTCAATGTTCGCCGCCCAGGACTGCTCTGGTGAAAACATGGCCCCAAAAGCTAGAAAGAGTGTAGCCCCCTGATTCAGTGATGTATCCCTTTTAGATGTCGTGGAAGCCTGCTGCGATGTCCTTTCTCCCCCCCCACCCCCCACCCCACTCTGGCTGCAGGAGGCCCATCAGTCTCACCACCAGTGTCTTTATACAGGACAAGATCATGCACAATCAACGACGGAAGTCCCAGACCAGGGCTGAAGTGCCGGACATCAAGGTCCTCACTCCGTTCGAGTGTCACGTGTTGGAGCTGGCCAGTAGACTGTTCCTGGCTTTCCTGATCCTGGGCGAAATGCACAAAGTTCTGTGCCTTTGTGAAGGTGGCGTCCGTGATCTCCTGGATATACGTGTGTGTGGAGGCTTGCAAGATCCCGCACAGGTCACCTGTGGAGCTCTGGAAGGAGCCACTAGCGTACAAATTGAACGCCGCAGTCACTTTCACGGCCACTGACAGTGGATGCCCTCCATGTCCCCCTGGTGCCAAATCCTGCAGCAGGTGTCATATGTGACTGACCAGTTCCCTAGACATACGCAGTCTTCGGCGACACTGGTTCTCAACCATCTGCAGGAATGACAGGTGCCGTCTAAAGATCCTGGGTCTGGCGAGTTGCCTACGAGCTACGGCTCTCTGTAGGTCTTCAGCTGCGTACACAGCAGGCCCTGCCGCCCCTTCAGCTTGAGGGAGGAGCTCCTCTCTTTGTCGAGCCAGGCACCTCCGCCGCTCTCTTGTCCTTCTTCTCTGCTCCCTGTAAGCCATGAGGCTTATCGCTAAATCACCAGGCTCCATGATCCTGCTGTTCTCCTTCTGCAGGATCAAAGAGAGAGAGATGTGTGGGTTGGCATGTGTGTCCTAAGGGCCTCTCCTGGTTAAGTCTGAAGGCCCATTCAAGCATGTCAGAGAGTGCTGGCCACCACTTGGATAGCCAGTGTGCAGTGCGCTCATTGGCTGTCCGAAACCCCACCCACCTCTGCCCCACTCCACCTGTTTGACTGGTGGCAGCTTCGGCCACTGGACTGCACGCTGAGCTCTCAGTTTGGACGCAGCCATTCTCCTAACCTGCACTGCGAGGCTATTAGCTGGAACCACGGGGGATTCTGGTCCAAACCTGAATAAAGACATTGCAAGGAGCGGTGAGCGCCTCTAGCAGTGACTGCGCCATGGCCGCCTTTCGCAAGGGGATCCTACAACTTGCCCAGATCCTACAGCTTTGCTGTCCCGTAAAACGCACATTAATTTGCAGTCTGCGCCGGAGAGGTGAAAGGTTTTGGAGGCATTTGGAGGAAAAAGCGACTTGCCTGTGTCCCCCACCAATGCACAGCCCCTCTTCCTTGATGTCCTACGGGCGATGCTCGTGAGCGCTGAGCTAGGTTGTATGCACTCAGCTCCCAGTTCCCCTCGGAGTTCAGGTCGCCAGGTGCATGCCTTTTAAAGGCAGTCGTGAAGCACCCCGCTCTGAAATCACACCGACGTGGGCGGTAAATTTGAAATGGGGATTGATTCTGATGTGAGGGCACAATAATGACACACAAATACATTAAAATTAAGTACCCGACGTTGGATGGTGGGAAACGTGGTCCTCATTGAGGTGTGGGGTGGATGATTGCAAACTGGTTCCATGGCTGTGTGAAACCGATTTGTGCCCTGCCCATATTGTCCGCTCATGCCCGCCACCACTGGGACCAGACAATTCGCCCTTTGTGACGTAGTCAGTGAGCTAAAGTACGTTGACAAGTGTTTCCCTATGACTCCTGGGCTTGCAACGTCATCAGGTATCGAGTGCAAAAAGGGACGTTCTGGTTTGTAGGGATCCAACGTTGTTTATTCATGTGACCTTTGGTGCTGAGCTTAAGGAAAATTCTGAGTGAAACCTTAAAATGTAAAAATTCCCAATGTTTTGTGAAGCCCACTTATTGAGAAAAAAATGAATTCAGCTTCAACAAACCCCAGTAGCATCTCTGTAGCATCATCCATCACTCCAGGCAAATCCAGATTTGGTCCTCCAGCTAAATATACCATTAAAGTCATGAGTCCCCTATTCCAGCACTCAGACAACATTCATCTCTCGGTTCTGCATGTCAGGATCTTCCCCATTCCTTCATCAGTACAATCCCACACTTTTCCCACTTTAAAGGAATGTAGACTCTTCAAATTCATCCACTTCAGGACTGCATTCATTCGTGAGGGTTAGTAGTTTACACAGAATTTACAGTGTAGGATCAGGCCCTTTGACCCAATCGGTTCACGACAGTGTTTGCCTTCCACGCGAGTCTGATCACACTCTAACATCATCTAACCCCCATCAGCATTCCCTTTGTCTCCCTCATTGCTGTAAGGGTGGCCGAGTTATACTATTAGAGTTGATCTCTAGACACTTCTTTAGTGGAAACATTCATTTACAATATACTCAGCAGCAACTACACGTGTGCTTTCAACTCCAACTCTATCTCTACACTATCTGCTGAGGTAGCCCTCGCTACTCCCCTATTGGTTACTACAGTTCGTGTGATCTTTCCTAACAAGTATTATTCTTAAAGGTACATTACACACCATAATTACTACACTCATGGGCTTATCTAGCTTCATCTTGAATGCATTTATTTATTTAGCCTCAACAAGCATTTCTCAAGGTCTTGGTCAATGGCTATCCTGTGTACCCGGGAGGGAGAGAAGTTCACCGGTTAAAGTTTTCACTAAAGGATGATCACGTAACGCCACCAATCATTCAAATTTATGCATGCATCGGTTATGAAGAGATTTATTGTAAATCGCAGTGATTCAGTCACCCCGGCACATAAGACAACCCCGTTTCTCCAGCTAAAAAAAGAAATCATGTTTTTACACGTTCTCAGTGTACAAGTCAACCCCCCCCCCCGCCCCCCCCACCCACCCACTTTTCAGCCACAACATGCTACACTCGCAAAAGTAGTCAGCCTCAATGTTTCACCCCACAAATGCAAGTTTCACTTGCCGGTACATTATAACTGGGCACAAGGGGTCAAGCAGGTGATATGGGATGTGACGATTTGAAAATGGCGACCACCCATGTCAGCGGTTCACATTTATCCTCGGTGTATCAGTCCACCCCCATTTTTGGTGGGGTTTTTCAAAGTTTCAAAGGTTAACTTATGCACCGACATCTTTTAAAAAAAAAGGAACTGGATTTTGTCTCATGGGAGAATCTGAAGAATTAGTTTTCCATAGCACATGGATTTCCAATGACTCATTTCCTTGTATTTTACAAGTCGGACATCCTTTGGCAAGCTTTCCAAAAATGATTACAAGAGATGAGTCTTACTTTTAAGAAAAAGCAGCACAATGTATGTATTCACCTTCCAGCTGCCATATGGCACTGAAAAGCTATGCATGAATGAACAACTCTGGCATTTTCACTTTACACTTCAATGACAAGGCAAAAAGTCACCCTGAATATAAAAGACTTTCATTGCCATATTTAAAAGCATTTGGATTAGCTCATTCTTTCAGTAATCCCAGGCAAACATAGATAAAGAAATCAGTCTCCAACTAGTTGTAATGTGAATCATGCTTTTTGGTTCAATTCACTTTGCTATTCCCGGTAAAGAGCAATTTCTTTCTCAGTGTTGCTGAGGTATCTCAATCCTTACTCCACACAAATGACTTACTAGATTAACTATGTCTTTGGCACTAAAGTTACCTTAAAACCCTGAGTCCCTGTTTATCTCTGTTTGGTCTTCCCTACCAGCTATAACTGAGAATGCCAAGGTTAATGGTTTAAACATGAGTGCATTAGTGTCGCCTCTTCAACATCCTAGCCCAGATTTTGCGTGTTGGGTGTGGCTCGGTGGGTAGCACTCGAGTCAAAAAGTCATGGGTTCAAGTCCCAATTCAGAGATTTGAACACAAAAATCTTGGCTGACACTTCAGTGCAGTATTAAAGGAGTGCCGCACTGCTGGAGGTGCCATCTTTCAAATGAAACGTCAAACCAAGACCCTGGCCGCCCTGTCATGTGGACGTAAAAGACCTCCCAGCATCGTACTGCAGAACAGGGGAGTTAACTGGTGCCCTGGCCAACATTTATTCCTCAGTCAACATCACCAGAAACAGGTTTTCTAGTCATTATCACATTGCCATTTGTAGGAACTTGCTGTGCCCTAATTGGCTGCCGCTTTTCCTACATTACGACAGTAACTACTCTTCAAAGGCTCTAAAATGCCCTGAAGTTGTGAAAGGCATAAAGTAAATCAAGTCTTTCTTTTCCGCTTTTCATCACGTTCAAGGCTGCCCATGGACTTTGTAGGCTTGTGTGTGGCATCTTAATATTTCTGGAGATAATTTTCAGTGCAGAGCCATCGACATGGGATCTGAGGCATGTGTGAGCATGTTTGCATTCAATGGCTCCATGGAGACACGGGAAACCTGTAATCCTGTTGAATTCATGGGGCAGAATTTTATGGCTGACGCGCGAGTGGCGGAGCCCGCACGTCAGCACGCGACATCGCGATATTGAGGTGGGCGGGCGGGCTATGCAGCTGACGCGTGCCCGCCATTTATTAAAGGCCTTGTTAAGCCAATTTTGAGGAACCCGTGCGATCTTCGCCCCGGTGCACGGGCCCAACGGGCAGGTGGGTAATTGATTTTTTAAGCAAACCTCATCCACGGGCGGGATATGTGGGCTCAGAGGGATTGTTCATGTTTTTTCTGAAGTATTTAATGCAGAAAGTGTTTTAAACTTGCCTGTGTGATTGTTAGCAGTTCAGATTGATTTCCAATCGCTTTCTCTGTACTTTGAAGCTTCAGCTCACCAGTCTGCAGACTGTAATCTTCATCGGGCCTGCAGCTTTCCGGAGGCCTCCATTTAGCCTGGGTATGGGTTCTGACATCGCCGCTGGAGGCAGCTCCTCTGAAGAGGAAGGGAGGGATAGAATAAGGAGGAGGCCAGGAGTGGACCATCAGCCTCCAGGGGAGCCACCTTTGGGAGGACAGGCGCAGGCACAAGGGGCGCAGGGCCAAGAGGTTGTCCAAGGTGGAAGGGGCCGCAGAAGACACGACTATCCTGCTGCCAGGGTATACAGGCGGCGAAGCAGCTACCTCAATATGACTGAGGTGCAGTGCCGAAGTAGGCTCCGCCTGTCAAGGGAGACAGTCAACTATATCTGTCAGATGATTGACCCTGAGATCTCCCCTAACTGTGTGGGTGGACACCCCATGCCAGCAGCTCTGAAGGTCACAGTTGCCCTCCACTTCTGTGCACCTGGCTTCTTCCAGGGCTCGGTGGTTGATCTTTGCAGTGTCTCCCAATCAGCTGTCCACACTTGTGTCAAGCAGGTGACAGACGCTCTGTTCAGATGGGTATTGACTTTCATTCACTTCCGCTGAGACCAGACAAGTCGGGCACAGCGAGCCAGAGGCTTCGCGGCCATTGCTGGCTTCCCCTGCGTCCAGGGTGCTATAGACTGTACACATGTGGCCATCAAGGCGCCAGTGGGTGAGCCCGGTGCCTTCATCAACAGGAAGGGCTTCCACTCCATGAACGTGCAGATAGTGTGTGATCACAGGATGCAGATTCTACAAGTCTGTGCAAGGTACCCAGGCAACACCCACGATGCCTACATCCTCAGACACTCCCAGGTGCCGGGGCTCTTCAGTGCTCCAGCCCGGCTGGATGGTTGGCTGCTGGGTGACTAAGGCTATCCCTTCAGAAGGTGACTCATGACGCCTCTCCGTCATCCAAGAACAGAAGCTGAGGAGTGCTACAATAGGAGCCACAGCACCACAAGGGCTGTGGTGAAGAGAACCATCGATCTTCTCAAGATACGCTTCCGATGCCTGGACCGCTCAGGGGGCGCACTCCAGCACCCCCCAGATTGCGTCTCTGTGATAGTGATAGCATGCTGCACTCTGCACAATCTTGCGCTGGAAAGGGGAGATGCAGTTGACGATGAAGACCTTGATACACATGGATGAGGCTGCACGTGATGAATCGAGCAGTGGCTCAGAGGATGAGGAAGCACAGGGCGATGATGAGGGGCAGCACGCCGACCTGCTACTACACCAAGGAGGCAGGGACACCCGGGACAATGTAATCCAAAGAACCTTCAGCTAGATCCACACACATCGATCAGCAGGACCAGCATTGCCTGGCGCTTCCACACGTGGCACTTAGGTGCTACATCTTCCACCTCATCAGCTGCAACGAAGGGCTTAGTACAGAAACATCAATGTCCACTCAAACATTCATGAGATATCTGTGAAACATACGAATGCAGCACAAAGGAAACACCCTCAGCCATGGTCAGAAAACTGGACTTTATTCCCACCAAAATAAACCACAAACGTCACTCAGACGTACATAATTATATATTCCCTAATCTCGGGCCAACACACAATCACCAGTGACAAACCCGTGGAGTGCCTAACGTGCCTTATGCTTACGTTTGCGGGTGCCATATCTAGGTGCCGCCCCATCGCTCGGAGTGGCTTGTGAGCCAGCCTGCTGACTCTGCTGTTCTGTTGGCCTCGATGACCTTGGCGGCCGTCCTCTGGCCCGTGGAGCCTGTGATGGCCCCGCCTGGGAGGGAGTGGCCAATCCCAGAATAGGCACCTCCCCAGTTGTCGCAGCCTCAACGAATGCAACGGTCACTGGCAGAGGGGCAGAGGAGCTGCTGTCCTCATCCGGAGTGCCCTGAGAGGAGCTTGCAGTGACAACAGGCAGCTGCTGCGCCGATGTGAGGTTACATTGGACCTCCCTACTCACCACAGATGGATGGGCACCAAGCTGCGACACCTGGTGCCCAGAACATCTCCCACATAGCGCATGACCACCTTTGGCCATTAGCGCTGTGAGGGCTTGCAGGTCAGAGCGTAACCCAATCAGAAGATTCTCAATCTGATCGAAGCCCCTCTCCATGAGAGTCGCCAATCTCTCAGTGGAGGAAGCCTGAAGCTCTGTCCTGAGGTTCATGCCTTCACTGACACTCTGCCTGGACTCCTCCTCCACAGAGACCAACTGAAGCACACCCTCATGCAACCCTGCCAGATGCTCCTGCGCACCTTGTCGCTTGTCCTGCAGCTGCTGCATGGCCGACATCTCCAGGAGGCACATCATCACTGCCCAGCTCAGCATGTGCCTGGTCCCCTGCAGTCCTCCAGCTGCTCGCGCCATCGGCACTCTCTGTCCGTGCCATCTCCTCCAGCATTTGTGAAGTACCCTCTCCACTGTGACCCGGGACACTAGCCGACGTTAAATTCCCCACTGAAGTGGTTGTTGCTGCGCTGGTGCCTGGCTGGCTGAAAGGATGTGACGCAAGTTGCAAGTCTTGGCCCTCAGGTGTGGAGAGGGGGCTCTGGTCTTGGTGGCCGCAGCCATGCGGTGGTGATGCTGAAATTAACAAGAAGGACAGAGCATCAATTAGCGTTCAGTCAGTAACACCTTTCATCACTTTTCCCCCCAGCCTCATAAGTTGCTCACCCTTCAAGAATCTAAGGAGACGAACATTGGTGAGGTGGTAAATAGTCAAGAGGAGGCCCAAACATTACATGCGCATACAGACAGGCTGGTCAGATGGCCTAAGGAATGCCACATGGAATGTTATTTTGGTAAGTGTTCGGTTAAACAGGAACATAAGGTGTTTGACAAGGTCGAAGCCAGACTTGCCTTTATTAGCTGAGGAATAGAATGTAGGAAAAGGGAGGTCATGTTGCAAGTGCAGGAAACACTGTCGAGGCCACATCTACAGTTCTGTGTTCAGTTGTGACCTGCGCTTCATGGAAGGGATGGCATTGGAATGGAGAGAACGCAGAAGTTCCTGACCTGGATGCATGCTGGCCTGCAGAGTTGCAGTGATGAGGAAACATTGCATATACTTATGATATTTGCCGTGGAGCACAGGAGATTTACAGGTCACATTATTGACCTTCATACCGCTATGAGAGACACAGAACGGGTGGACAGAAGGCAACATTTCCCCTTGGCGCAGGGATGACTAATGTGGTGGCATTTATTTAAGTTAAGTGCCATGAGGTTGACAGGTGAGGTGCTGAGGACCATCAATAAGACATGTGTTGGAGTTCTGAGTATGTGTCGAGCTGCCTCCCCTGGAGGTTGCCCTCAGACTACTCAAATGTGACAAACACCAACATGTGCTGCAGGGGAGAACCCATCTTCTCCTCAACCACTAAGGCTGATGTAAGCATGGTCACTATCTGTTTGCCCACCCAGCGTGTGCCAAATGCCCAATGCAGTAACGACACTAAGACGTGGGGTGGAGGGGGGGCCTCAAAGGCTAAGGCTACCTGCTGGGTAAAATGGCCAAGGCCGACATGGTACTCACCCTTCCAGAGAGCAGCAAATCATTGAAGCGCTTGCGGCACTGTGTTCCTGTGCACCACACATCGTCATGAGGGCTGACAGCCTCCGCCACCTCCTGCCACGCCTGCCTCTGTCACGTGGGGGGCCCTCCTCCTCCCATCCTCCGGAAACAAGGACGACGACAGCAAGGCAGGTATCTGAGAACCGAGGGGCACAATGGCCCCCCCTGCTGGCCTACCCTGCAGCCTGCACCCCTCCCTCCTCCTCTTCCGCTGCCCTCACCTCTTGTGCTGCCCGGTGACTGGCCATAGTGAAGAGCCTAAAGGAGGCTGCCTGGCCGCTCTTTATACAGACTGTCGGTTCCCCATTGGAACTGGCGGTCTGAACACGCCCGCCGCTGATTTAATTTTCCTGATGAACACGGGAGTCAGAACACCGCTGGTCGGGCCTTAATTGGCCCACCCGCGCAAAATGGCGGCGCGGCCCGTTTCAGCAGCGGCAATCGGCTGCCCGCTCGCCCGTCAAGTGTAAAATTCAGCCCATGATCTCTGAGCCTCTGGTCTTCTCTGGCAATAGGGAATGATTGTATAGTCATTCCGCAGAGCTTATAGGGCCACGGGGACCTCCCTCATGCGGAGGGGAGGTCTCCTTTGCACAGATGTGAGACTATCAGCTGTGGCAACCTGGAAGGTTCCAGCAGCATTAGAACTACATGACCTGACTGCCAGAGGTAATGCTATCCTGGTTATGTTGCGACATCAGAATCTTCCTTCCACGAAGCTACAAATCTCTCAAAAGATAAAGCACAGTTTCCTTGTGCACTGGTCTTGCATCACGTGAATGTGATGTAGTGCTCTCTGAAGACTGGATGGATGAGACCTCTTGTTACGATTCTTCATCACCCTCCATTCCCTCTCTCCTGAAGCAGCTGATGCTGCTCCGCCTGGTCTCATCTCCTCCTCCAAGTTCTCCTGCAGGCCACGGGGGACCCTTAGCAAGCTGCCAAGGAACAAGTACCCTTTCTCCTGGTGACCCCTTTAAGGAGTACAATAAGGTAGAGTAGCAAATGAACATTGAAAGCTGAGCATGGCTTTAAGTAGTACTCAAAACCCTCCGCAATGACTTGTTTACTCTGGTTCAGTCAGTCAATGTTAGGAGAGGTGGTTAAATGAAGTGTTAACCATGAAAATAAGATATAGACTCACTCTTCCAAAGCACATGCTTTCACCTCGGGAACTTAACATTTCATCGGAAGAAATAAAGCAAACATTGTTCACTTGAGAAAAAACAATTCTGCTAATTTTACTAGATGGTTGAGTCCCAGAGTTGACCTTAGTGCTACCATGATTATTGATATGAAACTAATCCTATTCTGAGTGATAAACTGTTACTGATGTAGGTTTACAACTTGGATTTACAAGTTACATGTGTGCATGTGTGGCGTGAGTGTGTGTGGGGTGAGTGTGTGTGTGAGCTGTACGCAGTTAGTGTTTTATTGTCACCGTCTCTACTTTTTCCTCAATTCTGCTAATTTTATTAGACAGTTGAGTCACAGGATTGATCTCAGAGCTATCATGATTATTGATACGAAACAGTTTATGCCAATTTTAAAATAGTCAACCATTTTCCAGTCTAGCTATGTAATTGGGTTTGGGCCCCAGACAGGCAGCAGCTTGTGCACTCTTAACTTCCCCGAGGCGGGCTGATCCTAGCTTTGATTTAACTGATTCGCTTTCTGTTCAGCTGGATTGAATATTCTGGCATGGGTGAGAGTTCTCTGGTCCAAGTTCTGTGGAGTCAGGAATGCCTGCCTGCAACAGAAAATTTCCCAGATATGGCAAGAGCCAAGGGTGGGAGAAATCACCAGCATGAAGCGACGGACTGGGGGCTGGTGGCGTGGTTAAGATAGTCCCCGATAATGTCGAGGCGGGGTGGGGGTGGGGGGTGGGGGGTGGAGGGGTGAACAAAAGGGAAGGAATTGCTTCTGAAAAGGAGGGAAAGTGGCGACTGAGGGAACCGACTTAAGGGTTAAATATAGATAAAGCCAAATGCAAATTATTTTTCTTAAAATTTCTTAAATTAATAATTTATTTATAATGAAGAGTATGCAATTTATAATGTCGATTTTTGGGAGAAATCTGTGTACCAGGGTACAGTGCAAGGGGTGGCACTTTGCCCACACTGCTCAATTTTAAAACATTCAGCCTGCAGCCAAGAGTGTCATTTGTTTATTTCTTGGCATGAGGAATTGTTATTTTTATTTACACAAAATTCTTATCGGCAATTATGTTATTTCCATTCAAAAACTTGCCATAATTGAAGATGCATTGAAACAGACCGGTTTAATTCTTTAATCTAAACCATCACTGAAGATCCATGTTGCACAGGTATGAACAGCATGACTTTGGGTTCTCAATGTGATGTAACCTGAGGCACGAGGGCCAGATTTTGCCGAGGGAAAAAACAACGACATGTGAATATTATAAAGTGAAAGTTGTCCAGCAACTTGTAGTGGAAACGGGAAGAGATACCCCGTGAATTGCGAATCACTACAAGTGGCTGGCCAATTCGTATAGCTCCATGTTAGCATCATGAAAATGGCATTGTGCGCTTAACCTCCCTGTGAAGTTGTTTGATTTGCACATTAATTGTCCATTATACCTACTCCAGAAATGTAAGTCTAGCAAATAAGAACGTAAATACTCCTTAAATGACACAATTGTTAATGGCTGCCAATCAACTTTTCTGGCTTAGGAAATGAGCAATTAAAATGCTGTCATATTCCTTCAGGCTGTGAATGCTTTTAGGAGATGTTTAAAAAGTCAAATTCTAAATTGCATTTTCTTTTGCTTTTCCTTCCTCTCTTTTCTGTTCTCCATCAAATTTTTATTCCCATTTCTTCATTTCTCTTTCTGTCCCTGATTTGACAATGAATTCATCCACTCTAATTCATCCTGCTTCTCAGTCTTTAAATCTCAAAGAGGTACAGTGTTGGCTCTGTTGTCCAGAGGCCCCAGTGCCTTTCACTGCGCTGTTATCATCTGTGCTTCCAGCAACTTTGTGGGTGCAAAGTTTTAAAACCTAAGCATGGACAACCACATCTAGTTAACAATGCATGCTGTGAGGTGTCCCACTCCAGCACAATTTGGCCCAAGGAATCGATTGAAAAGATTTTCACTGTAAAACAGTTGTGGTGGCGTCAGGGCAGTTGTCCTTTGGTCACAACACATCAGCATTCATGACATTTGTTGTACGGAAGAGTAGACATTGTAGACTGTGGCTGGATTTTAAAATAAAATGAAAAGAATTTCTAGGTTATTCTTCATCGTTTTGGCTTCTCTTGTAGCATGCATCTTTCCTGGGTGAGAGTATGGACCAAGGCCTTCTAAAATTGATTTGTAGCCCATCACAGAAAATGAGCAACACTATCCAGAGCTAGTATCCTGGACCCAGCTCCCTCACATTAACATGAGGAATATTAAACATATCAATGTGCCTCCCCTCCACTGTGTCATGGTCTACTTCATTCTCCTCTTCGCTGACCTATTTTAACTCTCCTTACCCCTATTTTGGCCCTTCTTACATCACCACCCAACCTCCCCACTCCAATGGCTCAAAATTAAAATTCTTACCTTTATGTTTAAACCATCTAAGATCTTAACCTCTGGCCTCTTCGAGCCTCCAACCTCTTCTGCACCCATCCTTTCCATTTGGTGGTGGTGCCAACAGCTACCTAGATCTCACTCTCTGGAATTCCCTCCAAAAACCCTATTGCCTCTCTACTTCCCTCACCTCCTTTAAGATCCTTCTTAAAAACCTCCTCCTTGATCAAGATCTTGGTCACTTTTCTCCTTGGTTTTAGTCTTGGAGTCCATTTACCCTCAGACCACTGTTAAGTGCCTTCAGATATATTCTACATTAAGGTGCTATAAAAATGCAAGGTGTTATTAGGTGGCCTTCAACCATCATACTTTCTTAGCTTTCTTTTTCTTAAAGGAGTATTCGATTTCCAATACCTCAACTGTTAAATGTACCACCCAGTGAGTCACAGACTTATGGGTCAGAGGCTCATAAAGTCATATCATGGATTCCTCTGATCTAATCTCAGCTGGGGCAATTACAATTGACACCTATTTATTCACTTCTTGTGGTTTGTTTCACATAAGCAATTGAGAAGAGTCAACACTTTCTGAATGTAAAACAAAAACAGAATTACCTGGAAAAACTCAGCAGGTCTGGCAGCATCGGCGGAGAAGAAATCAGTTAACGTTTCGAGCCTTCATGGCCCTTCGGCAGAACTGAAGCATAGTTAGGAGAAGGGAGAAATATAAACTGGTTTAAGGTGGGGGGGGGGGGGGGGGGAGAGAGAGAAATTGAGGGTGTGGTGATTGTGGAGATAAGCAGTGATAGGAGCAGATAATCAAAAGATGTCACAGACAAAAGGATCAAAGAGGTGTTGAAGGTGGTGATATTTGTCTAAGAAAAGTGCTAATTAAGAATGGAAGACAGGATACTCAAAGTACAGCTCTAGGGTGGGGTGGACAGACTAACAAGGTTTTAGTTTTAGATCTGAATGTGTTTCCTTATGAGTGTAACACAATTGTGACTAAGAGATTGGGATTTTCATTACAAGCTACCCACAACGAATAACAAGGATACAAAAGCTGAATCGTCTTCAGTAAACCTAGCATGTCGCATTTTATGGGCGGCATGTTATTTTTTGGATGCCTTTCGCATTAATGTTGAATTCCCCTGATGCCTCATGCTCCTCCTGCTGGTCATCGGGAATGAAATGCCTGAACAAGGAAAACTACAGTCAGCTTGACATCAGAATGTTGTCAATTTTAGATTAATATTTAATGCACCAGTCTCAAGGTTATTTAAAGATAACAGGATTTGGCACTGAAAACCCGTCAGTCCAGAAAGCCTTCCACCACATGCAGAGAAATATTGTTAAGGGCAGAAAAGTTGTAACCTGTTCACTGATGAAAACAGAAACGGCAGCTGGAGTTAGGCTATGTGCACTGTTCTTCCATTTCTCCCTGTACATACAACTGTGGATTCCGAACAGTTAGATGAGAGTGAAAAGATAATTTTAAAAAACGTAACCAAGGTACAAGTTACAATAAGAAGTTGGCGGACGATTGACACGAGCTGAAGAAAACCATAGTTTGTCAAGTGCAATGCTTAAAATTATAGACATCAGGTCATATAACAGATAGGGAAAATAAAGCAACTTTCAAAAAAACACCCAGATTTTTACATGGCTGTGATTTATGTGCAGGCTAGTTAAAGAGCTGTGGGTCAAAAATACATTACTGGAGGGAAGCTTTTGTCTTTCAGCAATGCGTGCACTGGTGCTACTTCAGAAGCAGCAGTCCCTGCCGCCCTTTGAGAGTGCAATTAAAGTATTTTAAAACAAATCCAGTATGTATTGTCCCCTGCAAACAAGTAATTCCTGTTCCTGTCAATCTTTTATATATTACCCACAGAGAAATTGACTAATATTGGTCAAGATTTTTACAGTGGAATTTCAGCCCCTTTTTCAAACATTTGAGCAGAGTTCCTTCACAGCACTCGATCATCACTTGCTAAACACTGAGGCTGAAAATCTCGTCTTCAATAATTTTAGTGAAGATGTAGCTGTGAACCCAAATTAGCAATGTTTTAAACTATTTTTTAATATAAAGAATCTGGATATTAACTTTGGTCTTATTATATCACAGTGGTTTCTTCAGATACATTTTCTGTCATGAGGTCAGAGTTGAACTAATTCACACTGTGGGAAAATATACCTGCATTTTTGTCAGCACGATAGCCTTAAATTTAACCCTTTAATAGTAGGGTTGTTTTGGTTTCTTAGGCCAGGATTTTTCCTATGGCGGGTGGGCTGGGCGGGAACAGAAACGGGCGCAGAGCCAATCACCGCCATGCCGCCAGTTTATGTGGGCGGGCCAATTAAGGCCTAGCGTAATACGTGGCTGGTAGCGCTCAGAGCTCCCTGTGCAGGCGAGGGGGAAGGAGGGAGAGTCGAGGCCAGCTGTGCACTTCAATTTCCCTGAAGCAGGGAGCTGCCTCAGGGAGATTGAATAACTAATAAAATAATGAAAGAAAAGATTAAAAAATTTATTTAAACATGGTCCCCCATTCATGTGACTCAGTCACATGAGGGGACATGTTTTTATATCTACTAAAATGTATTTATTTATTTAATAAAAAGGTTCAGGAAACCTCATCCCGCCGTGGATGAGGTTTCCTGAAAAACACGAAGGCCGCTTAGGCTTTTCACCTGCCCGCCAACCTTAAGTTTGGATAGGCAGTGTTCTTAACTGCTTTAATTAATTTCTTAATAGCCTTAATAGGCTGTTTACATTTCGGTGGGTGTGCAGCCGACTCCGGTGCACACCTGAACGAAATATTGTGCGTCATTTTACGCGTCGGCGTGTTGGGCCCACCCCACACGCTGACTCGAAAATTCCGCCCTTAATGTCAGTGTCTCTCGTAAAGCAATCCCTTAAGCATTGAAATACTTTCTTCTGCTCCCAAACCAACCAAAACCATTTTTACTCATTTTAGCCACAGAAACCACAGTGAGTAAAAGCACGCTAGATTTAAATGTTTTACCCAACTCTTTCGGTTCTGCAACATGGACCTGCATCCCACCTCTTTTTACAAATGAACTTCAGTCCTTTCTCTACTGCCATGTTAGCTGTGTGTGGAGACACAGGGCTGCTTTGTTAACCAGAGATGATGATAAGCTGAGAACTCATTCCAACAGCCACAAAATGCTGCAAGATAGTTTTGTTTCACTCCATTTATTAAATGCCAACAGTTCCCCTTCCCGCTCAACTGGAGAATAAAATCTCTTTGTCATTTGCATCGGCCCCAGGCAAGTGAACAGATAGTGAACTTGCTGCAAATCCTAAATTAATGGTGCCCCATAACCAACCACGAAATAATCTTTTTTAACATCTTGATAAAATGCTGTTGGGAACAGATATTTGATACTACCAGAGCCAACCGTACATAATAATATAATGGACAAATGTTGCCCCTTGAATTGCTGACTTTTTGTTTGCATATCCTGAGAGGGGGTGTCAGAGGTGTGGAAAGCAAATACCTGTTTCCCAGAGACCCTCCAACTAGGATCAGCAGTTCACTGGTATATGAAAAGAGGAGAGTACTAGGACGTGACAGATATTCTCTTTCACTGCCACTCCATTATATAATTGTGCCTTAAAAAGATGCAACAGTAAATTTCAATGCCCGCCACCAAGCTCTTCTGAACACTCCCTCTACCACTAGTAGCAGCAGTGCATACCATAGACAAGGTGTACTGCAACAACTTGCCAAGGCTTCTTTGATAGCACCTTCCAAACGCACGACTTCTACCACCTAGAAGGAGAAGAGCAGCAGATGCATGGGAACACTGCCACCTGCAAGTTCCCCTCCAAATCCCACGCCCTCCTGTCTCGGTCAAAATCCTGGGCCTTCCTACCAAACAACGGCACAGGAGTGCCTACATTACGAACTGCAGCACTAAGTAGCAGCTCACCATCTCTTTCTCAAGACCAATTAAGCATGAGCAATAAATGATGGCTTTTTAGTGATGCCTACATCCTATGAATGAATAATTTTAAAAAAACACAAACGGCTACGTTAAAAGCAATGTCCTATCATTGAGACAAACACACCTACAGCCACAGAATGCTGATAAATTCCTTCATATCTTTCACGTAGGAATATTAGAACCATCAGTAATCAATACCAATCATTTATTCTGTACTTCCCACTGATTCAATACACTATCAATAAGCTACTGCAAGTAATCAAACCTCTGATTGACTGATACACAGTTCTCTTACAATGACTTTCTTCCACTGTCCAACTCATTAGGGCAGCCCTCACTTAATTCCGATATCCAGGTAGGGTGGAACATCTTCAGCAATGGTTTCTCTTCTCGCCCCTGTGCCATTACAGAAGGATATATCCTTGGCACTCTCCCCCTTCTTCCTCATCTACATGCTTGCCCTTGGCAGACATAGGGTTAGCTTCCACATGCACATTCATGACACACAGCCCTGCCCCTCCAACACCTGCACGGCTTCCCTCTGTCAGCCTGCTTGTCCAACATCTAGCCTTGCATGAGCCACAATTTCTTGTAGTTGAACAATGGGGGGACTCAAGTTATTTTCTCTGGCTCTTGGTGAAAACTGCAGTACAGAACATGTGTTTAGAGTTTATAAAAGTTAATGGCTGCAGAGCACAAAGGGGCTTTGTGATATTTGTGGGAGATTGGATGAGCCACTGTGCAAAAAGCAGAACAGAGCTGTGTCCAGGCATTCATTGTTTCTCCTGGCTAATGGAGGAACTGTCTGAAAGGAAAAGTACTTTCAACCATGGCCATGCTGAATCACTGAGTGTTCCCGTTATTCAACCATTAGCCTAGATAAAACAGATATAGCTTTAGGAAAAACTATTTTACGTTTTGAACTTGTAAAAACCTGTGTCTCAATTTTACTGGGCTATAGGAGCCACTGCATTTTAGATTTAAGTATTTACTCACATCCCTGATGCGGAACGGACGTTAAAATCAGTGAGTTCTGATTGCATCACTTGACAAATCATTTTCTTTTCTTGTGATTTCTTTCATGAGGTTTCACCCCAATCATGTGCCACTTTGTTGAGTTTGCAGGTTTTTTTTCGAAACAGTTTTCTTGCTGGTCATCTGAGATATTTTTAACTCCCAGTGACAATTCAAAATGCAGAGGATGTTGCCAGAACTGCAGCGGGGTGGACTTTGAACACGGGGTCCCCAGGGAACACAGAAACCGGACCAAGAAACTGACTTGACTGGGGAGGGGGGGAGCGCCTGCCGATATTGATGGCAGGCCCTCATTGCCAGGCGCTTGCCAGCCCACAGGAACCTTGGGGAGCCGGCAGCTCCTCACTCAAGTTCCTGAATCGGGGGAAACCGTGCAGCAGTCGTGTGAATTTCAAACGTGGCTGAAAATCACAGTACCCATGGGCACAATTAAAATGTTAATCAGAGCCTTACTTACTCCACAGCAGGAAAAGACCTAAAGAAAGAAAGACTTGCATTTACATAGCACCCTTCATGACCAGTGGATGTCGCAGAACGCTTTACAGCCAATTTTGAAGTTTAGTCACTGTTGTAATGTAGGGAAAGTGGCAGCTACTTTGGGCACAGCAAGATCCCACAAATAACAATGTGATAATGAACAGATAATCTGTTTTTAGCGATGTTGATTGAGGGATAAATATTGGCCAGGACACCAGGGATGGCAGCCCTGTTCTTCTTCAAAATAGTGCCATGGGATCTTTAATGTCCACCTGAAAGGATAAACATGGTCATGCTCATTTGCTGGTCATTCCTCCCGTACCACAGAATCACATCTTAGCAATCTTCCTTTCTTATTTCTTCATTATTGGTTCCACGTTCTGCCTTCAACCTCTTTCCTCTCAATAACAAGCCTAAGTCTGACCGTCTTGTGACGCATTCTGTACCCTGGGAGCAAGATCCCACTGTTGAATCCAGTGCTTTGTACCTACACCGCTGCAAGTTACCCATTTAGAGTAAGCACAAGGATAGAAATACAGCCAAAGCCTTTCCTCCACTTGTAACTACTTCACATCATTTGCAGCGGTGTCCTCCTGCACGTTACCTTAGCCAAACTAATCTGAAACTTTAACAGTACAGAGGGTAAATTTTAAAATTTATCTCACTATGTACACACAAGTATAACACTATCCATGTATACTGAATGGTTACTTAAAAAAAAAAACGATTTCATTGTAGTCCAACATACAACTAATGTTCAAAATCCACGTAAGTTGAATGGAAAAACTGCTGTATTAGGCTATGAACCGATCAAAGGAGAATACATCTGCCATACCATCTCGTAGCTGTAGGATTTAAGGAGCACCAAACTCAGGTTCATTGGATTATTTAACATTCCAAAAGAAAAGTAAGAGGCAGCAACATAGCATGTGAATCTAGTGCTCACTTGTATTATTAAACATAAGTCCAGTAGAGACAGCACTGCAGAATATTGTATCAGTGATGAAAGATCATGATTTAATTACATTACATATTTTATAGTTTGATTGGGTTGATGTGAAGAAGCATTTCTTCACACACAGTAGTGCAAACTGAAAACACTCTCCGCCAAGCCGCTTACGAGGCTGGGGGTAGGGGATGGTGGGGGTTCAAATTTCAGAACTAAGGGAAAGGTTTGTCATAGGTTAAGGGTAGTAAGGGATATGGAGCCAAAGGTCAGGCAAATGGAGTTGAAATACAGGGCTGAATTTTCAATTCGGGGGCACTAAAAAGTAATCAGGACTGCTTCTGGGTCCCGAACCAGGTCCCCCCCCACTGCTCCAAGCAAAACAGTCACTTATTGGGATTTTCACAGAGGCATGGAGGCAGATTCTAGGTCCAACTAAAGGCAACAGGTGGGCTCTCGAAGCTCGAGAGTCAGAGGTCTCCCAGCTTCAGAGGAACAGTAAGGCTGTTATGGCAGCTAAGGGCGAGGAGGTGCTTCAAACACAGAGGCACCCTCTCACCAATTTGAATCTTTCAATAAAATACCGATTCAGCAGCAAGGTCGCCACTGTGTGTGTGAGGGTTGGGGAACACTGACCCTCCCTGAGCTGCCACTGGGTGCCAGCTTCTAAGTGGTTGAAGTGACCCCCACTGCATCAGTAAACTGGCAAATCCAGTCAGCCTCCCTACCGCCTCCTTGGGGTGGACAGCCCTGCCGGCCCCGGACTTGCCTCGGCAAAAAATGGCTGGCACCTGGAAAGGGTCAGCAAACCAGCACGCTGGTGGGCGACGGTATTTTTGGGCTCTGTCCATCTCCATTCCTGACGCTGGTCCAAAAGTTCAGCCCACAGGTCAGCCATGATCAAACTGAATGGCAGGACGGGCTGAATTACCTTTGCTGCTTCTTCCCTTTGTATTCATAATGTTTGTCCCAGTGGCACTCTGCTGTCCCCAACTCCAAATAGCCCTGAAGGGAACTGGGATTACCATCAAACTGTAGCACAGGAAGAGATCAACACCTCCTAGAGATAGGTGACAGAGCACAGAATTTTGGTGAAGTGAAAAATTAACAAGTTAAAAATATATATAATTCTGAGGCAGCTACCTGTGGTGCCCCTATGGATCTGCTGCTCTGTCTGTTGGCTCAGTGTGAACTGGAATCTCCAAGATTTCATCATCTTTGGGTTTTTCCAGGAAAACATGTGATTCGATCATTGCAGCTGTAGCTGACAGCGTATAAATAAGCAGCAAAAAGCACCAACAGGCACAGATCTCAAACTGCAAGCTCCAGCAGTGAAAGCATCTTGTCAGCTCTGAAACATTCCAGGGGACTGTAACTGTTGGCAAGCTTAATCGGAGGAGAAAAGACCCTGCAGAAAATTAATAAGAGGCAAGCTGACTGACAGTCACCAACAAACTATTACAAGGTGAGTTCATGTTTATTCCATTTCTCAATGTAACCGTTAACTATGCAACTGAAATGCTTGTGCGCCACTGGCTGAAGCCTTTTTGCAAATTAACACTTAATTAATTTTCTCAAGTGCTGTTCCAGGCTGATTGTGCTTCATATAGCTACCTAGAAATATTGTTGGCATAAATGGAATTTAATCAGCCCAGAGGTTTTGGAAGACCATAATGCATCTAATATTTGTAGTTTGCAATGCACATGAATTCTTAAGTTTTTGAACATTCGTCTTCTTGTTTTTAGGGGAGCAAAACACATCTACAAAACGAGAAACAAAATGAACTGCAAAATCCAAGCAACAACTCTCTTGGCTCTAGCATTTGTCTGTGCATACTTCCCTGCAGGTCAGTAATGAAGTTCTGGTTAGTCACTGGTTCAGTTATAAGTGAAAACAGATGAATAGTGTTCCGTTACTTCATTCTGTGATAATAAACTCAAATGTAAACTGTCTTTTACAGAGGCCACCACCACTCCACCCAGGTGTCTCTGCTTTGAAACTGTTAAAATGGTGCCTTTCAGATATGTGGAGGACTTCTTAATCATTCCAAAAGAAGGACACTGCCCAAGTATTCAAATCATGTAAGTAATAATATAAACTGTGAAGAGTTCTTGTTGCTAACCTTTACAGTGTGTAAAATAAGTTTTTAGCAGTTACTGCGCTGATTGCAAAGTGGGGAAACCGGGTACATTTAATTGTCAATTAAAATGTTACTTAAAAGAACACTAGGGAATTAAATTCATCAGGACAAAATTAAAGTTTCAGTTTAAATGATTTGCTTTGTAAAGTTTTAGATGATTCCCTCCAGCCCCTTCACCGAAGAGAAAGGGAGCTGAAGGGATAATATATCTTCCTCTTGCTATGGGAGAGAGTGAGAGCCAGTTGCCAACAATAGCTCACTCTGATGTGCAGAGTTTGACGTTTTTTGCTGGCAATTGACCCGTAGTCTGTATTTCCCAAAGGTTATCAGGAAATCTTCCACATGCATAGCAGTTCAAGTGCGACTGAACGCAAATGCAACCTCAACTTTGTCATCTGCATTTCCCTTCCTTGTGTACAAGAGAATTAATTCTAATTTCAATGTACAAAGACCCAAATATCAGAATAGCTATTTTGTCATAGTCAGGAAAATGGTCTTCAGTCAAAGTTTAGCTGCTTTCTGAATTTTAGGATTTGAAGAGCTGAATGTCTCACAGACTAGAGCAAATAACTAGGAAAGTTAGAAGAACTGGAGGTGTGAAGAGCTTTTGAAAAAAATCACCATGGGAAGTATAGCTTCAAGAATCACTCAACAACATGATCATTTACACAAGAATATACAATGGGGGGAAACGAAGAAAACACATGTTCTATTGACCCCATTAAACTGAAAATGCTGATGAATTATCAAGAATTGCTTATTGATCCTTATTGATGATTTTATTAGATACTTCATTGATTTATTTGGACACTTGAATGGGTGAGCACCCAAAAATCTCAACAAAGACTGCAAAGTAGAAAATGTTGCTAACTTTTCCATATATTATCTTCTTTCAGACTTACAATAAATATGGGAAACTCAGAAGTGGAAGTGTGCCTTAACCCCAATTCAAAACAAGGCAGAATGTTGGTGGGATGTTGGGAAAGGTGAGCTCAAGTGACTGGTTACAACAGTCTATCCTCTTAATTCAAATAAATGGAAAGTTTCAGCATTGAATTATATAATTTAATTCAAATATTAAATCATTTGCAATTTTTTTTGGGGGGGGTGGGGCAGGGATAGAGTTTGAACCACCAGAAATAGATTATATACTTAATGGGCTTACTATACAGAAAATAAGAGAAATTTAGAATCAATATTAATAGTGCAACACATGATATCTATACGAATGATTGTCTATGCATAGTTAGGAGCACACACAAGACATATTTTGGTGTGAAAAATGGTGCTGCTATCAACAGACTTTTGACAAGCACGGAGCTAACAGACCATTCCAAAACCAAATGATCAATTTGGATTAGATTGCTTTTGAAGTTTTTCCCCAGGTCCAAATTTTGCCTCCACAATATTATGGAAATTTAATCCATCAGATTAAACCATTAGTTGTTACAGTATCAGGTTATATTCTATTACAGTGCATCAGCGGTAGAACTAACCATTTCACAACCAACAAATTAACACTTGCAAAACAGAGAATAAATTGGATGAAAAATGTTTAGGCTCATGTAACATAGAGCCAATAGGACAGGCTTTAATATGTCTACCCTTAAAGGAGTACTGTGTTTAGTCTTCATAAAAGTAAATTCATAACCTGGCCTGTAATTTTCCCAGATACCAGGATTGTTTAATTGAACTAAGTGCTTACCAGTCATTTCGATCTTCAAAGCACTTTCTAATGGCTCCACCAGAGCAAATACCCCACACTTTTATTTAGACAATGGATTATTTTTCTGTGCCTGAATCTCAAATTTTGCCAACTTCTTTACTGAATAGTGTAGCATTTTGTACAAACCAGCCAAAAGAATATACAAAAGAGAATTAAAATTAATTTGTAGTCATGTTTATGCAGCAAACTCAAGCCAAAACTGAAAGTTTAATAGATAATTTCACTAAAGTTCTTTTCTTATTGTTCTGTAAACTCAAAATGTGCACAATTCTACATAATTTAGTTCATTAATAGAACTGAAAAGGTTTGGTAATCACAAGTAGTAAATATTTGGGATTTTAAAGGATTAATAATAATTCGATCAGATAAGGCACCTCAAACTCTCAACTGTGTCCTGGAGATACATCGTTTGTAACATATGCACCATTTTTCTTTTCCCATCCAGAATTGGCCATGATCTCGTGAGGAAAGTAGAATGCATTCGGCCACGAAGAAAGAGAGAGGCACAAAACTAGAAAACAAATTTGACCCAAAAGGAGAAGCATTGGACTTATGATGTCATCGGAGAAGATGTTAAAGCAAAAAAACCTTCTTGAGTCCTGAAGTCCCTTGGAATTTACATCACAGGGTCGGCCAATTCAAAAAGCACTCGAATATATTATTTTTTTCAATCGCTATTTCAGAACCAAGAACCATGAATTGTTCCCTCTTTTTGTTATTTACTTTGATTAAATCTATTGTCGATTACTGGTGTTCAGGATGTGTTGTATGAAACTAGTGCAGTGAAGCAGTTATTTATATATTGTCATTTAATTCTATAACGTACACTGATGCTAAAAATATTATTAGCATTTTCATGTCAAGTTTGTTCAAGGCACAATGTAAAATCAGATATATAGCATGTGGTGGCACAAGGTAACACAAGACTTGCCCAAAGCCTTTACAAATAATGAATTCAGCCAGACTGAAAGAAGACCTTTGTGCTGCAGTTTGCATTACTGAACTGATTAATCATTGACCACATCAAGCAGGTCAGTGTTTAGTGTTTACACGAATAAACTAAACTATAGTGTATCTGGAAAGAAATGCACTTTAAAAATATTCATTTATTTTATTTATATATTGTTTAATATCGCATAGGATGTATTTTGTATAAAGCAACATTTCCAAATGATTTGTAGAACAGAATATGTATTTTTCCAACTTGAGGATATTGCCAAGTATAAATTGACATGTTTTGAACTAACATATTTCGTATATGTCAATCCTGCATTTTTCCTAGTGTTTTTTTAATTAAATTATTAAATAAAATTTAATGAAAAAAGGAAAAAAAATGTTTTCTAACTTTTTATTCAATGGCAGAAAATATTTTGCACAAATGCACATTTCATAACTGGCCAACTGACTACAGTTGGTCCCTCTTAATTCAAATATTCCTGCAAAAACACCTCCACACCATTCCGTTGCTTCACTCTGAACAGAATTTAGCAAAGGTAACTTTGTTACTGTTATTTCAATAAGGTGTATTCATATAGAACCTTTAAATGTTGGAAAAGTCCTTCACTGTGTTCATTTTACTTTGGCTGCCAAGTCAGCGAAAAAGAGAGAGAACATGTTTTTTGACAGACAAGAATAGAACGGCGTTGGGAAACAATTAAAAAGTAATCAGAGTTTTCAAGAAACCTATTGTTCTAAAAGGAAAAGCACAAGGAAACTATCCAATAGTGAAACACCATGGATGAATAAAGGCATAAGGGTAAACTAAAGCAACAGACATACGGTAAGTTGATAGACAATAAAGAAATGCTGCTTTGGGCTGCATTAGAGTGCTTAAGTCAGAGTTTGGTGAGAGAGGGAGTTCGGTGAAGAGGGAGGAAGGGATCCTTTCATTTGCTACCTTTCCTCAGTAAGAAGAGCAGTGGTCTTGGTAAGTAGGACCTGGTGAGTATTTCTTCTGTCCTTAATATTTTTCTAAACTAAAGGAAGTAAAAGTAAATGGAGCAACTTAAGGGAATGCTCCTCCTGTATGATGTGAGAAGTCAAGGCCACTTCTAGTGCCCAGGATGACCACGTGTGCAGGAAGTGGCTCCTGCTGCAGCTACTTGAAATCCACATTTTAGAGCTGAAGCTGCAGCTGGAGTCACCGTGGAGCATCCGCAAGGATGAGATCTTCATGGATAGCACGTGCAGTGAGGTGGTCACACTGCAGGTAAAGAGTGCACAGGCAGAAAGGGAATGGGTGACTGCCACATGGAGTAAAAGCACTAGGCAGGTGGTGCAGGAGTCCCCTGGATCCATCTCCCTCTCACAGATTTTCCGTTTTGGATACTGCTGGGAGAGATGGCTTCTTAGGGGAACACAGAAAGATTCAAGTCCGTGGCACCAGGAGTGGCTTAGCTGCATGGGGAGGGGGAGAAAAAAAAGAGTGGGAGAGCAATAGTGATAGGGGATTCTATTGTAAGGGGAACAGACAGATGTTTCTGTGGCTGCAGCCTTGACACCAGGATGTATGTTGCTTCCCTGGTGCCAGGGTGAAGGATGTCATTGAGCGGCTACAGGACATTCTGAAGAGGGAGGGTGAACAGCCAGAGGTCGTGGTCCATATCAGTACCAATGACATAGGTAAAAAGAGGGTGAGCGTTAGTCATAATAAGGGGTTGTGGTAGAAGAATTAATCCAGGCTGGTCTCTTGGTTAAAGATGGTTTATTTTACTCCTCCTTGTGACTAACTGCCTAGTAGCTTCCACACAAAAGTGTTCCAGCTGTACCTTTTTATTCTATTTAGATGGGATAATTAATGCCCATCACCTGCTTAACTATTGGTTTTAACAAGATGATTGCCATATTAACAGATTCCCCTCTTTTCTTTTTAAAACTAAAAAAAGCTTCAGCACTCTTTTTTTAAACAAACACTAGGAAATAATGTCACTTATTTCCACGTCTATAATTCCTAAATTTCTTTTACCACACACACACACACAATTATAAAACAAAAACAACTTTTCATTGCATCATTATAAGACACCCCCTTCCGCAATTTTTTTTAGAGCAGGCACTTCTTTTCGTTGAACAGTCTGATAGTTGGTGACTTGTGTCAACCCATTTTATTTTAGAGATCTCTCATCTCTCTAACATCTCCTTTATGCTGGCTAGATCAATTCATAGCCTTTTTTCCGGTGACACTTTTCATGGAATGAACATTGCCCCAAAGAGACCAGTAATCAACATAACATTCTATGGGCAAACTTTTCCCACATTGCCCCTTATATAATATTTCTGTCAATATACTGGATAAGTAAATCCCCATATCTAATGCTTCTACTAAGGCTAGCATTTCAGCAGCTAAGGTGCTTTTCACTCCCCTTTTTATTTTCTTGGCCTCCCAAGCCCGTGGGCAACATTTATCGTTCTTTCCCACCAAGAATATGATGAACCCTGCTGTGCTAGAGTACCCATCTGGAAGATTAGCATGTGAAGCATCACTAAAAATGACTGACCTCATCTTCTGGAAGGCTGGAAACTTGAGCACACATCTCTCAGAATTTAATTTTTTTTTAAGTGTTTTACTTGCACTCAGAACTTGCTCAACTGCCACATGTTTCATCATGGTGCTCAGCTCCAACACATCATAACTAGAGTCAGGCCTAGTCTGAGTGCACAACCAGTTCAACTGCCCAATCAAACTTCTCAACTGCTCCATTTCTTCCTTGGTAGCAGGATCCTCTTTTTGTGAGGATCTACCACGAGTTATTGGGATATAATTAACATTTTCTAGATAAGATTGTTGATTCAATGTCACCCCTAACTTGCTCTGCTTAATGTCTAAACCTATGTATTTAAAGGCTTCAGAAGCCTGACTTCCGAACTGGAATTCCTTCTTTATCTCCTCGATTACCCGTTATTCAAATTCTACAGGTCCTCCCCACAGGAAATCACCAACATGCATGATAAAGATCCCAGCTAGCTCCTCCTTATGGTACCAGTAGAACATCACGGGGTCTGCCTTTAACTGAATGCAACCTGTTTTCAACAACAGACCTCACGGCAAAATACCAAACTCTTGGTGCATCATTCAACCCATAAATACACTTATTCAATTTCCATAACTTTCCTTCTACATCCCTGGCTTCTTTGGGTGGTTTCAAAAACCTTTCCTTTGAAACTTCTCCCCCTATAAAAACTCAGCCTTTATATCAATCGATTTGCACTCCCAGGAATAGGATGCCAAAATAGCTAAAAAAAAAATCTTCAAATTCACTTTCCCCGCAGTAGGCGAGTCCACTCTGACATCCTGATCTCCTCATCTCCTAGTCTCTCTTCAAAGCCTCGAGCTACTAATCTCGCTTTGGCCGTCTGGGAGTACCTTCGCTGTACAGATCTATCTGTGAGATAAAGCTGGTTGTCCTCTGTCAAGTATTTCAGAATATGCCCCAAATTCCTTCCAACTTTCCAACTCTTTCTGTTTGGCTTCCTTTATCAGCTTACTGTCCAATTTATTAGCAGCTACTAGAATCTCTCTGTCATAAGGATTTCTACCTCTATTGAGATTGCTAGCTTGCTCTATAGTCCTCCTTGTTAAGCTACGGCCTCTACTTACATTTCTCTCCATTTCTGGACTGCTACTATATGATCGTTCTCCCATGCGAACGGAGTTCTGTTCACATGTCCATGATATTTTTCTAGGGTCACGACCACTTTCTAGTCCACTGTCAGAACTCATACTGCGCTTTCTGGGTTTCCACATCTTTACCTCGGTTTTGCCAATCGATAGGTCTTGTCTCCTGTCCTTCATCCTGCACATTTAGCCAATGTTTGTATTTACCAGTGGCCTTTCCTGCTCTCCCTATGATGGCGGTATCCCTCCACATACTAGACCCTTCCGGCATGTATGTTACCTTTGTTCCTACTTTAGGCATTGTCCTTTTGGATGAATAGCGTTAACCTGTACCTCAGTATTTCTTTGTTCATAGTCAGTCAACCCTGTATCTAGGGTCATCTGCTCCTCATAACTGCCCAGTGCATGTGTATGTGAAGTGCAGGGTGCCTCCTTGCATTCAATGCCCTGTTCAGAACCTGTAAAGGTATAGTCAGTACTGATTAACCATGAAGAATGTACTCTAACAGTTTGATTGCCGTGTTGCACAATTACTACTTTCCCATCACTCCCTATTACCTTTCCAGGTCCTTTCCACTCTTTCTGGCCTTCCCTTTAATAATATACCATGTCTCCTTGTCTAAACTGTATTCCTGATGGTCTTATGCAGTGCTGTAGGGCCCGCTGAATTTTCTCCGAAATCTCTGCTTTAATGAAAGCTTTTCTGTCCGCATGCAAAATGTTCAGATGAGCAGAAAAAGTGGAGCTAATGCTACTCCCTTCTAGAGCAGGGGGAGTATCTGACAACATCGAAGGTAACTTTGGATTTCTTCCGTACACCAACTGATACAGACTGTACCCCCCAACCATTTGCAGAGAGTTCTTTGCGTGCACTGCCCATGCTAGTGCCGTTTGCAGTTTACAACTTGGTTGATCAGCTATTATTTTATGTAACATGTCTTCTATTACCACATGGTTTCTTTCACGAAAACCATTACTAAACGGTTGGTGTTGTGCATAACTATGATAGTTAAATAACAGCTGCTGTGTGCATAACTACGATAGTTAAATTTTCACACATCTCGAAATTCTTCATTGGCAAATTCTCCACCATTATCTGCAAGGAACTTCATTGGTGTTTCTAATCCTGATCTTATACATTTCTCCAGAACCTTAATCGACAATGGTCCTTTTGTCTTTATTATGTATCACAGTGGATAGACTAAGTCTGGTTACCATATCTCTGAAGTGTAGTAAAAAAAAAAATACCCCTATCCGTATCCCAAACTTTCAAGTCCATTGCCACTGCATTGTTAAACTCCCTGGCGAGTGGCTCACAACAGGCCACAGTGGTGTCTTGCGATATTTAAGGCAAATTTCACATTGAGCAGTGAGCATAAGATCATCATATCCTTTATTGACCACTCCCACATTTCGAAGTAGAGTCTTTGGTTTCTGTGGCACCAGATGTGCAAACTGTCTATGTAGTTTCCAAGTGATCTTCTTTTTGTCCACCAAATTCTCATTCTCAGCAGCTAACAAAACTTCATGAACTTTTTGATGAGAAATCTCTGGCTTCTTTAGTGGCAAGCAGTAATGACCGAGTAAAACGTAGATCCACATTTTTTCCAAACACATCTTCTCTATCATTCTTCATATCTAGCGTCATCTAAGCCTTCTTCATCGCAGATTGACTGAACAGTAGCGGTATCTCACTAGAAACCACATCAGTACTGATAAACAGATTGATCCCCGCTATCTTACAAGGGAGGACCACCCGTTTGGAGGATGTTAATGTATTGTCGTCTCCGAACCTGAAGCAGGGTAGAGCTTTCATTCTCCTTGACCTTCCGCCAGTCTGTCTCATCGAGAGACTCCAGATAGCAGTCTAGCCAGTCCATGCCACACACACGGTAGAAGTGCAACCACTGTCCAGAACTACACAGCTGAATGAATCTACCATCAAGATACTCATCACTGGATTCAAGCTCAGTGATCAATACAATTCCATCATGGCAGTCACCATCATCATTTTCAGTTTCAGATGAATCCGTCTTGTGGGTCACTTCAAAAACACGATTCCTTCGCTGTGGGCAGATCATTGTGTAATGCTACTGGGAATCACACCAAAAACACAGATTAACCATTCCCCATGCATTTTTTGGGTTTAAAGGTCTACGGTCACCATCCCAGACATGCTTTTTGTCCCGACTCTCAAATTGGTTAGGGTTACGACCATTTTCAGATCTCTTGTCATGAACCCCAACTTTGTATTGGAATCTTCGTCTAATATTTGGTCGACCACAAAATTCAGTCACCATTGAATCCTCTATCCTTTGTTTTACAGCATAGTTGTTCCCCCGGTTAGCTCAGTTAGCCCCTTTAGTACTAAAAGACTATCAACATGGGAAATGCGAGCACAGTCCAGTAATTTAAATACAAATACCGATTCTGGAATTTCAAGTTCAAATCGCTGTCGTCTCCTGTACCAGTTATCAAAATCCATGATATATTCTTCCATGGACTGATCACCTGATTCCCTAAACCTATCAAAGATCGTCCAAGCTTCACACACTTCCAATAATTCATCTCTTTTGTAGAACCTGTCCAAAAATTGTGTCAGACAGTTTAATTCCTCTTCATGATCCAAATCATCCACTTTCCACTCTGAAAATACTTTACTCCTTATCTTGCTTTTAGCTGGTAATGATAACGCCAAAGCCATACTTTGCTTCTTCCGGGGTGTAGCAGTAACCCAGGTCCAACTTCAACTTCAACCTTCCATTGCTGATAAGGTTCAGATTCAGAAAGAATTGGTGGATAGTCAAAGCCTGCGATTTTGCACCATCCTTCCGTAACTTAAATTGTTAGCAACAGTACACTTCTTTTCCCTCATGTGACTGAGACATAAAGCTTCATATACAGCAATCAACCAGCAAAGCTTAAAGTTCATCCTCTGCTACCATGTTAGTCACTATAAGAGGTTGTGGTGGAAGAATTAATCCAGGCTGGTCTCTTGGTTAAAGCTGGTTTATTTCCAAGATTACTCCTCAGTCCAACTAACTTCTGAGTAGCTTCCACACAAAGTGTTCCAGCTGTACCTTTTTAATTCCATTTAGATGGGATAATTATGCCCATCACCTGTTTAACTAACAATTGGTTTTAACAATGAGGTCCTGAAAACAGAACATAGGGAGCTAGGCAATAAATTAAAAAAGCAGGGGGATAGTGGGTGGAATACTGCAGATGCTGGAAATCTACAGATACAAAAATTATATGTCTTTCAGTTGGTCTGATGGCTAATTCCTCCTCCTTCAATAGTAAAAATTGTAAATTTAATCAGTCAAGTCAAGGAAAGTAAAGCAATGAACATTTTTTTGTCAAATAATGTTTTTGAGTATAATAATTTTTCGCGAATTTAGGTCTTTATGTTTCATATTTATGGGATTAAAGTTGTTAAAATAATTGTGTGAAGGAAGATAACCAAGTGAAGTGTTGAATGCAATCTGTTGGATATTCATTCCATATGCCGGTAGGGTGAAATGCTCAGCTTATTACCTCAAAAACATTTCCTTTATCTTAATTTTTAAATTGTATTTTTAACTTTCACCCCTTTGTTCCCCAGAGCAGGGCAGGTAGCCCAGCTTGTGTGAAATAAATACAGGAAATGCTGGAAATACTCAGCCCGTCGGGTAGCATCTGTCGAGAGAAACAGTGTTAACTTTTCAGGGCAATGGTCCTTCACCAGAACCTGATCATCATCTGATGAAGGGTCATCAACCTAAAACATTAATTCTACATCTCTCCCCAGATGTTGCCCAACCTGCTGAGTATTTCTAGTATTTTCTGTTTTATACCAAGTTGGGGATGCAGTTAACACAAAGGAAGGATGAGACAAATCACAAAAGGACATTAATAAAGTTGCAGAATGGTAGTGTAGCTGGTAAGTGGATTTCAATGTATAAAAGTGTGAGGTGATGCATTTTGGTAGGAAGAATAAAGAGGCCACAGCCTGCTTGGATAATAAAGAGCCTAAATGGGGTAGAGCATCAAAGGAATCCAGGAATACACATCTACAAATCACTAAAATTAGTGATGGGTACATTTGTAGAATTAAAAAGCTGAGAAGTTATGTTAAACTTGTCCAGAATCCTAATGAGGCCATTGGAGTACTGTGAATAGTTCTTGTCTCCATTTTATAAATGGGATATAGAGATACTGGAGGCAATGCAGAAAAGATTCAAAAGGATGATACAATAACTGAGAAGATACGGTTGTCAGGAAAGGATGAACAAGTCAGGGCTCCTTTCGCTAGAAAATAGGAGACTGAGCAATGAACTGATCGATAATGGCCCAGATCTTTGCTTCCAGGTCAGGTATGCAGGGACGGGAGAATTTCTGGCTCCACGAACTCGACCTTACAGTGGCTGCCCGGATGTCAGATTTTCAGGCCAGGTTTGGGGGGGTGGGGGGGTGTAGGCACCAGAATTGGAGTTGGGGCAGGAGACCCAGGAAAGGTGAGAACTGAGGAGTCTGCCGGGTGCGGAGGCCTTTCTGCCCTCACACCTCACCACCCCCCGCCCCCACTCTCCATGTCCCATTGATGCCAACCCATGCCACCTCATGAACCCCACCCCCGCCCCCCCGTGCATTTGTTACTTTTAGATATGACTATTCTAATCCAATCCTGGTCAGCCTCGGACATCCGATCCTGTATAAATTTGAGGTCATCCAAAGTTCTGTTGCCTGTGCCCAAACTTGCACCAAATGTCTTTTACCCATCACTCCTATGCTCGCTGACTGACATTGGTTAAACAATGCCTGGGTTTTTAAATTTTTGTCCTCGTTTTCAAATCCCTCCAGGGAGGGCCTGGTACCACTATCACTGTAAGCTCCTCTAGCCAAACCATCCTGTGAGATACCTGCACTCCTCTAATTCTGGCCTCTTTTGAGCATCCCCAATTTTAATCACTCCATCGCCTTGCTTGTGGCTGCCTAGGCCCTCAGCTCTGGAATTCCCAGAGAGGCAGAAACCTGTCTGCCTCTATCTTCCTTTTCTCCAAAACACTCCTTAAAAATTGCCTCTTTAATCAAACTTTTGTTCAGTTACCATCGGCTCACAGATGCTCAGTTTTGGGTTCTACCAGGGCCACTCAGCTCCTGGCCTCATTACAGCCTTGGCCCAAATATGGACAAAAAGACTGAACCCAAGAGGTGAAAAGAATGTCTGCCCTTGACATCAAGGACCCTAACAAAACTGGAGTCAATGGGAATCAGGGGGAAAAACTCTCCACCAGTTGTAGTCATACCGAGCACAAAGGAAGACGGTTGTGGTTGTTGGAGTTCAATCATCTCAGCTTCAGGACATCACTGTAGGAGTTCCTCAGGGTAGTGTCCCCGGCCCAACCATCTTCAGCTGCTTCACCAATGATCTTCCTTCCATCATAAAGGTCAGAAGTGGGGATGTTCACTGATTATTGCACAATGTTCAGCACAATTTGCGACTCCTCAAATACTGAAGCAGTCTGTGTCCATATGCAGCAAGACCTGAACAACATTCTGGTTTGGGCTGTTTAAGTGGCAAGGAACATTCATTCCACCTCCAACAAGAGAGGATCTAACCATCACCCCTTGACATTCAATGGCATTATCATTGGTAACATCTTAGGGGTTCCCATTGACCAGAAACTGAACTGGACCAGCCATGTAAATACTGTGGCTACAAGAGCAGGTCAGAGGCTGGGAATTCTGTGAAGAATAGCTCACCTCCTGACTGCCCAAAGCCTGTCCACTATCTACAAGGCACAAGTCAGGTGTGTGATGAAATACTCTCCACTTGTCTGGATGAGATGCAGCTCCAACAACACTCAAGAAGCTGGGAGAAAGCAGCCCACTTGATTGATACCCCATCCATCATCTTAAACATTCAATACCTCCACCACTGAGTGAATGTGGCTGCAGTGTATACCAATTAGAAGATGCACTCTAGCAACTCACCAAGGTTCCTTCAACAGCACCTTCCAAACCCGTAAACTATCACCTAGAAGGACAAGGGCAGCAGAAGCATAGGAATGCCACCACCTGCAAGTTCCCCTCCAAATCACACATCATCCTGACTTGGAACTATATTGCCGTTCCTTCAGTGATTGGGTCAAAATCCTGGAACTCCCTTTCTAACAGCACTGTGGGCGTACCTACACCACATGGGCAGTTCAAGAACACCATTCGCCACCAGCTTCTCACGGGCAGTTAGGGATGGGCAATAAACGCTGGATGAATTAATAACTCCAATATCTCCTTATGTGGCTCAGCAGCATATTTTGCTTCATAATACCCCAGTGAAGTGCCTTGGGGTGTTGTATGTTAAAGGTGCTCTACAAATACAAATTGTCCTTGAATCCTTTGTTCCACCATTAATGTCTGTGCCATAAGGAATTCACTCTCTAAACATTTCTACCAAACTCTCTTCCTTCAACATCCTCCTTAAAATTCACCACTTTTGACCAAACTTTCAGCCAATCACCACAATCGCTTCCTTGACTTGGTATCTACTTCCGTCCAGCAGCAAATAAAAGTGTTCTTTTTAAAACAATGATCGGGTCAACATTGATTTAATTATCCCGTGGTTAATATGTGACTTTTACTGTAAAATGGACAGTATTATATCATTTATCATCATTGTAAGTATCTATTTAATGGTTGACTGTGCACATAAGCCTGCCTTCAGGATGCCTGGCCCATAAAACATGCATGTGATTCAGTGCCACTTGTTCAACCAACAGTGTAATTAGTTCACACAATGAAACACTGATAAGATCAAGCCTGCGCAACTTTGTTTTGCAACTGATCCTCCAACAGAGGCCCCACCCGCTAGCCTGAGGGGTCTAAGCTATCTGTATAGTTGACTAACAGAATTTGATGAGTAAAGTGGAGCCATGAGACATGAAGTCCAAATCACTCAGAGATTTAGGGTATTTTCTTCTCTGCTGGTGTTAAATCTATACTGTCCATATTCACAGTCCCTTACACTTATTCTGTTTTCTTCATAGGCAGTCCCTTGGAACAGAGATAAAAGCAAAAAACTGCGGATGCTGGAAATCCAAAATAAAAATAAAAATACCTGGAAAAACTCAGCAGGTCTGGCAGCATCTGCGGAGAGGAACACAGTTAACGTTTCGAGTCCGTATGACTCTTCAACAGAACTAAGTAAAAATAGAAAAGAGGTGAAATATAAGCTGGTTTTGGGGTGGGGGGGGTGGGGGGGGGAGCCAGTAGAGCTGGATAGAGGGCCAGTGATAGGTGGACAGAGCCAAAAGATGTTACAGACAAAAGGACAAAGAGGTGTTGAAGGTGGTGAGATTATCTAAGGAATGTGCTAATTAAGGGTAGAAAGCAGGACAAGCAAGGTACAGATAGCCCTAGTGGGGGTGGGATGGGGGGGGAAGGGAAGGGATCGAAATGGGCTAAAAGGTAGAGATAAAACAATGGATAGAAATACATTTAAAAATAATGGAAATAGGTGGGAAAAGAAAAATCTATATAAATTATTGGAAAAAAAAGGGGGGGGAATCGGAAAGGGGATGGGGATGGAGGAGAGAGTTCATGATCTAAAATTCTTGAACTCAATATTCAGTCCGGAAGGCTGTAAAGTGCCTAGTCGGAAGATGAGGTGCTGTTCCTCCAGTTTGCATTGAGCTTCACTGGAACAATGCAGCAGGCCAAGGATGGACATGTGGGCATGAGAGCAGGGTGGTGTGTTGAAATGGCAAGCGACAGGGAGGTCTGGGTCATGCTTGCGGACAGACCAAACATGTTCTGCAAAGCGGTCACTCAGTCTGCGTTTGGTCTCTCCAATGTAGAGTAAACCGCATTGGGAGCAGCGAATGCAGTAGACTAAATTGAGGGAAGTGCAAGTGAAATGCTGCTTCACTTGAAAGGAGTGTTTGGACCCTTGGACGGTGAGGAGAGGGGAAGTAAAGGGGCAGGTGTTGCACTTTCTGCGGTTGCATGGGAAGGTGCCATGGGAGGGGGTTGAGGTGTAGGGGATGATGGAGGAGTGGACCAGGGTGTCCCGGAGGGAACGATCCCTGCGGAATGCCACCGGGGGGGGCATCATGCTGGAGTTGGCGGAAATGGCGGAGGATGATCCTTTGAATGCGGAGGCTGGTGGGGTGATAAGTGAGGACAAGGGGGACCCTATCATGGTTCTGGGAAGGAGGGGAAGGTGTGAGGGCTGATGCGCGGGAGATGGGCCGGACACAGTTGAGGGCCCTGTCAACCACCGTAGGTAGAAAACCTCGGTTAAGGAAGAAGGAAGACATGTCAGAGGAACTGTTTTTGAAAGTGGCATCATCAGAACAGATGCGACGGAGGCGAAGGAACTGAGAGAATGGGATGGAGTCCTTACAGGAAGCGGGGTGTGAGGAGCTGTAATCGAGATAGCTGTGGGAGTCGGTAGGCTTGTAATGGATATTGGTGGACAGTCTATCACCAGAAATTGAGACAGAGAGGTCAAGGAAGGGAAGGGAAGTGTCAGAGATAGACCATGTGAAAATGATGGAGGGGTGGAAATTGGAAGCAAAATTAATAAATTTTTCCAGGTCCCGACGAGAGCATGAAGCAGCACCGAAGCAATCATCGATGTACTGGAGAAAGAGTTGTGGGAGGGGGCCGGAGTAGGACTGAAACAAGGAATGTTCCACATACCCCATAAAGAGACAGGCATAACTGGGACCCATACGGGTACCCATAGCCACACCTTTTATTTGGAGGAAGTGAGAGGAGTTAAAGGAGAAATTGTTCAGTGTGAGAACAAGTTCAGCCAGACGGAGGAGAGTAGTGGTGGATGGGGATTGTTCAGGCCTCTGTTCGAGGAAGAAGCGGAGAACCATCAGACCATCCTGGTGGGGGATGGAGGTGTAGACTGATTGGATGTCCATGGTGAAGAGGAGGCGGTTGGGGCCAGGGAACTAGAAATTGTTGATATGATGTAGGGTTTCAGAGGAATCACGGATGTAGGTGGGAAGGGACTGGACAAGGAGAGAGAGAATGGAGTCAAGATAGCAAGAAATGAGTTCCGTGGGACAGGAACAGGCTGACATGATCGGTCTGCTGGGACAGTCCTGTTTGTGGATTTTGGGTAGGAGGTAGAAGTTGGCTGTCCGAGGTTGGGAGACTATGAGGTTGGAAGGAAGATCTCCAGAGGAGATGAGGTCAGTAACAGTCCTGGAAACAATGGTTTGATGTTTAGTGGTGGGGTCATGGTCCAGGGGGAAGTAGGAGGAAGTGTCTGTGAGTTGATGCTCAGCCTCTATGAGGTAGGGGTCAGTGCGCCAGACAACAACAGCACCACCCTTGTCAGCAGGTTTGATAACAATGTCAGGGTTGGACCTGAGAGAACGGAGTGCAGCAAGTTCAGAGAGAGACAGGTTAGAGTGGGTGAGAGGAGCAGAGAAATTGAGACGACTAATGTCACGCCGACAGTTCTCAATGAAAAGATTAAGAGAAGGTAAGAATCCAGAGGGAGGGGTCCAGGTGGAGGGAGAATATTGGAGGTGGGTAAAAGGATCCATTGAATGGGGAGAGGACTCCTGCCCAAAGAAGTGAGCATGGAGACGAAGGCGGCGGAAGAAGAGTTCAGCATCATGCCGAGCCCGAAATTCATTGAGATGAGGGCGTAAGGGTATGAAACTAAGTCCTTTGCTGAGCACTGAACATTCAGCATCGGAGAGGGGAAGGTCAGGGGGTATGGTGAATACACGGCCAGGGCTGGGATTGGAAGATGGGATGGGCACAAAGGGACAGGAAGGGGTGGAGGGTCCTGGATGGGTGTTGGTATCAATGAGTTGTTGGAGCTTGCGTTCCTTTGCACCTGAAAGAAACAGACAAAGTTTCTTGTTGAGGCGTCTGATGAGACGAAGAATAAAATGCAAATGGGGGCACGCACAGCTTAGAAATAGGGTGCGGCGGTGCTGCTGGAGGGAGAGGTCGAGTGTGTTCATATGGCGGCGCATGGCACTGAGTGTGCTTCTCAGGATACGACAAGAACAGCAGTCCGTGGAGTGTTGTATGTCCCGGAGATATACTTAATCCTGGGTGGGTTCGAAACATGAGGGATGGAACTTCAGTTGAAATCCACGTGGGGTAAGTCAGAGACGGAGACAGTCACTGAGGAAGAAAATATGGCTGTGAAAGCGAGTTTTAGTAAACACCTTGTCAAACACCAGGAGAGAAATGGAAAGTAATGAAGGTGAACAAGGCAAAAGAGAGATACGGAAATCCTGTCGGAGAGAAGAGCAATACTTCTTCAAGGTAGGCATTCCTTGAAGAGAAGTGGCAGTCAATTAAACACTAAGATAAAAGCAAAAAACTGCGGATGCTGGAAATCCAAAATAAAAATACCTGGAAAAACTCAGCAGGTCTGGCAGCATCTGCGGAGAGGAATACAGTTAACGTTTTGAGTCCATATGACCCTTCAACAGAACTAAGTAAAAATAGAAAAGAGGTGAGCTGGATAGAGGGCCAGTGATAGGTGGAGATAGCCAAAAGATGTCATAGACATTGGAACAGAGGTTGACTTTCCTCCACTTGGGGTTGTGGGTCCCAAGGTGACTAAAAAGTCCAATGCTGGATCCGTACATTTTGCCACTGGTTGGGCAGGTAGTGTTTGATGAGGAGGGGTGGGTGGGATGCTTGGATTTTGGAGCACTCCTTCCACTGTTTGCGTTTGGCCTCCACTTGGGCCTGCCGGGGGGCGTTCTAAATGGGTGACGCCTTCGCAGATGCTTCTCCAGTTTGGGTGGTCTCGAGCAAGAGGTCCCCAGAGATTGATGGGGATGCGACATTTTTCCTGGCAGACTTTGAGGATGTCTCTGAAATATTCCCTCTGTCCTCCTAGTAACAGCTTGCCGTGACAAAGCTCGACATAAGAGAACTTGTTTTGGGAGTCTTGCGTCAGGATGATGTGGCCCACCCAACGTAGCTGATTAGCCATAACCAGTGCTTCGATACCGGGGACGTTGGCATGAGAGGACATTGATAATGGAGCACCTATCCCGCCAATGAATTTTCAGGATTTTCTATACAATTAGATGGAGTCCACAGCACAGAAACAGGCCCATCTAGTCTATACTGGTCACAAAACAAAAACAGAATTACCTGGAAAAACTCAGCAGGTCTGGCAGCATCGGTGGAGAAGAAAAGTTGTCGTTTCGAGTCCACATGACACTTCAACAGAACTCAGAGTCTATACTGGTGTTTATGTTCCACACAAGCCTCCTCAACCTCTTGAGTAATATGGCTGGGATAGTCTAGGAGCTACTGTAACATTGTTCAGCCACCATATTCCCACCCTTTGGAATTCTCTGACCTCTTCATCTGGTTCTTCAGTGCTCCATTTCTTTCCCCTGCTCCCAAGTTCACTATTTCTTTCCTCCTCACTGTATGCTAGCTTGAGGCATGTCCCTGCACACTGTTCCATTTCTTCTTTAAGGGAATTGAAACTGAGGGATGAAGTCAGCTACAAAAAAAAGCAATTGCAAATTTAAATTTAAATCGTGTAAATAAACGTGGTGGGCGGTGTGGTAAGATGCCTTTTTCATGGGGCTACAACTTTCCTAATATGTGAGATGCACGACCACAACCAGTGTCCCACACACAAAACTACTTCACAGGCTGTTAACAGGTCAAACCAACAACAAAAACTAAAAATGCAGAAACATCACCACCAACACAACAGTGTCTGCACTTTACAGCTGTAAAGTACTTTTGTACATCCGAGAGACATAATAAGCTGCTGCATAAAATGAAAGAACATGCATTTATGTACCTTACAGCATCGTCAGGACACTTTACAACCAATATGTTCATTCTATTGCGCAGTTACTGTTATGAGGGCACAAGGCAGTTATTTTCCAACAAAGCAAAAGTCACCAAAAATGGGAAAAAAAAAGCAGAAAGCTTAAAGGAAAAAAAAGTGTTCATAGCTGTCCTATAAATCTTTGAAGTTATTTATTCATTTAATCATTTTTAAATCTCTGTTCCCACCTTACCTTTCTTCTCCATTTCCTCCAACTCTGCTCACCTGGTTCCATTATCCCCTTCTTAGTCCCACGTACTAACACCAACAAACCCCTACAAGGTCTACACCATAGCAGTTCTGGCACAGTACTCAGTCTATGTCCTATAACACCTCACATAACCTGTTACATAAAAGAAACCAGCAAGTCAAATAAACTGGTTAAAATAAACCATTAAGTCAATCAAATAAGATATCACTTTTTTAACACTTATATACGCATGAACAGTAATTAATGTTTTATGTCCAATTTCTACATCTTATTGCGCCAAGGGAAGCAAGAGAATTAGAAGGTGCACATATTTGCCTGGTCCATCTCACTAAAATCACTTCATTTTGCATAGGAACCCAATACATTGCAATTACAGTATCAATAATTACAATTACTGACATAAGGTGGCCAAGTTTCATCTGCAGAGACCACATAATGCGTGTCACAAACCTCATTGTTCGCAAGATTTTGCCCTGCACTAAATTATAAAAGTAAGTTATCATTGCTGAGTGCTCAACTGCTATATTTACTGAAACTGATAGGCTTAACATAACAGCACATTGGTATACCCACTTTTCCTGCAATGTAAAAGTGCAGTGCTGCCTGCCACATTTGGCACATGAAGCTTTACAGCATGGCTTTCAACCATTGTAAGTCTACGACTGTATCAGACAATGCAAAAGTGTTCAGTGGAACAATTATTTTACACAATGACCCAGTCTGATTGGGATCATTTGGCACTATTGACATCAAAACACATTCTACATTCCATCCTGCAATTCATAGACCACAGGTGGTTCCTCTATACAAATGATCTATTGAAATCGTAAGTCGGTACGCATTAATCACTAGGATATGCCCAAACATGCTCAACTGCTGATGTTAAGTGGGTTGGTTAAAACACAGTTTTATACAACAATTCAAAATATGCCATAAGCCCCTGAGCTTTAGGTACTGCTGTAAATTTATGAACAATACGATAAAATAATTTTATGCAGTTGATCAATGTATTGGTCAAACAATGTCCTGGGAGCAGGCTTGCAGTCATGATTGTCTATTTATTTATTCTCATCCCATCTTTTCCTTTTCCTTCCCAAAAGTATTAATTCGATGCTGGAACACAGTTCCAAGGGAACTTGTTGCCCGCTGGTACATCATCTGAGTAACCGTTACATGTCAATCTTGACAATGAATGTCCAATGACTGTTTATTCAAGTGGGCATTACAACTGAGCCCAAAGCTGTGTGCACATGTAGTACAGGTTCAATAAGGGTTGCAGAGTGGTGGTCAGGATGGGGAACCCTGGGCAACTTTATTCACCTTGACTAAAGTCAACTGGGAATAATTGAGGTAATGGTCAATATCAACATCCTGGAGGTTACCATTGACCAGAAACTGGACCAGCCATATAAATACTGTGACTACAAGAGCAGGTCAGAAGCTAGGAATTCTGTGGCAAGTAACTCACCTCCTGACTTCCCAAAAACTGTCCACCATCTACAAGGCGCAACTCAGGAGTGTGATGGAATACTCTCCCCTTGCCTGGATGAGTGCAGCTCCAAAACACTCAAGAAGCTTGACACCATCCAGGACAAAGCAGCCCACCTGATTGGTACCATATCCACAAACATTCATTATTTCCACCACTGACACACAGTGGCAGCAGTGTGTACCATCTACAAGATGCACTGCAGGAACTCACCAAGCCTCCTTAGACAGCACCTTCCAAACCCATGACCGCAACCGCCTAGAAGAACAAGGGTAGCAGGCACATGCTAACACCAGTTCCTGGAAGCTCCCCTCCAAGCCATTCACCATCCTGACTTGGAAATATATCGTTATTTCTTCACTGTCACTGGGTCAAAATCCGGGAACTCCCTCCCTAACAGCACTGTGGGCATACCTACATCAGAAAGACTGCAGCAGTTCAAGGCAGCAGCTCACCACCACCTTCTCAAGGGCAATTAGGGATGGGCAATAAATTTTGGCCTAGCCAGTGACACCCACATCCCATGAATGAATTTTAAAAAAAATGGTATTATACCATAGCTGAGATCAGATAAAGCAGCTTGAGGTCAAGCCTGAGGAATTTCCCGATCTGTGCAGCTCTGCAGATCACCTGTTAGCCTCACCTTAGCCATCAGAGAAATTTCATGATTCTTCACTCGGAAGTTCCTCTTCAAGGGTGTCAAGTGTTGACCTTCTCAAGCATGTACTGATCCTTGGTTAGACCACACTTGTGGTACTGCGCACAGTTCTCCACATGATAAGAAGAACTCAGGGGCACTGCAGATGGTGCAAAGAAATATTTACAAGTATGATACAAAACTGAAGTTCTAATAGTCAGTGAAAATTCAGGAGGCTGGGGCTCTACTTTTCTAGAAAAGAGATGAAGGGGAGTCAGGTAGATGTCGTTAAGATTATGAAATGGTTTTATTGGTTAGAAGTAGAGATGTTCCCTCCTATATGGGTACCAAAACCAGAGGCAGTAAATGTAGGATAATGACTAGTAACTCCAAACTGAATTCATGAGAAACTATTTGTTTTACCCGGAAAGCAGTTAGAACAGGCTTATGGAATCCTCTGTATCTGGCCCATGGAGCCAGTGAGTACAATAAAAGATTCTGCTAGGAGCTGCTCCTCCAATTACAGGGCATTTTCCTCCTGCGTTTGCTGCTGGTAGGGGTGAGCCTATCAGCATTAATTTGGGACGCCTTCAGTCTGTATCTCTCTGCCTCTCTGTGTGTGAGAGACTGACACACACATCCTGCCCCCCTCCTCCTTCCTCCCCAAAAACCTATCTACAAAGCAGGCCACGAGAGGAGGAAACCCCATGCTGAAAGGCAACCCGCTTCTGAGCCCCACTTCCGTATGAATTCCAGGATGGAGTCTGTGCCACCAGAGGCGAATGCAAGGTCAGCGTTAGTTAATCTCAACTCCTTAGCTCGGACTTGTTCCCACCTTTTCCCTGGTGACCAAGACCTGGGGCCTATTCTGTCTCTCTCTCTAGCTCTGGTTCTTAAGTGAAAAAGCAAATAAAGTTTTATTGGTTAACCCTGCTGCTTGGCACTTCTTAATGGTCATTTTTATTAATTGCTCTTTTTAAGAAAAAAGTCAATTTATTGCTTCGACGTGAATTAAAAAAAAAAATTCATGTTTAATGTCGTACCAAACTTTATTTTACCAAAATTTGCTCATCAGCCCCTTGAGTGAGAAAAGCAGTTGAAATGTGGCACCCCCTCCCCAGGAACATGAAAACATGAAAAGGTTGGACAAGCCCGAATGAGAACGTGAAACTTCCTATCACACCGTGTAGTTGAGGCGAACAGCATAGATGCATTTAAGAAGAAAATGGATAAACACATCAGGAACAAACAAATGGATAGTTATTCCAACAGGGTTAGAGGAAGAGGGTCTCTGGAGGGTGGACCAGTCAGGTCAAATGGCCTGTTTCCATGTACATTCCCCCACGTATAGAAGAAGGAAGAAAAAAGTAACATTGCGAGGGTGAATAAACCCCTACCACTCTCTCATATCAGTCCTGCTGGCTGGCTTTGGAGCAGCACCTGCAGTGGTTGCTTGCCTGCTCTTCCAGTTGGGGGAAGGTGAGCAGATCATGGCAGGTGGGAGAAATGAGGCAAGCCCCTTTTCTTTAGATTGTAAGTGCGAATGCAACTTGATAACTGCAACAAATAATCAGGAATCCAGGTGTTTTTTGGTTTCTCAGAAAATCTTCTGATCCCCCTAAATATTCATGGTTGTCCGGATCCTCTCCTCCCCTCACCCAATGAAGTTTTCAATGTGGCACAGCGGAAGGTAAATGCTGAGCTGTTCATGTCCCGGGGGAAACTTGAAAAAACTGCCATAACTATTTTACAATTTATTTATTTTGAGATGCGAGCCTTGAATTCAGTAGTAATAAGACTACCGAGTCTTATAGGTTTCTTACAAAACTAAATTAAACCTTTAATTAATAAAAGAAAATGATTTTAAGCACATACATAGGTTTAGAAATTACTACGATGATAACTCTTAGCTCCCCTAGTTAATCTAACTCCCAGTTACACCTCTGTTAAGGCAACAGTAAAACACAGATTTTAAAAGACCCAGGCAAAGTAACACGATGCCATGAACACTTGAATTCAAAGTGAATTTTCTTCACTTCAGTTTGTGTAGACAGCAACTTGAAGCTTAGAGGCTGGAGGCTTTTCACACTTGTTAATGATCTTAGAATGCCTTCCTCTTACATATAACCTCATCTCCTTTATACAGGTTTCTCCCTTTTTAATGTGAATCCCATTATCCCAATGTGTCTTTTCAACTCTACTTTTCTAATAATAAAAACCTTTCATAATACCAATTTTATCAGTAAGCTTTGGGAAAAATAAACACACTGTTTGGCTTTTTTTTGGCTAAGTGTAACATTTCACCACCTCTTATGAAATTCAAATTACTCTGGTTTATCTAAAAGTGCAAATTTTCCCTTTACACTTCATTCTAAAACTTCAGCCATGTTTACCTATTTAACATTTCAAACCTAGCTTCTCTTCTGATACATCAAAGCCTTCAGACCAGCTGTCTTTAATTCAATTAATACACACACACACTCTGCCTTACAATAAGTTACAATAACATTATGAAAATTATTATATTTTCCTGACACAATGATCCATCTCAGCACACTGCTTTTTTGCACCACACCACAAATGTACTTCAGTCACCAACATTTTCAGAACATGTATTCTTCTTTCAATTCTGAAGGAATTATGTTGTAGTAATGTCTTTTACAAACTGTAATCTGTCTCATCCATGTCATGTTGCTTCCAATCGGTAAGACTATATTGCTCCTCTTTACAAAGATCATTTTCTCCTGATCCATAAATGTTCAGTCCCTTCCCAGGTATGGTTTTACACCATCAGCCACTTTATCCAAATAGCCATTAATCACATAATGAACTTTAGCACAGAGCACTGGATGGCCAAACTGAGGATATTGTTCCCAAATTTGATCCAGTCCATAGTCTACATCTACACACAAACTCACTGATTTCCAACAGGAGCAGAATTCCTGGCTGAGTTTTGCCTGCCCTTACCAGGGGTGGTGGCCAATCCTTAAGGATAGAGCAGGGAATCAAAAAAATCTTTCTTATATATTGCATAGAATATAGAGCACAGAAATAGAACATTCAGTCCAACTTGTCTATGCTAGCTTTAATGCTTCACTCAAGCCTCCTCACATCCTTCCACACCTGACTCCAGCATTCCTTTTGACATCATATTTAATGTAAATTCCCCTTATATGAATGTGTACAATTTGTCTTAACTGCTCCCTATGGTAGCATGTTCCCCCTTCTTACCACTCTCTGGGAAAAGATGTTTCTTCTGAATTTTATATTTCATTTCGTGGTGTCTATTTTATATTGATGGCCTCTAGCTTTTCTATTCCCCACAGGTAGAAATGCTCTCTCCATGTCTAGTCTATCAAAACCTCTCATAATTTTCAAGGCCTCACAGCAGATCAACCTTGTATTTTCAATAGCAAAAAATAGAGACAGGCTGTTCACTCTTTCTTGATAGTATAACCTCACAGTTCTAGTGTCATCCTCGTAAATCTCTTGTGTCCCCCTCTCTGTTGTTTCTATAGCCTTTCATTCCAACTGTTAACAATAGGGCATCAATAGTCAGATACAGCAGACCCTTGTTGACATGTTCCTGGATACATTTCAACAATGTGGCACATGTCCGACTGCCATTTTCAAACCCAACTTTAATGTTCATTTTTTGGACTGTCTTCTCCCCCATCACCAGTTTTACTCAGCTACCAATATACAAAATTTGCATTTAGATTGCAGTTAACGCAAGGCACTTCATAGGAGCATTGACAATCAAAATTGGACACCAGCCACATAAGGAAACATTGGGTCAGATGGGTCAGGTGAGAAAAGCTTTCTCAAAGGGGTAGGTTTTAAGGTGCATCTTAAAGGAGGAGAGACGAGGTTTAGGGAGGGAATTTAAAGAGTTTGGTGCCTTGGCAGCTGATGGCACATCGGCCAATAGTGGGACAATTAAAAAATCGGCTATTGCTCAAGAGGCCAGAATTGGAATAATGCAGATGTCTTGAATGGATGTATGGCTGGAGGAGATTGCAGAGATAGGAGGAGGCGAGGCAGGGAAAATTTGAAAACAAGGATGAGAATTTTGAAGTCAAGGTGTTGCTCAACAGGGAATCAAAGGCACTGGCACGACGGGAAAAATGAACCTGGCGTGAGTTGGATACAGGAAGCAGGGTTTTGGGTGACTTCAAGTTTATGAATAATCGAGCATGGAAGGCCAGCCAGGAATGCCTTTGAATAGTCAATTCGAGCGGTAACAAAGGCGTGGTTGAGAATCTCAGCAGCAGGATCATAGTGTTCCTGGGGTGGAAATGAGTTGTCTCAGTAATAGCGTGGATGTGTGATCAGAATCTCATCCTGGGGTCAAGATTATGAAGAGTCTGGTTCAGCCTCAGACAGCTGCCGGGAAGTGGAATGGAGGGCATGGCTCAGGGACTGCATTTGTGACGGGAACCGAAAATTACAACTTCAGTCTTCCCCTCATTTAGATGGGGGAAATTTCTGCTCTCCTAGCCCTTGATGTCAGTTGTCTGACAATTCAGAGAAAGCGGAAAGTTCGAAAGAGGTTATGGTGAGCCATCAGAGAAATATCCAATCTTTGGCCCAGGGCTTGTGTGTGAATAAGTGATTACATTTCTGAGTCTACTACCTTGCAGGATGGTTCTAGTTTTTGTGCAATAATGAATTGTCTGATCAATTTTCATTGAAGTGATTCATACATAGCTGATCTGTACATGTCACCTGTTCTCTTAAAACAACACAAGTAATAACTGACTCACCAAGTCGGCCCATCTTGGCCAAGGTGTTATTCAATAATTGTCTGTGGAAAAAGCTATTTGGCAAAATTTGCTTTTGTCAACTATGTAACACACAACAACACAAGTCTCAAAACACGTCATTATGTTAGCCACACATGGGCCAGGATTTTACTTATGGCGGGTGGGCTGGGTGGGAGCGGAGCTGATCGCCGCCCGTTATCAGCTCCGTGCCACCGTTTTACGCGGGCAGGCCAATTAAGGCCCACCCAGCATGAATCGCGGCTGCCAAGAACAGCGGGAAGGGGCGGGTGGCAGCAGGAAGCCAATGACCACCAGGTCCAATGGTGACCCGGCGGCCTATTCAAAAACAGCGCAGGCAGCCTTCCAAAGACTGCCGCCGACGTCGCACATGAGGTTGTCAGACAGTGCTCTCGGGGAGCAGGCTGGGCAGGTCAGTGGGGCAGTGTGCCCTGGGATTTTCAGATGAGTGCCTCGCTGCCCTCCTCGAGGAGGTGGCAGCAGGCTGCAACAGCCTTATGCCAAGGGACGAGAGGAGGAGGCCCCCCCCCACAAATAACAAAGCATGCCTAGGAGGAGGTGGCAGAAAGGGTCAGCTCCAATGTTGTGGTGAGACGCACCTGGGTGCAGTGCCGCAAGCGGTTTAATGACCTCTTGTGATTGGGAAAGGTGAGTGCCGTGTTGGCATAAGTGTCACTTATCACAGCAGTTAGGTAGCCAGCGCCCCCGCCACCCGCAACTCATAATTTTGTTTTTGAATTCACTCATTCACGGGATGTGGCCTTCAGTGGGTGGGCCAGCATTTATTGCCCAACATTAGTTGCCCCACACTGAGAAGGTGGTGCTGAACTGCCTCCTGTATCCGTTGCACGTGGTGCAGGTACACCCACAGTAGTGTTTGGGGGAGAGCTCCAGGATTTTGACCTAGCCACAGTGGTGGAACGCCGAAACATTTCAAAGTCAGGATGCTGACTGACTTAGAGGGGAACTTCCACGTGACGGTGCACCCTTCTATCTGCTGCCCTTGTCCTTGCAGGTGGTAGTGCTCGTGGATTTGGAAGGCCTTGGGAGTGTGAGTGGGAAATGTGATGGAGGCAGCATCTGGACAAGGGGGTCAGCCCTGGCTGCTTGGAGTGAGTGTATGGCTGCTCCAGGGTCACGAATCAGGTGAGCCCTGCAATGTTTCAGTCTGGTGGTGGTGGCAAGGCTGCAATGGCAATGCAGGTACAGGGTGGACTAATCAATGCTCCTCTCTCCTTTCAAGAGAAGACCGCACACAATAATGCTGAGAAGCTGCGGACTAGCGGAGGGCAGCCTCACCTTCTCATCATGACCAAATACGAGCAGGAGGCACGCGAGGTGGAGAGGCACCATGCCCCCAGGTCAACCAGCCGCGGTGAGGTTACCTCAACCCACTGGGGAGTGCCGGGCAATGAGGTCACAATGTCTGTCAGTGCAAACATTCCACTGTTGATTGTATATTGATTTCAGCATCCAACATGTGATGCCTATTGATAATGGAAGGAGGAGCACATCCTGATCCAGGTGCCAGGCATGCACATTAACAGTGTAACGACTTCTACTAATCAAATGTCCTTGTTCTTCCTTTCAGCCTCACCAGAGCACGCCCAAACTCCGGAGGCAGATGGAATGCTGCTGACCTCTGAAGACCTAGAAGACAAACGCACCAGCCCTCTCAGCCAGGTAGGCACCAGCGCAGATACCAGCACCTCAGTGGGGATAAGATCGTCGGCTGGTGTCTCAGTGCACAGTAGTGAGGGCACTACACACTCGCTTGAGGTGCGGGTGGAGACAGAGTGCCCAGGGTGCCAGCAGTCGGAGGATTGCTGGGGAACAAGAACATGCTCAGTCGGTGACTGATGATGTGTCTCTGGAGTTGTCCCTGAGGCAGCAGATGCTGGAAGTCCAGCAGGGTGTGCGGGAGGGTCTGGCGGAGATACATGAGGGAATGCGTGTCATGGTCTCCGTGATGGAGGAGTCCATGCGGAGCATGAGCAATGCAATGAACCTCATGGCCGAGCACACTGCCTCCACCATGGAGAGAGTGGCGACTCTCATGGAGAGGCTCCTCCAGGAGAACAATCAGGGCTTCCTGGGGATGTGCTCAGACCTGCAGCCCTCACACCGGCATTGATCTCAGGTGGTCAGTATCAGTGTGGGAGATGGATTGGGCACCCAGTATCCCAGCTAGGTGCCCATCCATCAATGCTGAGCAGGGAGGTCCAAAGCGACCTGACAATGGCGCACGAGCTGCCTGTCGTCTCTGCGGGCTCCTCTCAGGGCGCTCCGGATGACGGCAGCAGCTCCTCCGCCCTTCTGCTAGTGACCGTGGCGTTTGAGGCTGCGGCAACTGGGAAGATGCCAGCCGTGGCACTGGCCACTCCCTCCCAGGCTGGGTCATCACAGGCTCCACGGGCCAGAGGACGCCCGCTGTGGTCATCAAGGCCAACAGGACAGCTGAGTGAGCAGGCTGTCTCAGATGCCAGTGCCAGCGAGGGGGGAGCACCTAGACGTAGCACCCTCAAACGAAAACTTAAATCACCTTAGGCACACCACGGGCTCATCACTGGTGGTTTTCTTTTGACCCCCGTTTCAGTTGTTTTTAAGCAGGTGTACTGTTCAACACATTTTAATGGACTTCCATTTCTGTATGCAAGAATGCAATCATTAAATGTTTTGGTTCTCAACAAGCCTCTGGGTGCTTCATTAGTTCTGCAGGTGAAGGGGAACCCACGATGTTATGAGTGACTTGTTTGTCATTAACTATGTGTCTTGTCAATAAAGCTCAATGTCCCTAACCAGGCAAGTGTTGCTCTCAGGTATCGAGTAAGGAGCCTGCAGCCCTGCCATGTGTTGGAGGTTCATCTTTGATAGGCTAGCTGAAGGAGCGTTGGATCAAAGCCTCCTTGGTGTCCCTGCCTCCCTGGAGGTTGCTTGAATCAGCGTCTATCCCCTCAGCATTCTCCTGAGCATGCTGGTCCTCACTACTGGACTCATCGTCTGCAGCCAGGGCAGCTGCTTCCACATTTTCTTCCTCCACTGCGTCCCCCCCTTTCCAGCGCCAGATTGAGCAGAGCACGCAGCATACAACCACTATCAGTGACACATAATCTGGGGGGTATTGCAGTGCACCCCTTGAACGACCCAGGCATCGGAAACGCATCTTGAGAAGACCGATGATTCTCTCCACCACAGCCCTTGTGGTGCCGCGGCTCCTACTGTACCGCTGCTTGGCCTCTGTTCTTGGGTGGCGGAGGGGCGTCATGAGCCGCCTTCTGAGGGGATAGCCCTTTGTTACCCAGCAGCCATCCATCCAGCCAGGCTGGAGCACTGAAGAGCCCCGGCACCTGGGAGTGTCTAAGGATGTAAGCGTCATGGGAGCTGCCTGGGTACCTTGCACAGACTTGTAGAATCAGCAACCTGTGATCACACACTATCTGCACGTTCATGAAGTGGAATACCTTCCGTTGACTAAGGCTCCCGGCTCATCTACTGGTGCCTTGATGGCCAGATGTGTGCAGTCGATTGCATCCTGGATGCGGGGGAACCCAGCAATTGCTGCAAAGCTCCTGGCTCAATCTGACCGGCTGGCACATCCGAGCTGTAGTGGAGGAACAGAGCATCTGTCACTAGCTTGACACAACTGTGGTCAGCTGACTGGGAGATTCCACACAGGTCACCCACCGACCCCTGGAATGAGCACGAGGCATAGAAGTTGAGGGCAACCGTGACCTTCAGCGCCACTGGTTTGGGGCGTCCACCCACACAGTTGGAGCTGATCTCGGGGCTACTTATCGGACAGATGGAGGTTACTGTCTCCCTTGGGAGGCGGAGCCTCCTTTGGCATTGCACCTCACATATATTGAGGTAGTTGCATCGCCGCCTGTAAACCCTGGCAGCAGGATAGTGCCATCTTCTGCAGCCTCTTCCGCCTCGCACTTCCTGTTGGCCTTGCGCCCCTTGTGCCTGCGCTTGTCCTCCCAAAAGGTGGCTCCCCTGGAGGCTGAACAATGACTCCCAAACCCCTCCCCCTTCTGGCCCTCTCTTCCTCTTCAGAGGAGGTGCCTCCAATGGATTGCACGCTCCCCATTCCCAGGGTGAGGGAAGGCTGTCTGAAACCTGAAAGTGTTATGATTCCTCCAGAGTCCTGAACTGAAGCCTGTTCTTTCTGTCAAAGCAGCTCTGAAGAGAATTGAAGCTGTCCTGTTCACACAAGTAAGTAGCAGTAAGTTTAAAAAGTAAAGTACTAACAATTTGCATCAGCGAGCTCACTCACCCCTCTTATTCCACCCGTGGATGAGGTTTTTAAAAAACGTGGCCTACCCACCTGCACATCGCACCCGTGCGATGCTCTGAAAATCACATGGGCTGCAAACAATCGCTGTCAATTACTACCTCAAGGGCCTTAACTGGCCCGTTAATTAATGGCGGGCGCACCTCGGAACTCATAGCGTGCCCACCCTCCGAAATATCTGCTTACCTACCAACCTTTGTCCAAGCGGTTTCTCTTTATAAGTGCTCAAACAATGCCCTTCACAATATAATTAACATACCATTAACATTCCCACTCACCTCCACCTCTGAGCCTACAAGAGTTGTGGCATTCTTGGTGGAAACGAGGGGCGGTTCCCCCTCTGGGTAGAAACATGTCAGTTCCGGGTCCCACCTGACATTCCTCTTACTCTGCTGATTCGCACCAGGAATGTGCTACACAACCCTGAGGAAATTCGGGCCAGTTTTCTTTGCCCAGCGTCATCGTGCGTCATTTTACACGTCAGAGTGTCGGGCCCGCTCTTGCACGCCGATGGCAAAGTTCTGCCCATGAGATAATGTGTGATAAAAATGGCATGTGGCTTTCCTTATGACCAAAGAAAACTGGTCCGAATTTCCTCAGGGTGTGTGGCGCATTCCTGGTGCAAATCAGCAGAGTAAGAAAAATGTCAGGTGGGACCTGGAACTGACATGTTTCTACCCAAAGGGGGAACTGCCTCTAGTTTCCACCAAGAATGCCACAACTCTTGTAGGCTCAGAGGTGGAGGTGAGTGGGAGTGTTAATGGTATGTTAATTATATTGTTAAGGTACAAAGGTAAGCATTGTTTGAGCACTCAGTGCACTTATAAAGAGAGACTGCTTGGACAAAGGTTGGTAGGTAAGAAGCAGATGCTGCATTCTTTGAATAAACCCATTATTAAAAAAAGTGATAGCGTCCAGTTTTATACTTCACCAGTTGGCTTGGGACTGATATAACAGTGAGTACAGAGTTCTTGAGAATTTTGGGGCATAAGGTTTCTTAATCATGACATTGCAGCTTTAAGTAGAATGGGTTGTAGCCAACTAAAAAGGGCTAATTTCTTTTTTTTTAAGTCTTAACAGACTGGGAAAAAGCCAACAGGCTCAAGAACCCACACACTGGGTCCTTTGTCACAGTTCAGAATGTTTTGTTTATTCCTCTTGTAGGCGAGATACTTTTGTTGATACTACAGAAGTCAATCGCTTATAATATGCCTTGTTAATATAAGTTTATTATTGAGTCATTAATTATCATGTTCGAAACTCATTGTACAAAGCAAGGGAAGACAAGCAAATTATCTGGCAAAAAGATATGAAAGATTTAAGAAGAACTTTGCCCTCAGATTAATATATAATTATTAATACGCTAAGACTACTACTATCAATCTAAATTGTCTTTAGTTTACATTTGTTTTCGAATTAATAACAGACTAACATTCTTGTTACCCCGCCAAATCTGCAACTTCACTGTGGATAGCCAATGGATTAATGTTAGTTTGTCGTATAACAGATGCACTATTGTACTCAGTCTTCCGGTTGACTGAACAACATCAGGGCCAGCTGGATTGCTGATTTTAAAAAAAAAACACCAGAATAATTACAAAGACATTTTATCATCTTCTTCTCAATGTGGTCAGAGATGTTAGTGAGAGGGAGGTGGCAGTAATCATGGCTCCTGGTTTGGGGCAAAAGGCGCAGACTGAGATTTGCACTTTTGCAGGGGCAGCATTCTGCTGGAGACTTGTCCCAGCTGAAACTCTGTTCACAGCTTCAAGTGGCCACCCGCCCAGTGGCAGGCATATGCTAATGACGGGGTTAGGATAAGATGATGTTACCCCCTTGACTCCTTCCTTCTCGTCCATTCTTGACTAGACACACCATGCACAGTAAAGCCAGGACCCATTCAAAATGACAAAAGTAAATTTGTTAAAAGAACGCCAAGATTATCGTGGAGACGTTTGGCCTTATTTTGGGGCACGCTGCAGGTACTGCAAATATTTTTTTCACTTCTATATCAAGAAAGCCATCTGCTCTACTCTTCACTCTTGGAAAATATTCTACTTCAGGACAAATACTGAGCTAGGATTGGAGGGCTGCATAATGGGAATCCCATTTTGGATGATTTATGTATTAGGGGAAAGAGGGGCAGCAGAAAATTGTAAGGGGAAACTAGATTATTTAGACAACGCCAGAGTAGAGACATCCATCCCAGCAGGATTTACAGACTCAGGTCCAACTTTCAGTTATGAAGCGTGAGTGGAAATTGAATTTGCTTCTCTGACAAAGGACAAGGAGCCACATTATACCCTAAAGGACAATGCCGGATTACCACAGTTAGGTTATGTCAAGTTGTGATTTACTTATCTTCGCTCAGTAGTAATTTAAGGTGTTCTTATCATTACTAACCCAGCGAGTCATTAATTTTCGTCCAACACTGTCAAGATGCCAATGGGGCGACTGAGCTGCTCAGAAGCACACCTGCATCCTTCCACAATACTGCATGTGAGGGCTTCTTCCTTAGAAATTCTACAGCGGGTGTTCCTCCATTCCCAAATGTTGACAGCATTTCCACATCCGCCTTAGAACAACCGAATGTTCATCTTTTTTTTTAAAAGCACCAGCTGCATCAGCTTCTCTTCCAAGAGTTTGCTCCCCCTTTTTAAATGTCTGCAGCCCTCTAAATAGTGAAGTTGAATGCTTGCCCCACACTCTTCCTGAATTTTGCAGGCTCCCTCTCACTGTCTTAGGTGTCAGGGAGCAAAGACCTCGATTCGGAAAATTAAGTGTGCTGCCAAGCATTTCAGGTAATGAAAAAAAAACTTAACATATGGTGCTGCTAAGTGACTTTGCTTCTATTACTTCATGCTCAACCCACTAAAAACAGGGCTCGGCTTGGCTGGAGATTATTGCACATTCACGGACCCATACCATCAGCAAACACACGAAATTCAGGTCATCATTTAATTTGAGACCTGAGGCTTGATTTTTAGGCCTGGCTGGGGGTGGAAGTGGAAGTGGACACTCATTAAAATTGCGCTGGTGGCGTACATGCCAGACCCCTGGCTCCATCCCACCACAGAGTCATTTTCGTGGAGGCCAGACGGGGGTTGGGGGGCATGTTGCAAGGCAGGGCTGTTCCCCTGCAAGCATCAGGTAGCTGATCCAAGTAATGAAAGGCCACTTAAGACCAATTATAGGAGGCCAACTAGGGATTTTCCAGTTGTCCCCCAGGTTTCTGCAGGCAGCAGAGGCCACTTTAGTTTCCTGGAGATGGTTTCCCAACGGCAGACTTCGGCGGGGGGGCGGGGTGGGGGGGGTGGGGGGGGGGGTGGAGACACCTTTCCCTTTCTGCCTGGTTGCAACAGCACCTGCAGGCTCCCGTGCTGAGGAGCCTCCCCCCATCCCCCACCCCCAGCCCCCAGTGGTGATCTGGCTGCGAAAGCATTTCTTTTTTAAAGTTTGATTTTAAAAGGTTGAAGAGAGGGCACCTCATTTTGAAGCTCCGCCTGTCTAACTTGCCTTCCATTGCAGCCCGCTGCTGCTTTTCAAACAAGGTCTCTGACTGGCCCTCCAGCCATCCTTAAATAGACAGCAAGCCTGCCATCTAGCTATTAACTGGCCGTTCCTGAGAAAATAACAATGAGAGATGTTTTCCATACGTTCCAGGTTTCTTACTCACATTTCAGTCTGACCATTGCTGGGGGTGAGGCTGGTTTCTGAAGTCCACAGGGAAAGTCCAGCACCATTCTCCAAGGGTTAGCATTCTCCTGCATGCAGGGCACTCTCTTAAACCTGATCTTCTCTTATTCTTACTTTTGTGTTTCTCACTTTGCTTGTCCTCTTTTCCTGATTAATTTCCCAGCGTAGAGGAAACCAGTAACCACAGGCAAATCCCTTTGCTCTTAACACACCGACGATTAATAAACCAAACTACTGACTCATCAGCTAATATCACCACAAAACTCTTTGGAAAAAAGAATGAAACTTATGCAGTCAAATGCATGAACAAGTACCGTAAATTATGGAAGTTAACACATCCTAGGCTTATTGGGGCTAATGGACAATGATTTATAAAAAGTTTCAGCACAGAAACAGGCCACTCGAGCCAGCAGGTCTTCCTTCCCGACCATGGGTGTACCTACACCACACGGACTGCAGCGATTCAAGAAGGCAGCTCACCACCACCTTCTCAAGGGCAATCAGGGATGAGCAATAAATGCTGGCCTAGCCGGCAATGTCCACATCCCTTGAAAGAATAAAAGATAAGTCTATTCCAATATTTTCTCCATGTGGGCCTTCCAGTCTAAATCCCACTCTCATTGTTGGACGTGCATCTCTTAAATATAGTTTAATTAAAGGGTATAGGCAAGTCATAGCCAACTTCTAGTGGTTTAACATGTGTAAGTGAATTAGTGCCTTGAAATCCAACCTTTTTTAATTGTATATTCCAGTTAAGAAATCAACTGTACGTTCAAGAATTGACAGACAGAGCACGCCATTTCAAATGGACAGCAAGTTGAAGAAATTGTTGAAGGAAAATTTTACTGACATTGCATCATAAAACCCATACTACAATGACATGGGCTTTGATTTAACTGAATGTTGCTAAACAGCAGCACTCCATTCAATGCAACGTTAATATAAGTCATGGTCTTCAATCCTCCTTTGTACCTATGAACTCCAATTTTGTAATCTCACCAAAGATGAAGCTGCATTGGCCCATTTCCAGGTGCATGAGCACATATAGCTCAGGGCAAGACTGTCCCAAATCTTACAGAATGAAAGTGTCATGGCTATTTCTTGGACAGTGATGAGCCTGGTAGAGGTAAAATACCACCTGAGCGATAACAGAGTGAAAATTCTTTCAACCTTATAAAAGATCAGTGGGTTGATATGAAGTGTCCTGACACCCACAAGTATTACATATGTCTCAATGCACTGAAGGAAACCTTGCCATTCTATGAAAACTATGTTCTTTTCAGCTGATGCCTCGTTCTACAGCAAATGAAGGTAATATCCCTTGCAAACCCAACGACTGTCACTATCCTAACACCTCTGCACATGGCTGATTGTTTATTGGATTGGTGAGAAGGATGAAGGGGGCATGGACAGTTCACGCCCCAGTAACCAAAACTTTGATGGGAAGAGCTGCCCTGAATCTAGACGTGTGTACATCACAAGAGAAGCAGATGGCAGAACTCTGTGGCCGCCTGCCTGGTGAAGGAGTGGCAGCAAGACAGGGCTCCTCTGACCAGGTGCCGACCCTATGGTAGCGACAGTTATGGCAAAAGCATCTCTGGGGTCATTATGTCTGCATTTGCTGACCTCTTGCAAGAAGAAAAGTATTGGTGGTGCAGAAAGGAAAGGAAAAAAATTTTTAAAATGGAGGTAAACCAAGTACAACCAACTAACGAATGGTGCAAATAGTATTAACATTTCCCTTTAAGGAGGCTTTTTAAGCAGATGAACTCAGACGTACCCGGTTTCTATGGACAATGCTTATAATATGGCCATCATATTTTGGTCCTAAGCCACCGCTCAGATACCCCACTAATCAGTTGCACACGGACAGGTACCCGATACTGCTTCCATGACCACTGTGTACAGAGCCTTGCATTTTAGAATATGCACTGGTTAGTTTAAAAAAAATGTAACGATCTACAAAATGTCACTCGCCTGGCTTTCCAACCAGAAGAAAGCACAATGACATCAACATTGCCAATCACGTCAGCCTTGTCAAAATGTTTAATTTAAATTTGAAGTTAAGGAACAATGAATAAAAATATACTGCAAAATTTTGCACTGCACCAGATACAGAAACTGCTACTGACACTAGGATGGGTATTATAACCCCCCCCAAAACAGGTGGCTTTGCGCGTGGTGAGATCTTGAATTTTAAGATCTCAAACGCGACGTCAACCCCATCTTCTAATTTCAACAAGTGGGACAGGATTAGTGGTGGGGGGGGGGGTGGGGAGGTATGGAGAGAAGAGGTGGGGCATGGGGGAATGCATTCAGCCTGTTACCAGGGTGGGCAGTTTTTAAAAAATATTATAATGGGGTTGCGTGCCTCAGATTTTATCTGCCTTCCAGATTTAGCCCTGGTTGGCTGGTTTTCATGGGCTTTGGGAAGGCCAGCTGCAGGGGAGAGATGGTGGCATAGTGGACATTTACCCGACAGAGAGGCAGACAAAGAACCTGGTTGGAGAACGCACAGGAGACAGCGAGGCTCGGGGCCTACCCAGGAGAAAGCACAGGAGACAGCGAGGCTCGGGGCCTACCCAGGAGAAAGCACAGGAGACAGCGAGGCTTGGGACCTACCCAGGAGAAAGCACAGGAGACGGCGAGGCTCGGGGCCTACCCAGGAGAAAGCACAGGAGACAGCGAGGCTCGGGGCCTACCCAGGAGAAAGCACAGGAGACAGCGAGGCTCGGGGCCTACCCAGGAGAAAGCACAGGAGACAGCGAGGCTCGGGGCCTACCCAGGAGAAAGCACAGGAGACGGCGAGGCTCGGGGCCTACCCAGGAGAAAGCACAGGAGACAGCGAGGCTCGGGGCCTACCCAGGAGAAAGCACAGGAGACAGCGAGGCTCGGGGCCTACCCAGGAGAAAGCACAGGAGACAGCGAGGCTCGGGGTCTACCCAGGAGAAAGCAAAGGAGACAGCGAGGCTCAGGGCCTACCCAGGAGAAAGCACAGGAGACAGCGAGGCTCGGGGCCTACCCAGGAGAAAGCACAGGAGACAGCGAGGCTTGGGACCTACCCAGGAGAAAGCACAGGAGACAGCGAGGCTCGGGGCCTACCCAGGAGAAAGCACAGGAGACAGCGAGGCTCGGGGCCTACCCAGGAGAAAGCACAGGAGACAGCGAGGCTCGGGGCCTACCCAGGAGAAAGCACAGGAGACAGCGAGGCTCGGAGCCTACCCAGGAGAAAGCACAGGAGACAGCGAGGCTCGGGGCCTACCCAGGAGAAAGCACAGGAGACAGCGAGGCTCGGGGCCTACCCAGGAGAAAGCACAGGAGACAGCGAGGCTCGGGGCCTACCCAGGAGAAAGCACAGGAGACAGCGAGGCTCCGGGCCGACCCAGGAGAAAGCACTGGAGACAGCGAGGCTCGGGGCCTACCCAGGAGAAAGCACTGGAGACAGCGAGGCTCGGGGCCTACCCAGGAGAAAGCACAGGAGACAGCGAGGCTCGGGGCCTACCCAGGAGAAAGCACTGGAGACAGCGAGGCTCGGAGCCTACCCAGGAGAAAGCACTGGAGACAGCGAGGCTCCGGGCCTACCCAGGAGAAAGCACTGGAGATAGTTGCTTCGGCTTCAGCCTTAGAACGCTGGATTTGAAGGAAAAAGCGAAGAGCGACATTACAAGACAACCGTTCATTGGTTGGTGAGAAACTGTCTGTAAATAGCTGTAAATTAGAAAAGCATATTATTTTTAAAGAAGTAGCTACTTGGATGTAAGAAGCACTAGGAATACGGGAGTAAATTTAAGACAGGGCCAGTAAAATAAAGTAATATAAGCAAACCAAATTAAATTAAAGTTAACGTAAGGGAAATAAAATTGAGACATGGCAGGGGCAGCTTGGTTATGTGGAATGCGTGTCCTGTAATATATGGGAAGTCATGGACACTGCTAGTGTCCTAGATGACCACATGTGCAGGAAGTGTCACCAGCTGCAGAAACTTGAGCTCAGGGTTTCAGAGCTGAAACAGCGGCTGGAGTCACTGTGGCACATCCGCGAGGCTGACAGCTACATGAGAGCACATTCAGAGAGGTGGTCACACCACATGCAAGGAACATGCAGGCAGAAAGGAATGGGTGACCACCAGGCAGTCCAAGAGAACCAGGCAGTTAGTGCAGGAGTCCCCTGGGGTCTGCTCGCTAATCAGTTTTCTGTTTTGGATACTGGTGAGGGCATTGGTTCCTTAGAGCAGTGCAGTCAAAGCCAAGTTTGTGGCACCACAAGCAGCTTGGTTGTGCAGGAGGGGAAGAAGAAGAAAGGAAGAGCAATAGTGATAGGGGTTTCATTAGTTAGGGGAACAGACAGGCGTTTCTGAGGCCGTAGACGTGACTCCAGGATGGTATGTTGCCTCCCTTGTGCCAGGGTCAAGGATGTCACCGAGCAGCTGCAGGACATTCTTCTGGAGCACCAATGGCTTAGGTAGGAAGGGGGATGTGGTCCTGCAATCAGAATTTAGGGAGCTAGATCGAAAATTAGCAAGCAGGACGTCAAATGTAGTAATCTCTGGATTACTCCCAGTGCCATGTGCAAGTGAGTACAGAAATAGGAGGATAAGAGGATAAGCAGATGAATGTGTGGCTGGAAAGATGGTACAGGAGGGAGGGCTTTAGATTCCTGGGACTGGCTTTGGGGAAGATGCACCTGTAGAAGCCAGACAGGATGCACCTGAACAGAGCCGGGACTGAGTTCCTTGCGAGTGCTGTTGGGAGGGCTTTAAATTAACTCGGCAGGGGTGTGGGAACCAGGAGAGAGTATTAGAGAGGAGTACCAGGCAGCACAAAATACTGGACAGGTAGATGGAGCTAGCATAGAGAATAGTAACTTTCTAAGTGGAGTCGGAGTAAGGCAGAAAGTCATGAAGTCTAAATCAGGGTTACTGTGCACTTATGTATATGCATGGAGTATAGCAAATAACACTGGCAAGTTACAGGCACAGACTGCCATGTGGAAATATGATGTTGTAGGTATAATAGACCTGGCTCAAGGAAGGGCAGGACTGGGTGCTAAATATTCCTGGGTACAAGGTGCTCAGGAAAGATAGGGCAGGAAGAAAAGGAGGAGGGGTGGCTGTATTGGTTTAGGACAGCATGCAGTGCTGGAGAAAGAGGATGTCCCTGAGGGTTCGAGAACAGAATCAATTTGGAATCAAAAGGGTGCAATTACATTGCTCGGTGTAGTCTATAGACTGCCAACTAGTGGGAAGGATGTAGTGGAACAAATCTGCAGGGAAATTAGGGAGAGATACAGACATTATAGAGTAATTATAATGGGAGACCTTAATTACCTGAATGTAGACTGGGACAGTGGTGGTGTAAAGGGCGGAGAGGGGGCAAGAGTTCCTGGATTGTGTTCAGGAGAATTTTCTACAGCAGTATGTGGCCAGTCCAACAAGGAAGGATGCAATAATGGACCTGGTTCTTGGAAATGAGGTGGGCCAAGTAGGTCAAGTATCAGTGGGGGAACATTTAGGAGACAGTGATCATTGTATCATAAGGTTTAGGATGATGGTAGGAAAGGACAATGTGCAATCCAGTGTATGAATAATTAACTGGGGGAGAGCCGACTTCAATGGGGAAAGAGCGGAGCTGGGCCGGATAGACTGGAACCTAAAACTGCAGCTGAACAATGGGCTACCTTCAAATTAGAAATGTTTCAGGCACAGTCAAAAAGTTTCCTCAAAAGGGAAAGGTAGGGCAAACAAATCCAGAGCTCCCTGGATGAAAAAAAGATAGAAATTCAAATAAAGCAAAAGTGCGCTTATGACAGGTGTCAGGTAGAAAATAAAATAGAGAACCAAGCTGAATACAGAAGGTTCAGAGGGGAGGTGGAGAAGCAAATAAGAGAAGCAAAGAGAGATTATGAGGAAAGACTGGCAGCCAACATAAAGGGGCATCACAAAGTCTTCTGTAGGCACACAAATAGTAAAACGGTGGCAAAAGGAGGAGTGGGGCCGATTAGGGATCTAAAAGGGGATTTATACATGGAGGCAGGGGGCATGGCTAAGATGTTAAATGAATACTTTGCATCTGTCTTCACCAAGGAAGCAGACGCTACCAAGGCCACAATGACAGAGGAGGAAACTCTGTTACTGGAATGGCTCAAAAATTGATCAGGAGGAAGTGTTGGATAAAATGTCAGTCCCTAAGGTTGACAAGGCACGGGGGCCGGATGAGGTGCATCCAAAGATATTGAAGGAAGTGAGAGTGGAAATTGCAGGGGCACTTCTGGCATAATCTTTCAGTCTTCCCTAGACGCAGGGGAGGTGCCAGAGGACTGGAGAATTGCAAATATTATGCCCTTGTTCAAAAAAGGTTGTAAGGATAAGCCCAGCAATTACAGACCAGTCAGTTTAACTTCAGTGGTGGGGAAGCTTCTAGAAACAATTATTCGGGATAGAATTAGTCACATGGAAAAATGTGGGTTGATTAGGAAGAGCCAGCATAGATTTATAAAGCTGAAATCATGTTTAACTAACTTGCTGGAGTTTTATGAGGAGGTAACAGAAAGGGTGGATGAGGGTAATGATGTTGATGTGGTGTACATGTACTTTCAAAAGGCATTCGATACAGTGCCACAAAGCAGACTTCAGAAAAGTTATATCTCATGGAATAAAATGGACAGTAGCAATGATTACAACATTGGCTGTTTAATAAGAAACAGAGGGTAATGGTCAATGGATATTTTTCAGGCTGGAGGAAGGTTTGTAGTGTAGCTCCCCAGGGGTCGGTATTGGGAACCTTGCTTTTCCTTATATATATTAATCATCTAGGTCTTGGTGTGCAGGGGGTAATTTCAAAGTTTGCGGATGATACGAAACTTGGAAGCATTGTAAACTGTGAGGAGGGCAATGTAAAACTTCAAAAGGGCATAGACAAGTTGGTGGAGTGGGCAGATGAAGTGTGAGGTGATGCATTTTGGTAGGAAGAACGTGGAAACACAATATAAAATAAAGAGTACAATTCTTAAGGGGGTGCAGGAGCAGAAGGACCTGGGCGTTTTCGTGCATAGATCGTTGGAGGTGGCAGGACAGGTGGAAAGAGCAGTTAACAAAGCATACAGTTTCCTGGGCTTTATCATTTGGGGCATAGAGTACAAGAGCAAAGTAGTTATGCTGAGCTTATATAAGATACTAGTTAGACCTCATCTGAAGTATGTGTACAGTTCTGGGCACCACACTATAGGAAGGATGTGAATGCATTGGAGAGAGTTCAGAAGGTTTACAAGAATGGCTCCGGGGATGAGAAACTTCAGTCATTAAGATAGATTGGAGAGGTTGGAACTGTTCTCCTTGGAGAGGAGAAGGCTAAGAAGAGATTTGATACAGGTGTTCAAAATCATGAGGGGGCTGGATAGAGTAGTTGGGGAGAAACTGCTCCCACACGTAAAAGGATCGAGAATGAGAGGGCACAGGTTTAAAGTTATTTGCAAAAAAAGCAAATGTGATGTGAGAAAATTTTTTCACTCAGCGAATGGTTCGAGTCTTGAATACATTGCCTGGAAGTGTGGTGGAGGAAGGTTCAATCGAGACATTCAAGGGGGAATTAGATGATTATTTGAATAGGAACAATGTACAGCGTTAAGGGGAAAAAGCAGGAGAATGGCACTAAGTCATAATGCTCATTTGGAGAGCCGGTGCAGACATGATGGGCTGAATGGTCTCCTTCTGCACCATAACAATTCTGTGATTCTGTGGTAATGTCAGAGGCCCCAGAGAATTCTCTGGGGACATGGGTTCAAATCCCACCATGGCAGCTGGTGGAATTTAAACTCAATAAATAAAATCTGAATTAAACGCCAACCTCAGTGATGAATGAACCATGAAACTATCATCGATTGTTGTAAAAACCCATCTGGTTCACTAATGTCCTTCAGGGAAGGAAATGTGTCATCCTTACCCGGTCTGGCCTACATGTATCTCCAGACCCACAGCAATGTGGCTGACTCTTAACTGCCCCCAGAAATGGCTGAGCAAGCCACTCAGTTCAAGGGCACCTTGGGATGGGCTACAAATGGGGGCCTTGCTAGCAACATCCACATCCCATGAAAGAATAACAAAAAGGCTTCCTACATGATCCAAGAGTGCAGCCTCCTCCACAGTCTTCCCCGCCCAATAGGGAGCTAAGCCTGTCAATCAAACCTAGTTTCCAGGCAGGGAAATCTTCTGAAAAAAGACACACACTGAAGAGACATAGAAGGAAACATGGACTTCCAGCATTACCCAACACAACCCCTGATCCCTGCTTGGAAGAACGCCCCTGTCAAGATTGTGGCTCTAAGTGTCAGAGCTTTTGAGTTCACAGACTGAAATCTAAGAGCTCCACAATGCATCAACAATACTTTTAAGAATTAGAAAAGTTAAAATTATGCACCTTTTGGCATGTTATCTTGTATACCCTTTTCATTCCTGTTTACAGTTTCTTGTTTTCAGATTTTTTTTGCTTTTATATCCTTTCATTGCCACACTGATGCAACTTTTTAAAAAAAACTAGTTTCCTGCTTTTCCTACCACTGAACATACACCATTTCTTTTCCTCCCTCTTTTGTGTTCTCTTTAGGGATATACTTTCCATTTTAGTTTTTGACAAGAATTTATTCCCAAATTAGCCTGCTTAATTTTCCTTTTTATAAAATGGCTGACATGCTGGCGTTTGCAGCATTTCCAAGGTAAACATTCATTATTTCATGGGAGCTTTTTTTGAGGCTTTTCTGAGCAGTTTTAGTAATCCTGTTGCTTCTTAGCTGAGTGACCAGCTAAATTTTTTAAAAGTACATTTTGCCTCATGGCTGCTGTTGAACAGGGGAATTCCATAAAAGCCTCAATAAAAAGGTTGCCTATGAATTTCCAAAATCATAGCTGTTAAGTAAATGCTACAGCTGCCAGGCTGAATTCCACAATGTTTTGCAGAAAGCTGACTAATTGTTGAGGACAAACGGTGTAAGTTTGTCAAAACTGTCAATTTACATTTTCAGACTGAAATCCAGGCTTTCTGCCAAGCTGTAGACGATCATAACTTCGAAGAAATCATGTGACTATCCGCCCACTATATTCAGCTGCTCATCAAGAGTTCCAGCATGAAAAAGTGTAAGTACATAAGGAGTTCAGAATTGGACTCTTAGTGCTATCCTCTCAACACTTCCGACTGAGGACCTGAGACGCTGGTCTGCAGTTCGTAATCTTACTTCTCCAGAAAGGTCAGCTCCTATTACATTTTAAAGCATAAAACTGTAACTAAAAGAGATGTTTGCATTGTAGTTCAATACTGGCGATACGTTTTTGCTTTTGACATAATGCATTCTCGGCATAACTAAAGCCAGAAGCACAGGATTAATTTTAATATCCCAATCAATGCTTAGTTTTGTCTGAGTGGGGTCTTAAAAAGGAACTGCTACAATTTTTTTCCTTAATAGTAAATTCAGGAAGGATCACTTATGATTCTGTTCATTCAAAGAGTTTTGCAAGTGTAACAGCTCCTTTCAAGATGTGTGCAAGACCTCGTGTACAATACACATTAATTGTTCAAATAATTTCATCAGACCCATATGTTGCAACAGATAGCTTGAAGTTTTCTTAGAATTAATAAAATTACAAGCCATGTTCTATTTGCATGAGGAATGTAAGGATTTCTTTATCTCCAAAATTGAGGCAAACATCAATTCCAGCTTTAGCCATCCTGTCCCACTGCCACCCTGACTTCTCTTGTCCCCTTCCTAACTTTAGCCATAACTTGGATGCTTTTGCAATTTCCTTTCTATCTTTTCCTCAGGTTCATCACTTTCAGGTGATCCATCATCTGCTCCCTTTACCCACCTCCAACCTATCTCATGATCACTCAGCTACCCCTCCCTAACCTAATGACATCCAATCGTCAACCTCTCCATTTCCGAAATGATCATTTTATGCCCATTTTATAACCGTCGTCATCTCTCCCCTCTGCAAAAGTCTCAAACTTGGTTCCATTGTCTTATCCAGATACAACCTTAATTTAGATAACAACTTTACTGTTGAAAAACATTACACGGTACTTCACAGGGGCGCGAGGAAAACAAATGCTCTTCCACTCAGAAATATAATATTTCTACCCAATTCCCTAACCACATTATCCAAATCCTTCATCTGTTTTCTGTCCTGCTTATAGCATTGAGACCACCAAAGTCACTCACTGATGTGAAGTGATCCTAGTTCACTGTGTTTCATGTTTGTGGCTTCTAATGCAGTCAATCATCTCATCCTCCTTTTGAATGGTAGCAGACTCTCTCGATTCCATCCCTGCCTTTCTCAACATGGGCAGTGTGCTTCCTCCAATAGTTTATTTGCCTGATCTCCATGGTTGCTTTGGGCATGGCGTATAACTCCTTTTCTTTATCTATTTGCTCCTTAGTAGCATCATCCATAAACATAGGACCAGCTTCCATGTGTATATCAATGACATCCAACTTTACCCCTCTGACATTACCCTTAACTCCACAAATGCTGTTATGTTCATTTAATTGTTTGCACATCATCATGTCCCGGATGATTCAGAACTTGGCTCAATCATAGCCATCCTGTTCAAGCCAGAAACTTGCCTTAGACACCAATCTTACTCCCTTCCTGCCTGCCTGCTCCTGCTGAGCCAGCTTTACCCAGCTTCAGGGTCTGGTTCAACCTTCAAATTAAACACTGGAAAAGTGTGAGGGAATGCATTTGGGGAGAGCAAACAAAGGATACTCAATAAACAGCAGGATATTGAGAGAGGTTGAGGAAGTGAGAGACCTTGGAGTGCATGTACACAGGTCCCTGAAGGTGGCAGGACATGTAGGTAAAGAAAGCATATGGAATGCTTTCCTTTACTGGGCGAGGTGTTGAATACAAAAGCAGGGATGTAATGATGGAACTGTATAAAACGCTGGTTAGGCCACAGCTGGAATTTTGTGTACAGTTCTGGTCACCACATTACAGGAAAGACATAAATGCTCTGGAGAGAGTACAGAGGAGATTTACAAGAATGTTGCCAGGGCTTGAAAATTGTAGCTGAGGAAAGATTGGATAGGCTAGGGTTGTTTTCCTTAGAACAGAGGAGGCGGAGAGGGACGTAAGTGAGGTGCACAAAATTATGAGAGGCCTAGATTGGGTAGACAGGAGACACCTATTCGGGGTCAATTACGAGGGAGCATAGATTTAAGGTGTTTAGTAGAAAGATTAGAAGGAACATGAGGAAAAACCTTTTCACCCAGAGGGTGGCGGGTGTCTGGAATTCGTTGCCCGAACTGGTGGTTGAGGCTGAAACCCTGAACTCATTTAAAAGGCACCTGGATCTGCACCTGAAGTGCTGTAACCTGCAAGGCTCCGGGCCGGGTGCGGGAAAGCGGGAGTAAAAATGAGCGGCTAGTTTCTTTTTTTGGCCGGCACAGGCATGATGGGATGACTGGCTTCTTTCTGCACCGTAACTTTTCTATGGTTCTATGTGCTCTATCTTTAAGCTTCCTTCCATCTTTTCACTCTTGATCTCACAGAATCCTAACCCATTGCTTTATCACCTCGATTCTGATCCACACTATTGGCATTTCGGGTCCAAACTCTCAAGTCTTCCATTACTTCTCCAGTTGTGTTCCATCCCATACTAAGCCCTGCATTACTTTTAACTCTTCCCAATCCATCTTATTAGCTTCCTCTGCCATGGTGCATCAATGTTAAAAACGTCAATCTGGCTTTCAGATCCATCTATAAAGTTGTTCCACTTTACCTCTGCAATCTTCTGCAGCTATACATCTAGCATTCATTACCCTTTCTGTCCACTTTGGGCAGTTATTTCATAATACTCAGCAAAGATACGTTCCAGTGAGAAAGAAAGACTCTAGGAGAAGGATGCACTGTCCGTGGCTAACTAAGGAAGCCAAAGGTAGTAGCAAATTGAAGGAAAAAGTGTACAATTCTGCAAAGACTAGGGGTAGGTCGGGGGATTGGACAGAATTTAAAAACCAGCAAAGATAAATTAGATCCTGGAAGTGCCAATATCAGATGAGATATGGCACCAGTAAGATCCTGAGAGGACTTGACAGGGTAGATGCCAAGAGGATGTTTCCCTTTATAGGAGAGACTAGAACTGGGGTAAACAGTTTAAAAATAAGGGGTCTCACATTTAAGATGGAGATGAGGAGACATTTTTTCTCTCGGACAGTCGTTAATCGGTGGAATTCTCTTCCCCGGAGTGCAGTGAAGGCAGGTTTCATTCAATATTTTTCAGGCTGAGTTAGTTCGACTCTCCTGTTAATCAAGAATCTAAGTTTATAGAGGGTAGAAAGGTTATACAGGGAAACTAGAGTTGAAGCCACAATCAGATCAGCCATGATCTTATCAAATGGCAAAGCAGGCTCGAGGGGCTGAATGGCCTACTCTTGCTCCTGATTTATATGTTTGTATGTAATTGCATATTCCTCCAGCCACTCCACCACTGGTAGCAGAACCCTTAACCATCATGCACATGGACTCAGGAACTCTCTTCCTGGATCCTTCATATTGCCTTCATACTTCCTTACAGAAGGCTCATCAAAACCAACCTTCTTGACTAAGTCTCCTGTAATTTTTCTCCTACTTGCTGCAGGGTCCTTCTCTTTTCCATCAATATACTTGGAATTTTTGTACTATTGAAGTGCATGTTCAAATTTATATTCTTATTTTTTTCAGCCAGCCAAATATCTGCAAAACAATGAATTTCAGGCTTCAGATTGCAGCTCATATTACAACATTCTTCCTCCTTCAATATTTCTTTGCGAGTGAGGGTGAGTACTGAAATTTGAATTTTTTTTTTCACTGATAGCTTCTTTGAATTTCATTAAGCAATCCTAACTCTGGACGAGAAGTGATGTTCAATAACCTGACTAGTTTTTATGTGCCATTTGTGAAATTATTCTCAGTTCTTTTTCCTCTCCTAGTTGAGACGGCAATAACACCACGATGCCAGTGTTTTCACTTTGTTGATAAGGTGCATCCTAATATAATCAAGAACTTTCAGATACTTCCAAAATCAACTCACTGCAGCAGAGCTGAAATTATGTAAGTACTACTGTCTTAGTATTAGCTTGTGAACAATGACTATGTAAATCAAGAATGAGCTTTTCAAAAATCAACATTTAACCAATTTTCTCCCTCCCCATCCCGGTCATCTCTGGCGCATAGTTCTGTTGCAGTTGCTCAAATGGTCATTAGTCTTATGGCAGTTTGTACTCAAATAGGCAACCGGAGCTAAGGGCATCAGGGTTGAGCCTGATCCTTTCTTCACCTAGGTAGGGCTTGTAAGATAATGATTTGGATAAATCTGGATAAATTTGCTAAACCGTCAGGGAGGAGCTTATGAGAATTATCTTCCAATGGCACTTTTCCTCATGTTCCTTCTAATCTTTCTACCAAACACCTTAAATCTATGCTCCCTCATTCTGGTTCTACTACACCAGGTTCACATGGATGTAATTTTGACAGCCATGTCAGTAAAAAGCACAGAAACATGCTGATCACCTCGTACCTCTCTCATGATATTGAAAGCACATGTGGAAAGGTCCTCTTTCTGTTTTAAGATTACAGGTACCTGGGAAATTCAAAGACCAGTTTGTTACCAACACTAAAAAAACAAACAGTCCAAGAGACAGTGCTTTTTAAATTGTAACAAACTAGCTGCACTTGAACTGCAGCCAATGGGAAGCCCAGCTATCTCCACTTGGTCTCACACTGCTTACCCAAATTCATATTGCATTTGGCTCAACCACTTCAAAGCAGAGTTGCATTGTACAGATCATCCACATAGAAACGTGCAAGTCAGATATTGCGATATTCAGCCAAGTGCATTACCACCGTGGGGATATTAGTGATAGCATGTTAGACAAAGGAAGTTGTATGGCATGTTGAAATGGTGCCAGCACCACTAAAATGGAGAGAAGCAAAAATGAGGCACTAAACAGGAGTATGCTAAGCAAGTTTTCCCTTCAGTTCCAATGTTAATGCAAGGAAAATATCACCTAAAACCCAAGTGCTAAACGTCTTAATATATTTTGCTGCATTTTGCAAACTATCGCTGCACTGTTCTTTACAGGACTCTCCACTAAAACCACATGGTTTCCCAAATGACCTCTCCTTCTGTATCATTTCCAGGCTTGATTAGGAACAGGATTTCTAATAAAAGCAAACTAAATGTAAATAAATATATTCACTGCTGTTTACAGTGGTTGCATGGACAACCAAAGGCCACAATCTTGAGCTTGCCTGAGGGCTGCAGTCCAATGAGCTCCGAACAATTCAGTGAGCTAGGGAGTGACTATTTGAATGAGTGAATGACTGGCATGTTGGCAGGTGAGTAATTTAGGTAGATTCCAGCTGCTGGCTACTCTGAACTTCTCATTGTCAGAGCTGCTTGCCTGTGGCTATGTGCAACGACAGAATTAGTACACAGGAAGAAAGAACATGCATTAGTACAGTGCCTTGAACATTCTCTGGGCATCGCAAAATGATTCACAGCTAATTAAGCATTTTTGAAACATTATTGCTGTAGGAAAACGTAGGAAACATGAGAGTCAAAATGTGCAAAGAAAGCACCAACAGCAATGAAATAAGTGACCAGAAAATCTCAGCAGGTCTGGCAGCATCGGTGGAGAAGAAAAGAGTTGACGTTTCGAGTCCAACATGACCCTTCAACAGAACTGAACTCCCCCCGCCCCCCACCTTAAACCAGCTTATATTTCACCCCTCTCCTAACTATACTTCAGTTCTGTTGAAGGGTCATGTTGGACTCGAAACGTCAACTCTTTTCTTCTCCACCGATGCTGCCAGACCTGCTGAGCTTTTCCAGGTAATTCTGTTTTTGTTTTGGATTTCCAGCATCCGCAGTAGCTTTTTGTTTTTATGACCAGAAAATTTGTTTTAATGGTGTTGGACAAATGGTGACCATGAAACCCATAAAGCATCCCTGCTCCTTTCTTCGAGTTGTGCCAAGGAATACTCTACCTCCATCTGAACAGTCTGTTTAATATCTCTCGAAAACGGCTGCCCCAACAAAACGCAGTTCACTCAGTATTGCACTGAAGTGTCAGTCTGAATTAGATGCTCAAGTCTTTGTAGAGGAGTTTGAATATATTATTTTCTGACTGATAAATAACTTGCGTTTACTTCACATTATTTGTGAACCTTTAACAACCTCAGAACATCTCAAAGCACTTTAGAGACAAGTAAGTACTTTTGGAGTGTAGTCATCATTGTAAATGTAGGAAACACAGAAGTTAATTTGCATAGAGCAAAGTCCCATGAACAGCAACATGATAACCATCATATAGTCTGCTTTAGGTTATGTTGGTTGATGAATGAACATTGATAAGGGCACTGGACTGAACTCCAATGCTCTTCTTCAGAAAGTGCCATAGGATCTATGAAATCCACCTGAGGGGATAGACAAGGCCTCAATTTAACATCTCACTATAAAGAGGCCATCTCGGGCTGCGACAACCTTCTGACTTGGAGGGGAGAGTGCTAACACTGAGCCACGGCTGATAAGAGCCTGTGACCTTATGGCCTGCATCCTCGAGTCTTAAAAGAAGTGGCTGCTGAGATTGGAAAGGCATTGGTTGTAATTTTCCTTGAAGCATAAACAAATATGACCTGGACAAGGCAGCTGACAATTTAAAAGCTCAGTGGCCTGCCATTATCAATGGTCACATCAATAATGGTCACTTGGATGAGTTAGCAAATGGTGCATCTGTGAGGTTGTATGCCTGTAACAATTAGTGACTCCAAAAGACCGTAGGAGGGAGAAAATTGCCAGGAAGTAAGTTGCTTTATGTACACAGGTCTTGTAAGCCAATCTCGAAAAATGTGTTATTTAATGCACAATTAGAGTCTTATCAGTATGAATTTATATTGATTTAAAATGTTTTAGTTTTACTTATGCACTTGTTAAAGGTCTTGACCAAAGGTAAAAAAACAGGACTTTGATTGCCTCTTTAGAATTCCAAACGGGTGTACAATTTGTACATTTGTTTCCGGATATTTGACTTGTATTGAGTTAGCAGGGGTATTTTCTTCCTCTCTTCACTAGTTTTAGCAAAAAAAAAGTAAGCACAAGCAACAAGCTACTTTCCCCAGCTACTTCAGCAGGTGGTAAAAAGTACATCCCTAAATGTTCTGAATACCCAAACACTGTCAGGTCACCAGCTGGCTGAGGCAAACCAAAGCCTTGGATAGAGACTCAATAAAAGACCATTGTAACTTGCTGCAGTACAGAAAGCTTCCAAAAGTCGGCAACAAATAATAGCGTATATTTGAATGGGGATTAGGGATGGCAACAAATGCTCGCCTTGCCAACGACACCCACATCCTATGAAAGAATAATAGAGAAAAGAATGAGTGGAGTACTTTTCGCTTATGCACATAATGTCAGCTTGGCTTGATGGCAGCACTCTTGCCTCAGAATGAGAACCATGGAAATTCAAGACCTTTTCCAGACCTTGAGCACATCATTTAGGCTGATGCTTCAGCACATTACTGAGGAAGTGCTACATTTCAGGGCAAAGAATTGCCCTCCTTCAAATATATGGGCGGTATTGGCAGATTTAAAAAAAAAACTAGCTCTTGCAATTCTTACTGGTGTCCTGGTTCCCTACTTTAAAACGGTGATCACACCACAAAAATACCTGTATAACGCTTTGGGACATCCCGGGGTTATGAAGGGCGCGATATATAAAAAATGCAAGCTCTTTCTCTTTTTTTAAAAATTGATATTTATCACTTAACCCACACAACAAAAACAGATTAACTCTGTTCATCTCATTTGACATTCATTAGCTCTAAAACACTCTGGGATATTGCAAGTGAATGAAAGGCGCTATATAAATGCAAGCTCTTTAATTTTAAAATTCATATTTCCTTCTGTTGGCGCCTCGCTGCTCACTTGCAAAGTAAGTAGCTATGTTGCTCAGAGAGCGGGAGAAGTCTGGCAAGTTAGTGGTTATAGTTTTCCCACGGTTCAAATGGGAGAGTTTACCGCAGCTGCCAGGAAAGGTGAGAGGAGTTAAACTATATTACCTGCCTAGACCTGTTACTGACATGTTTAATCATCCACGTGATTCATCATGCTTTCTGCTGCTCACTTTCTCAGAGCTCAGTAAATTCTCAGTGTTCTCTAATTCTTAGCACCATCGGTTTGGACTGAAGTCCTGACTGGCAGCACGCAATTAAAAAAAAACATACACTACATCCTCACTGAGCAAGGGGATCATGCAACTTTAAAATCAATAAAAAATGTCTTAAGTGTGCTCAGATATTTCCTGTTTCACAATTGATGCCAGTTTCTAGTAAAACAAGTAACAAAAACAAATAGCACAGTGCAGAAAACCCATTTCACCCATCAAATCAGCCTCGGCTCTTTCGAAGAGTTAGTCCCACTCACCCGCTCCTTCCCCATATCCCTCAGTTATACGAACATATGAATTAGGAGTAGGCCACTCGGCCCCTCAAGCCTGCTCTGTCATTCAATAAGATCATGGCTGATCTGATTTTAACCTCAACTTCACAATCCTGCCTACCCTTGATAACCTTTCACCCCTCGCTTATCAAAAATCTATCTACCTCTGCTTTAAAGATATTCAAGGACTCTGCCTCAACCACCTTTTGAGGAAGAGAATTCCAAAATCTCTCAACCCTCAGAAAAAATTTCCTCCTCTGTCCTAAATGGGTGACCCCTTATTTTTAAACAGTGGCCCCTAGTTCTCGATTCTCCCACAAGAAGAAACATCCTTTCCACACCCACCCTGTCAAGTCCCCTCAGGATCTTGTATGTTTCAATCAAGTCACCTCTTGCTCTTCTAAATTCCAGCAGATACAAGCCTAGCCTGTCCAGCCTTTCCTCATGAGAAAACCTGCTTATTCTAGGTATTAATCTAGTAAACCATCTCTGAACTCTTCTAGTGCACTTACATCTTTCCTTAAATAAGGAGACCAATACGGTACATGGTACTCCAGATGTGGTCTTACCAGTGCCCTTTATAACTGAAGCGTTACCTCCCTACTCTTGTATTCAATTCCCCTTGCAATAAACAATAATATCCTATTAGCTTCACTAATTACTTGCTACATCTGCATACTAACCTTCTGAATTCATGCACTAGGACACCCAGATCCCTATGCATCTCAGAGCTTTCTCTTTCAAGTATCCAATCCTATTTTGAAGGGATGGTCTGCTATTAGTACCTACTCTGGACCAATGCTTTAGTCTTTAATACTATCATTACCACTCCCTTGGTCTTGTGATCCATGACACCTTCATCATTAATCTTTCCTGCCCTCTAACCCATCCCTGGCCTTCTAATTTGCTCCACCTGCCCCTCCCCACATTTTCAACAGCACAAAACTCATCACATTTCTACCTCTCAGTTTTGAAGAGTCAAATTTGACTCAAAATGTTAACTCTGCTTCTCTCTCCACAAATGCTGCCAGACCTGCTGAGTTTTTCCAGCATTTTGTTTTTATTTAAGATTTCCAGCATCCACAGTATTTTGCTTCTATTCTGAAGGGTGCTATTGAATCTGTATCCACCACCCTATCAGACAGCATTTCAATTCCTAATAACTCATTGCATTAAAGCATTGCCTCTGGCTCTTTTGCTAACCACCTACTCTCTGGCTATTGAGCCTTCAATCATTGGAAATCATATCATTTCATTTACCTTATCTAAACCTTTCATAATTTTAAACAGTTGCTTCAAATGTCCTCTTAGCTTTCTCTAACCCCAAAGAGAACACTAGTCTACCCACAAAACTGTAATCCCTCAACTTTGAAACCATTCTAGTAAATCTCTTCTGTCTCCTCTCTATCCTTCATACCCTTCTTAAAGTGTGGTGCCCAGAGTTGCAGCTGGGACCAAACTAGTGCTTTTTGTGATGATTTATGATAATTTCCTGGCTTTTATATCTATGCCTCTCTTGATATAGCCCAGGATTCCAACATTTCAGGGTTACTCAGATGCCCCAAAACGCCTGCAGTTAAAATTTAAGTAGTCCTGTTTGTGTTAGGTTGAGCTCGATTTCACATAAATGCTAACCCCCTGCTGCTCTCCCATTCCATCATGTCGATTGTGGGGTGGGGGGGGGGTGGGGGGGGGGCAGCCGGATGGAGGCAGGGGCCGTTAAAATTCCTCCCCATGTGTATATTCAAATGCCAGGATTCACAGTTTGCTCAGTTCTCCGATTTGTAGCCTTGACTGATTGAGGCCCTTGTAAAGTCTAGGGGTGCAATCTTGTGGAGGCGATGGGGGTCCCAACATGAAACCCCCACATTGCCACTTTGAGAAGGCCTGCTTCATCTTTTGCTGCTCAGGCACTTGACAGGCCAACAGTGGACCATCCCCCAAGATCAAGGATCCCAGAAGCGGAAGTGCTACCTGTTAAGAGCTGCCAGCCAATCAGAGGCTCACTTGGTGGCGGGGGTGGGGTGTGGTGGTGGTGGTGGAAACAGTGGATGTTGCCAGAACTACACCCACCGAAAACATAGGAGGGAGGAGAGGCCCAGGCACAGGTGTGTGATGGTGGGATGGGGGTTGCAGTCGAGGAGAGTGAGGGCAAGTGCAGGGTCTTTTAGTGAGCCTCCCCCGTTTTCCGATGCCAGGTCCCTCGATCAGACACTCCCCCCATGGGAGCCTACAAAATAAAAACACATCAGGCGTTACTTCTCATCTCCCAGCATGGCGAGCCACACACCCGCCACTGGGTGAGTGCCAGCAGCAGTGAGATGAGGCCTTTAAGTGGGCATTAATTGCTCACTTAAGCACCTCAATTGGTGATGGGGCGAGAAGACCATCCACAGGCCTTTCTGCTACGGTCTTAAATTGGGTTGGAGGCAAGAAGGCAGTGGGGTCCCAACCTGCCACACTTCCACCTGATTAAACACACTCCTGCCACCAAACTCACTATGGGGGAAAAGCCGAAGATTCTGTCCTGGATGTCAAAATATCTAATTTCTTATCTTGGTCTAAAAGACCAGGAGTACAAAATGGAAATATACCCAGTGAGCAATTAAAGTGTAATAATATAACATAAAAATTAATGATTGAAATTTAGTTACATAAGCTTGTTCACACTAGCCATGATGCAAGCTAATTGCCATTAATAAAGAATGGATCTTAACCTGGGGTTTTGTGGCAAGGATTAAAGACAGATCTCACAAATGAAAAACAACTCATTTCTATACTATAAACATACAGATTATTAGTCTCCAACTTGCTTTATGCCTGAACGTTGTAAAGGCGTTAAACTATCCAACTCATCCACATCAATGAAATGATCCTTTCACATGTGCTTCACAAGCAAACACAAGTTTCAACTCTTGTACGGGTGGATTTGCCAATAAATTGTACTTAAAACAAAAATAGGAACCATTCATTTCCTCTCCATGAATTTTAAATGTTTGTATTATGTTATGGATTCATCGGGTTGTGTTACAGCAATGCATACTTTCACTACTTAAAAAAACCACAGCTTCTGGTAAACTTGTTTGCATTCCAACATCATAATAGAACAAGTACCCATAAATCCATGATTTTCATTCTGCAAATGCACTGCTCTTGATATCCACCACAGGCCTCCTCCCGACATTACTCCGTATTGCCCCATCAGTATATCCTTCTATTCCTCTCGATTACTTATCTAGTGCTTATTCCTTAAATGCATCAATGATGAAAATGCTCAAGCCTCGAGCAGTTCAGGACTTCAGATGGAGTGTTTCAATTTGTAGAGAAGAGCAAATTAGAGGCCATCAATGTAGTCATCAAGAAATCAAATAGGCAATTCAGGAGAAACTGGTAGAGAGTGGCGAGAATCTATAACTCATACCACATGCAGCAGCAGCTAAGACAAATACAAATACTCAAAGAGAAGCTAGGAAGTATGAGGGAGAAGGGAATTGCAGAATATACTGATAGAGTTAGATGAGGAAGGATGGGAGGAGGCTTGCGTGGAACATTAGCACTGGCATGGTCCTGGCTGACCTGTTTCAATGTCATTCTATGCAATCAGCTGAAGCTGTCTGAGTTACTGTCAGCAACACACTTATTATCCATTGTCCTATGTCAATGCATGTGACAGTACACAAACAACTGTTCTCTTCTTTTTCAGACTAACTGTGCAGCAGGATAACAAAGAACAAGAGGTTTGTCTAGATCCAGAATTGAAGCAGGGCAAGAGAGTACAAACGTGCTGGGAAAGGAGGTCAGTACAAATCATTCATGTTTGGTTTACCACAGGACGTTTATCATTAACCATTGAGACTTCAGTTTAATTCAACTTAATAACAACTGGAACTCACTTAAAGGACTACTCCTGCCACTACAACCATTCTGCAAAGCATTCTGCAATTTAAGCTGCGTTGTCACTACAAGCTAGAGTTGCTATAATGCGAAACAAAAATTATACAGTGCAAATAAGGAGCCAAGACTCAAAACATTTCCAAATCAAAGCAGAGATAGTCCTTCTTCCTTAGGAGGGTTCTAGGCGGTTAAATTAATGAGGACAGATTGCACAAATTTGGCTCGAGTGTCGAAGATTGAGGGGCTAATTGGATCAAGATGTTTAAAATGTTAAATTACTAGTCAGCAGTTTTCTTGATCCTTTTCCTAGTACCAGCTCAAAAATTACCAGATACATTGAATTCAATTCACAACTTACCATAATGGGATTTAAATTCTCAAATATCTTTATCACTGGGTCACTAGTTTAATAGCATAGACCACTGGACTAGTATATCTACATGAAGAAGATGCCAGGCCGAGAGCTAGGGTTTAAACCCATTTTATCTCAACCTTCACAGAATATTTTTCCAAGAGGGCGTGCATTTTTAAGACATCTTATTTCAGTGGCACTCATCTCAATTCAGTTCAGGGCTTATTTGGTAACCTTGCACATGTTCCTTTGAAGCAGCAAAAATAGCACTGAAAGGGTTACCAAACTGTTTTTCAAAGTCTTCTAAAGGGACTTTTTCCTTTGATTGGGAAACTCATGCATGAGGTCAGTTTTATTATGGGTAAGATAAGTGCAGGCACACAAACATCCTGTATCTCACATTGTTCACGATATGAATTCAGCTGTGTACAATCATAAAATTCTGGTTTGGTTACTTAATTCTGATTGCAAAGTTCATAACCATTTTGATAAATATATTCAACAAGAAACAAAATATCCAGGAAATGCCTAGATTCTTGACATGGGAGGGTGCGGTGAATGATTGATAAAGTTGTCAGTTTGGGCCCCAGCACCACGCTGAAGGATGTGGGTGTGGGAGAATTAATTGAATAGGTCAAAAGATTAAATCCTTTGACTACTGCAACACTGTTCTTCTTCACAGCAAGATGCACTTAAAATGTTCGATTCTCATTTAAACCACTGCCAGTGGCCAATTCCAGAAATTCTTTCTAGGCATCAATAATCACGAAATACACTCATAAAACCAACTTCAGTAATCTGAAAATGAATTCTAAGATCTTGGTTAAAAAGTTTCATATTCATTAAGCTAGCCACACTTGCATATAACCATTAAAAAAAATTCTTCTTTGGAAACACTTTACTCCTTCTCACACTCAAGACAGATGTCAGCAGCATTCCAATAACGTGACCATTTCTATGTGCAAGTCAAGGCAGTGACTGTAGCACGTTATTTGACCAGTTATAATGAATGCAATGTGTGGCTGATATTGATGGAGAGCAATAGCTATGACATTACATTTAGGTGATTAAGCCAGATAATTGCAGAGTGTATCTCGCTGTGATACATCTTTTTCATTTGAGAATCAGGCATTAAATCGTTATACATTCCATGATCTGTTCTGGGTGACCACAGTCACAAGTTGGAGCAGTTTCAATTCCTCATCTATGCATCAAGTATTCGCAATGTCATGGTTTCTGGATGTGGTTTAGGATTGCCCAAAACATAAAATCCAAAAGTGATCAATCCTCAGCTGGACATTCACATGGCATACAGTTACCAACATTGGCTACAGCAACACAACTTTAATGTCACTTTTGCACTACAAGTGCAGCCTTAATGCAGTTTTGTGGGCCTAAAGTAAACACTAGAATGAAACAAATTGAGCACCTCCGGAGAGGGATTTAAATCCACTTTACGCCAGAATCAGTTTGTATTCCCCAACAATTTATACGACACAGGTTTAGCATCAGTGCGGACCAATTCCGCAAGATCTCTGGTGCAAAGACTGATTGTAGAATGCCAGCTGAGATCAATTAAACCAGGCTTGGATTGAATTCAGCATTTCTCTGGTTTGAATTAGTGACTCATTAAAATAATGCCATGTCTCACAGGGAAATTTGGCAATGCTTTAGAAAAGATATAGAATTCAATAAATAAATTAGGCACTCCCTTACGGCATTGTGGCTGTACCTACGCCACATGGATGACAGCAGTTCAAGGCAGCGGCTCACCACCACTTTCTCAAGGGAAAATGGGGATGGGCAATAAATGCTGGTCAGTGATGCCCACATCCCATGAAAATAATAATTAACATAAAAACAAACTTATGAAGCGATGAAAATGCATCTTAATATCAATGGGCCAGAGTCTTTAGTCTGGATATTTACAGGGAGGTGGGGAGGCAGTGGGGGCACATCTCTCCCAGGAAACCGAGAAATGCCAGGAAGGCAAAGGTAACGCCAAATTTAAGTGGTAGGACCTCATCAGAATTGTTTACCTCCATTTCCTGCCTGACAGCTGGCCATATTGAAGGCTGGGACAAATCATAGGGGAAAAAGGCACAAGAGCTGGAGGGGGGAGGAGGAAGAGATATCTTCACTACACCACTCCCATCCATCTGACCCTCTCCTTGGCCTGGTAAAATAACCAACTCTGTGCCACCCTTCTGAGAGCCCCTCAAATTGACGGTGCCCACCCGTTTCCCTTACTGCCTCTCTCAGCAGTGTTGCTGAGGCTGCAGATCTGCCGGCCTAGTAATCGAGGTGGTAGCATGGAAGCCTGCTGGCTCTTGAACGCCTCCTACTGGCAACACCACAGGGGAAGTCCTGCCTCCACCTGAGCATCCTGGCCACCTGAAAACCTCCATGACGCCGGGACTTCCCCCTCCCCTCCCTCACATCTGGGAAGATCCCACCCAGCATCTTTTCGTGTTTGGTAAACACTTGTTTGAGTAGGGAACAGAAGCACAGGAGCTGGACCTCATTTTCTTTACCATCGTATCATGTCCAAATGGTTCATATCAAGCAAATTAAATCACATCGTGCACTTTTAAACTGGGGAAAATCTCCAAAAATACACGGCCACCTTTCCTCAGCATTTCCATCTCCTCGTTACTGCTCGCTTGTTTTTCTTTACAATCCAAATCTGTCTGAGGATTTTGATGTGCACTGAGTGAAGCCTGCTGTACAGTTATATAAATTAACTTGTCATGAACGTCAGCCATCTGAACTAGATACATGTTAATTGTCAGCACGCTGAGACAGTGGGTAGAATTTTCAGGCAGGTCAGGCACCTGAAATTATACACGATGAAAACGCTTTTTCGGCCAATTTTTATTTTGTTTCACGACAGAAAGCTCATCCCGGCCCTTGGATGAGGTTTGACGAAAAATGCAAAGGCCGCACGGCCAATTCGCCCGTCCGCCGACTGCAAGGTTGGACGAGCAGCGTAAAATTAAAGATGGTGGCGCCATTAATGATCTTAATTGGGCCTCTGAACCATCAGCGGTCGTCGTTCCGACTCTTCCGCGCGCCCACCGACCGGAATATCACGTGAGCGCAGGACGATGTTGGGACGCTCGCCCAGCGATTTCACGCCGGAATCGGTCAGGCGCGCGCCCGCTCAGCGTAAAATTCTGCCCAGTTTGTTCACAATGTCTCCCCTTAGTACCCAATTGCATTTGTATTCTTAAAGCTGAAATATGTTGCCACCAGTGCATCCCCAAAATGAGACAGGCACAGACGGTTTACATGAGCCGTTTGCAGTGAAATGCAAGGCGGTCAGGCAGATAAGGTCATCGTGGCAGTAAATCTTTCAGAACATTTATTAAAAGCAGAAGTGTAAACTAACCTTTCACAATCGCTGAAACAAACTGAACTTTACCAACAGTGCCACACTGTGGATAAAGAAAACCACACAGAAATCAGACTGTAAAAACAGACATTGGGGGGGGAAAAAAAAAAGCAGAGACTGCAGGTCAGGCAGCAATTGTGGAGAAAAACAGAGCTCACATTTTAGGTTGACGGCCCTTCATCAGAACTGGAAAAACTGAGATGTCAGTCTTATTTACCCCTTCACGTTCCCTCTCCACTTATCAGATTTGGCCTGGTTCTTGAAGAACTCACCTGAAATGCATTATGCACCCTCTTTTTTTTATTTCATCACATCCCTCGTCATGCAAGGAACCCAGATTTTGGCTCCCGTGGCTTTTCCTCTTGTTGGAATGTACTCAGCCTGTACCTGAGAAACATCTCTTCCTTAGGTGGTGAAGGGGCAGACGTTTCATCTCCTACGTTTGTGCAGGAAGGTGTCATGGGAAGTGGAGTGGGTGTTGTGGATAGCTGAGGAGTGGAGCAGGATGTCGTGGAGGGGTTGGTCCCTTCATTACATTACACTGAAAGGGAGAGCAGCTTTTGCATCAATATCTACACAGGATGTCTGGAAAAACAATTTGGAAGAGGCAACTGAAAACTTTTTTTTTGAACTACATGCCATTCACATCTAACAATTTAGTGCTTTAGGCTGTACATTTACATGCACATTTCTTTAAATAATCTAAACTGATTATTCAGTGTATACAGAGTAAGTTATGCACAGTCAAATGTCTATTTTTCTATAGATGAGGTGGCTCATTGAAGAAAACATAAAACTGCTGGTTATGTTAATGCCCTGGTCAACAATCTTCACACAAATCATAATAAACAAAACACAAACAGTGGGTGAATTGTTTCATTACAGTTTGTGGGCCTGTGCAAATTGACTATCAACATTCATACATATCAGTGACAACACTTCAAAATTATCCAGTCATCTTGAAACACTTTGTGACATCTTGAGGATGTTATATAAATATATTTTTGTCTGAAAAGTAAACTACTATTGTATAGGGTAGAGGGAGAATGTGCAAAGTAGCATAATTCCTCTAATCTATAAAATGTACAACATGGGAATATTTGCTCGTATTTAAAAAGGCTTTTTTTTAAAAAAAAAAGTTTGTCTTTCAGTAGCTGCAGAATATGGGAGGGGACCAAGTTCCTTGATACATTATGAACAGTTTCAAATTTGATATGAGAATTTTTTGTGCATTAATGAATTACAAGATAGTTTTCTCAGCTGTCGAATCCAAAATATACACTCACAGGCAAGTGGTCATGAAGAAAAGTAAGTTCCCTGGCAGGCCTTGCACTACTTAGACATCAGTCAGCTATTTTGGGATTCAGGAAGTAACTTTACCAATTAATCTGGAAATTAAATTAACTGATTTAAAGCAATCCAGCAGCTTTAGTCATTGCACACTGGTCTTGCATCCATAAGGCCCCAGTTTGAATGGCAGCAAGTTTGCTGCTTTTATTCAGAAAATGTTACCAGTTGTCAGATGAGTCGCTGTTGCAATTTCTGTCTGAAGAAGTTTCACCCACAGCGTAGCTTCTGCTTTTGCTAACTTTATCCATGTTTCGCCAGAGAAAGTAATTACCACCATTGATTCTATTTTGGAAGTTGCTGCTAGTAAATTTGCTCAATACATTGGCCGTGAAAATCATGCCTGTAATCCACATAATCTTAAACTATGGCGGGCAGGGGGTTGGGGATGGGGGGGGGGGGGGGGGTGGGGGGTGGTATCTTGGGGGACGTGAGATTTCCTGATGCGCACTTTCTAAGAGATTCCATGCCCAGAGTACTCCTTTGGAAAATTTACCCTCCCATGTTATAAAGTAACAAGAACAATCTACCCGTCCAGACAGCATAACCTCTCTTAGCTGATCATGGAAAAAAATGTGCTGTTTGCAGTTGTTGAATCCTGTGCCTCGGCAGTTTTTGTTTCCAACTTTTTGCCCGTTCTTCCCTGAAGGAGCTGACTCATGCTGGACCCCTGTCCTAACAATCATTCCCTGCCTTGCCATTCATCGCATACGATCTTCAGACAATGAGCATAAACACATTGTGCAACAGTGGCAGCACCGCAAGCAAGCAAGCCCAGTCCTGCCCTTATCCAAAATCCACAGACGCAAGCACAACTTTCCAGAAAGGGCTTCTAGATACAAAGAAACTGAAACCACTGCCGATTTTTTTTCCTTCATCCTAATCCAGAAACACTTCAGATAATCCAGCACAGATTTGAAGATTAGACTTAATGTCAAATATTTGCAGAGGAGCTCCGATGCTTTAGCTAATCTCTCCCACTTTCTACGTTGGAAGGGTGGGGGGGGTGGGGGGGGGGGGGGGGGGGGGGGGGGTAAAATGTGGAATGCAGAAAAGGAGAGATAAATGGGCTGAAAGTACAAAGCAAAAAAATCTTTGAGGGGCAGTGAAAATTTCAGCTTTTTGTATCATGTTCATACGTCCTTTAAAACGATTAGAATTTCAACAATTCTCAAGAAACTTGAATGCAAGCACTTACTGTGAAATATAAAAACTCCAATTTACCTAGTCAGTATTTTTTCTCTTTACAGCATTGAAAATGATCTAAAGAAAATGAGAGAATGTATTAAAAAACTAAGGAAAGGTCCGAAGCAAAATAAAAGAGGACAAACGCAGAAAAACTCGGTCTAAACGTCAATAGCTTTAACTCTGCTCTCCATCCTAAATGCTTTTATCCGACGTACAGTACAGTAGAAAGTGGGAGAACGATGATGGAATACAAGGGACAATCCTGTTCTCTGACACTGAATTGTGCATTACAATTTTTAAAAATGTCTTTTGATTCCTGCTCTTCAGTTTTAAAAAAAAGCTGTGTATGTTTATGGATAATTAAATTTCACATGTTCAGTTAGTTACCCAGGTTCCATATAGCCTCTTTAGAGTACTGCAAAAACAACGAGTGTAAACCAAGATAGAAATTTCAAACAATGCTTGGCAGTTAACTGTCAGTCACCATCACTGGTGCATTCTCCATGGTAACACCTCTACTTATTAGAGCCCACTTGTCAACCAATCAGCACTCTCTTCACATACAGTATAAATTGTTGTTTTCCCCTTATATTGGTTATTCTTACCAATTATCCTGATGAGTGCAAGACAAAAAGCTTTGACATGTCTCTTTCTTCAGCAATACTCAAGATAGAAGCTATTGCTGACCTTGGTGAACATAGGACTGGGACTGTATATACAGAGTAATTAACCACATGTTATGTAAGCACGTTTTAGTTCATTAACCCTGGAGACAAACTGATTTTGTTGTAGTTTTAAGTGGATATTATGTATTTTCTATGTAACATTGTACAGGTCAAGTTAGATAGCAAAAACCTTACTTCATATACATTTCTCCACCACTCACTTCAATATTTTGGGTTCTGGACTGACCTACTTCTAACACTACTGAGAGTTGGCTGCTAGATAGGCATGTGCAGAGTTTCTCTCTGAGGCTTCCTATCCCTGTGGGAAAATAGCTGGGCCACAGGATCATGACTAATTTGGCAAATGGAAGCACAAGGAAATTGAACCCTACTGTCATACACCACACGTTGATTCTCCAAGCTGTCACATTAGTGCACTGCCATTAAAAGGTTTTTTTTCAGTGGACCGTAGGAATGTATTGCTAAGCCAGTATGTGTTCAAAGTATTCATTTTGCATTATAATTTTTTTAAAAAAAAGACTTAATGTCTCTGTTATTTGAAAGAACAAATAGTTTAATAAAAAACAAACAACACCAAGGAATGTGCAGTTGTCATAATTTACTAGAGAAATTTAGGCTGGGATTTTCTGGTCCCTCCACAGCAGATGCAGTGACTGGCCTAAAGTCCACTGACTTTGGTGGGACCAGAATATTCCACCATTAGCCTGGATTCTAGGTTCCTAATTTTCAATCTGTCCCCGCGTCGAATAAAAGATTACAGTTTCACTGCATCCTCGATGTGTAGAAAGGATACAAAACTCACAAGAGATAATAATTCCTCACATAATTCCTTTCAATTTCATAGGTTGTTGATTGTAAACTACTATTTTACAATGAGGTGCAATGCACTGATGTGCCACCAGATTGTCACATCAGTTTTGTGTTTAGTTTGAGGCTTCAATAACTGGCATGTAATTTTTAACGGCATAAAATATACAGCACAGAAACAGACCTTTCAGCCCAATCAGTCTACGCTGACGTTTATGCTCCCCTCGAACCTCCTCCCATCCTTCACCTATCAGCATAACCCTCTATCTCATTCTCACTCATGTGCTTATCTACCTTCCCATATTATTTGCCTCAACTAGTCCCCTTGATAGCAAGTTTAGAAATGACCTTTTTGTTGCCAAAGTCTAAATCGTTAACGTATATATTGAATGGTGGTCCCGCCATTCAGAATAACTCGCTTTTACCGTTGCTCTAGGTCTTGCAGCCAGCTACTTGTCCATTGACTCCAACCTTGCAGATGGTCCAACTTATCATCCTTCTCACTTTATTGATTTCCTGTTAAAGTACAGTTCAGTACCCCACCCACTTGGCAATTGACAGTGAGTGTCAGCAGGACACTAACATCATAGCCAGGTCAATAGTGTCTTCACTGAACTTCCAGCAGAAGTAGCAATCAACTCATGGGTGTGCTGGTCAACTGCACAGGTGAACTACCAGCCTACCCAAGATCGGCTAACTTAGCACCAACCTGGGAATCAGACAGTGAGACATGCCTGGTGAGTGATTCTTAGCTACTCAATGCCTCAACCAGTTAAGCCATTGAAGAGCTCAACCTTTGGATCTCTGCTTGCATTTGATAGATTGTGAGTAAACACCTGGATCTTAACTAATCCGTAAGAATACAGCAGAAACTAGATAGGCATTTCCAGGATCAAGACTGCTGCACGAGCAATGTCTGAGCCAGGAAATAATTCATCAAACCACATCTGGGCCCGAAAGCTCAAACTGGTTTAAGTTACATCGATCATACCAAGTATTGTTTTTCATTCTTATTCAACCATCATGCGAATTAAACACCAAGGCCTGAATTTTTCAGGCGGTGGGCGGGCTCAGTGGGAGCGGGCGAGGTGGTCGCGGAGCCGATCGCCACCGCGCCGCCATTTTACGTGGGCGGGCGGGCCAATTAAGACCCGTCCAACATAAGACACGCGCTCAGCGCTACCTGTGTGGGTGGGGGGAGGGGGGGGGGGGGGGGAAAGAGGGAGAGTCGGGGCCAGCGCTCTTTTGTGCATGCGCGCAAAAGAGCGCTTCAATCTACCTGAGGCACGGAGCTGCCTCGGAGATTGAATCGTTATTGAAATGATTAAATAAACGGTTTAAAAATTTAATTAAACATGTCCCCCCATGTGACTGTGTCACATGAGATGGGACATGTTTTTATATTTAGGAAAAATGTTTTATTTAATTAATAAAAGCTTTAGAAAGCGTCATCCCACTCGTGGATGAGGTTTCCTAAAAAAAACGTAAAGGCCGCTTGGGCTTTTCGCTTGCCCACCAACCTTAAGGTGGGACGGGCAGCGTTAACAATGACATTAATTACTTCCTTAATGGCCCTAATAGGCCGTTTACATATGGGCGCGTGGGCAGCAGATTCCAGCATGCCCCCGCTGAACGAAACATCGCGAGACAGCGTGATGACGTCAGGATGCACCGCCCGACATCATTGTCCGTCATTTTACGCGTCGGCGTGTCAGACCCACCCCCACACACTGACTGAAAAATCCTGCCCCAAGTTGCTGTATGGTGGAAAACGAGGTGTTACATCTTGTGACTTACACAGTCACGTTATTGCGTAAAAGTACAATCGAGAAAGGCCCAGCAGCAGTACCTGCATATATCTCGGAGCGGAGTGTGGGAAAGTTTTACAATGGCATGCTCTACTGCCACTGTATACTTTTCCAATTAAGCAGTGAAGGGAAAGGAAGGCAGCCCCCTGCAAAGCCAAAGCAAATAAAAAGGCTACAGTCAGAAACAGTCATGTGCCAATCTCTTACAGGCAATGAGTCAGATCAGATGAGCAGAGAGGATTTGACACTGCAATTCTCACCACAATAAATGCCTCAGTAAAGCACTGGCACCAAAAGTAGCCGCAGCATTACGAGATATTGAATCAGCCTCATTGCACAATACAAACCACATGCCGAAGTTGGCAGCAATATGTCCTTGGTACTTCTCTCCAACTTACAGAAGATGCTAAAAATGAGTGGAAGTGAGCATGTTTATCGAGCTTATAAAAGCAGCTCGGACGCCAGGATTTTATTAAAGTACAATAATGAGCATGGTGCTCGTGAATTGAAAAGCACCCAGCAGTACAGTTAGATTACAGAATTTGCCTTTCCAAACTTTGTGCCTGGACAGAGTGCTTCGAGTTGCATGGTACCCACGAAAAGTACAGGTGCAAGTCATTTGACATCATGAGCCAAGTGCTCGACAGAAATCCCTTAAAACATCATTCAACTACTTTTTAAACAATTCCAAGGTTTTCATTTATGTTATTTTACCCAGAGGTCCATTCCACACATTGGTCTGTTTTCTACACAAAGACTAGCTAACATTAGCCCTAAATTTGCTTTTTACTACTTTGTAGAGAAACAGTTTAGTTTGAAATGGTGTTGCAGATCTACCTGCCCACTACTAATCTCTCATCCCCTTAAACATTGCTTTAACGTCATCTCTCAGCTGCCTCATTTGAAGACTGAAAAGCTCAAGAGTTTCCAGGTTTTCTTTGACTCTGGGGGCGATTCGCTTCATGACTCTTCTCTAAAACATCTCCAGGGCTCGAATTCCTCCCTTGTGGCTTGGCGACCAGAACTTGGCAAAGTACTCAAGCTGCATGCCAACGAGGCATTTATACAGTTTGAAAGTGAAGAAGCTGCCCACTTCAAGAATTCAGACAAATTGAACAAGTTGAGCTCTCTCTGCCCATGGGATAATTAAAAGTCTTCATTGCATTAGTCTTATAAATAATCAGCCTGGATGGATACTATTTCTTTTAATTCTCTCAAGTGCATAAGAAGTCTATGCAATACAAGCTACTATACTAGAAAAATCAGAATAATAGGAGTAGTTGAAGAACAGGGTTTGATTGTATTGCAAACATTGATCTCAATTTTAGGCTTTATAAATTACATTTGAGGTTGCTAAAATACAAATGATTTGGTTAATGCAATAATTTTTTTATTTCAATATAGTCAGTCATTCACAATTCCTAGCCAGAACATTCACTTAACTCAATAGGTCTAGACATTTCAAGGTTGCAAAGACTGAAGTTCTCTTTGTCATTATGTCAAAGTAATTATTAAAACAAAATGCTCACATGTTGCATGGCACAACTAATCATCATTTATGCAAGTATCATTCAACTAAAGTTGTGTTTTACAAAATGAGGATTTAGCTAGCATTTTTAATACAATAAAAATTTAAGATGAGACTGCTCAGGTAAGCTTACTGGGGAATTACAGTCAGTTGAACAACAATCATATTCCTGATAGGAGATTACATTTGAAAAATTAATTCATTTGTTTGCTCCACAGACGCCGACTGAATATTTCCAGCATTTTCTCTTCTCCTCAAAGTCAGAATTCATCCCTGGCAGCCACTTAATTATTTTAATGTATAATTACTCTGGCTCTGTTGACATTTGTTTTTAGATTCTGTTCAATAACAGAATAGTTCAGGCTACATTTTGTTTTGCTAGCCGCTTTCAGAGAGTTGAATGGGTTGGTTTCAAGTGGGAAGTGTCAATGAGGCTGCAGACAAAAGGGATGTGTCACATGCTAGTTAAATTAAAATTGAGAAAATCCGTCTGGGCACTTAGATGACAATCACACTGCAAGTGGAGATCATTTGAGGGGAACTCCCAATAACCAGCAAATTTGCTTTTCAATCAGTTCCTCCAATTAACCATCTTCGGGATTTTGCCAGGCGTACTGAGTATTTCTGTTTTAATTTCAGATTTCCAGCATCTGCAGTATTTTGCTTTAGTTCTAATTAACCACATTGTCAAAATATAGGCAGCTAAATGGAGCCGAAACAAATATTCAAATTAATGGGATATAGTTCCAAAAATACTCTCCCTTAATAGTTATTGGGAGATCTAATAACTGGGTGATTTCGTTTCTGGTTTTAGATTTTTCAGTTTTTATTCGAATAAATCTACTGGCAAAAAGCTGGGGAAAATTTAACTATCATGGGCAGCGAAAACTTTCACTTCTCACTTCATCTATTTTATTGGTTACGTCAGGTTAAACTGAGGGTTGTGACCCCCCCAGTGGGATCGCAAGACGAGATCCTGGGGTCACGAGTTCTGTGGCAGCCATGGCTGCTGTGAAGCTCCGAATGAATGGCAACAGCTGCGAGGCCCCTTTAAATGCTTGCGCTGTTTTTAAATTGTCGGTGTGACATAAATGGCTGATGCTGAAGGCCTGCCCTGGAGAACCAACTCTCACAGGTCTCTCCCCACAACCCCTGCTCTCTCAGCTCCCACTGCGAGATCATGTCAATTTCAAAGCCCCCAACTGTGGTCCCTCACTGGAAATAAGCTTGGAAAGCACGAGGTTAATTAGTCTGTTCTGTATTCCCAAATTTTTGTTAAACACTGTACAATCTAAAAGCTACATTGACATAGTACCTTTGATATATAAGTCCCAAGGCACTTCACAGAGGAATAACAATAGGCACTAGGAATTTGTGGAAAGTTAGGGGAATTGAGCAAAAGACTTGGATCAATAGGTAAATTTTGAGAAAGCATCAGAAATAAAACAAAAGAACATGTTGTGCAGAGGAACAGAAGTTGGTTCAAATTCCTTTCTTTTAAGAAAAATCATTAAATGCAGAGATTGCACTCTGGATTTTCCCTTCAACATTCCTGGCAAATACTAGGTTTACATTCCAGGAAATTCCCAAACTCAAAAGGCAGTGAGTGCCAGCTACTCCAATTAACAGTCAGAAAATCTGAGCCAGCGAAGCAAACTGCGGTAATCTTAAAGGATTATTTTAGATTTACTTAAGTCATGCTGAAAACTTGTCTTGCGCAACAGAGGATGCAGCTGAAATACAAAAGTGGGACAAAGGCGAGGGAGAGACGAAAAGGAGAACAGAGAAAACAGAGACAAGGTAATAATTGAACAGGGCACCTCGCAAGGCAAGGGAGCAGCTGGTCAACATCCTAGAAATCCCAATAAAGTATGATTAGAATTATCACTTACTTGACATACCTTTTGATGCTATTCTGGAGATGAAATGACCTCACTGGACACAATTTTCATTTGCAACTAAATCATTCGGAGCCAAATCTCACGAGACTCCCAAAACATTAGATTGTGATGAGACGTCAAATTTCTCTGTTTTGGGATGGAAAAAAAAGTCTGTAAGAACCGATCAAAAATAATATTAAAGCAACAGTTTTATAAGAGGGAAAAAACAATCAAATAGAGATTAGTCCAGGGGATAACTAAGCTAAGGCCAAGATTTTCCATGCCTGCTGAGGTCGGGTGCGTTCGGTGGCGTGAACGGACAACACGACGAGAAGGCCAAAAGTCGGTTTCGTAACATCGTGAAACCAGTTTGCGACCATCCGCTCAGCCAGTCAATGGCGGGTATCGTTCCCCACCATCAGACATTGGGAACCTCATTGTAATACATCAGCATATCATAAGGCCAGCCCCACAGGGCCCATCCCCCGTCAGCAGGAAAACACGCCGACATGTTTCACAACAGCATATAAAAGGCGTGCACTTGGCAGGCTGCACTTCGGGACTTCAAGGTTTGTTTACCTACCTTGCTTCGGGCAGCACTCACAGTCATCAGCGCCAGGCTTCACAGGCAGCACCACATCACTTTTAGAGGGTTCACGGGCGGGTCTCTACCTACCAGATCATTCATATGTGGGTGGCTTTTCAACAGCTGCAGGGCTAGGGCTTGCTTGAGGAAGGGAGAGAAGTGGCCTCAGGCGAGAGAAGAGGCTGCAGGACGAGAGCTGTACTGGGGATGGAGGGTATCCCAGGGTGTGTGTGGGGGCACATGTTGATCTGTGTAAGCAGCCTCAAGATGGTGAGGGCTGAGGAGGCAGTCTCCAGAGGAGATGAGGCCAGGTGGGGATGTGTGAGAATGGGTGGTGATGTCCCTTGAGCTGGCAGTGAGTGAGAGGCCAGTGAATGTGTGATGGGCTTGAGTGTGTGAGTTTAGAGTGATGAGATGGTTGCCATACTCTGACTGCACGGATGAGATCATTCATCCTCTATATGCATTGGATGGCTAGCCTCTTCTGTGCAACACTGGCACAGATCACCACTGCCGCCACCTACCAAGCTGGAGTGGTAATGTAGCGACTCCTCCTACAGCCAGAGTGGGGCTAGAGGATATCACAGAATGGCCTCCACGGCATCCAAAAGGCACTTGAGGGTTGGAGTCTTCTTGCCTTTCGGGGCTGCAGTCCTGGGCTGGAAGCACTGCGCTCAGCTGTACTTTAAATGTGGCGCCTGGCGTGATGAAGCGGCGAGGTGATGGCGTGGCAGGCGAATGAGAATCTGCCCACCATGGAAATGGTGTGTTTCTCAGGAATGCATAAGTAATGTGGCGGGTTTGGGACGAGACAGCATGAAAACCCGCCAGTGCGGCCGGCGGGTAGTTACCACACTTAGGGTGGAATCGTCTCAGATTTGCACTAAGCCTTTAAATCAGATAAGATTAGAACTTCTCATGAAATGATGCATCTGTGGCTCAGTTCATAGCACCCTCGCCTTTGAATCAGAGGGTTGTGGGTTCATGTCCCATTCCCGGAAACCAAGAACTGTGATTGTACTCGAAAGAGTTGCAATCTGTGACTGTTGATAACTCGAAAGAGTTTCCACTTCTCTCCTCCAGACTTTTGTCCCTTACACATTGCCTTTCATGACCACGACACACCCCACCCCATACCCTATTTTCCTCCTCAGTTAGACGTGTTAATATTTGCTCTCATCATCCAAAATTCTGAGCTAGCAAGAAAACATGAATTCGCTTTCATATTTCAGGTGGGGTGGAGTTTATTTGTGATGCACAAGGTGTTACAACCATGTGGGACAAGTTGGGTGGACCAGAGTACCTTTACCTGTCCATCACCATTGTTCATAAGGATCATGTTCCCTCAGGACGTCCCAAAGCACTTCGCAACCAATTACTTTTGAAGTGTAGTCAAGATTGTTACATGGTCAGCCATTTTGCACACAGCAAGGAACCATAAAGAACAAATAAATGAACGAATGACCAGGGAGCATGGCTTTGGGGATGTTGCTCAAGTCACAGGATAGCAAGCATGAGAATAATCCCTAGCTAAGTATTCACCTTCCTAGCCCAGCAGCATTTTTCATAGCTCTCACATTCAGAGTGAAATTAAGCATCTTGACACAGATCAGAGATAAAATTCAAGGCATGGCTTATCTGCATCCCTCATACCAGGAATTTACCCACTGAGCCATCAGGAGGATCTGCGGCAGGAGTTTTAACAAGATTCAAACTTAAACTCCGCAGTCCATTAGTCAAACCACACCTCGGTGCTGTACCCAATTTTGATCACAGAGCAAAAGGAAGACACTTGAGCTAACAAGGCAATGCAGAGAAGAACTACGAGACCATCCCTGTCATTAGAGGAAAGGCTAATAATTAGGCTTTACAACATGCAACTGAGGGGTTATCGTGTACAAGATTAAAGGTGATACACATTCTGATTAGTGCAGGACTGCCTGTTGAATGGTTTCTCAAGTATGTTGCAATCTCAAAATTGCTAACCTTATTATACTAGTGTGAAAAATTACCACACACAGATAGTAGATTTGCTGTACTAGACCACACCACACTCAGCTTATTCACTAAACAAGTTGCCCCCAAGATAACTGCAAAGCAATATCTAGTGTGTGCCATATACTCTACTTTGGTTTCCAACAGTACCCTTCTTAGTGATTTCTCCCCACCTCCTCTTTCTGAATGTGCAGATACCTTGCTGGTATGTGAATCCACAGGAACTGGGTGACCAAGGCCCCATCTGTCCTCAGGTGAACGTAAATGATCCCATGACACTATTTCAAAGAAGAACAGGGAACATCTCTCCAGTGCCCTGGCCAATATTTATTCCTTAACCATGCCTGAAAAAAATTCCTGATCATTAGCATATTGCTGATTGTGGGAGGTTGCTGTGTTCAACTTGACTGTCACATTCCCTACACAGCAGTGGCTAATACCTCAAAAATACTTAATTGGCTCCACAGAGCCACAGGAGATCCTGAAGTCACGAAAAGCACTATATAAATTATCTTCCTTTTATTTTATATACCTGTACAAGATAACGTCTCAGTTGCATGTTGTAAAGCCAATTATTAGTCTTTCCTCTAATGTCAGGGATAGTTTCATCTGCATTGCCTCGTCAGCTCAAGTGTCTTCCTTTTTCTCTGATCAGAATCGGGTACAGCACCAAGGTGGGGTCTGACTAATGCACTGCTGAGTTCAAGCAGTAGCTCTGCAGACTTATAACCTTAGATTTTGGCCACACAGTTCAGCAATCTATTTGCTTCCTGTTCTGCAGTGTTCAGGAATATTTGGCATTGAATACACTAACACACTTAGATCACTTTCAACTTCACCTTAATGTATTTTGACACCATTCACAAAGCAATTAAGTTATTCAGTTATTATTCCTACATTATTGAACAATAAGGAAGGATATGTCCCAGTGTAATGATTAATACACAAACCATAGCCTTTGTGACATGGGGAAAATGATCTGTTGAAGTGCAGCTCAGCACTTGGTACCTCAATACTTGTTCAAGCAGCTTTAGGATGCAGTATATCAAACAATGAAACTCAAGGTTAGATCAACTCTATAGGAACAAGTATAGGCCATTTAGTACCTCAAGTCCGTTCCACCTGCCATTCAATTAGATCATGGCTGATCTATATCTTAATTTCATCTGCCTTGGTTCTGCGATGCTTATTAGATACAAGAAACTGGGCCCATCAACACTTGGGTACTGAATGCCCTTAAGAGCTGAAAACTGGCATTCACGCTACACACGCAATAGTGGGCGACTTGGGAAGAGGCGGAGGAGGAGGATACCTGCTCTGGGTGTCCAGGTAGTAATTCTCCTACCTGAACATCAGCGAAGAAGGGTGTGAGAGATATCGGCATGTCAGTAAGGTTGTCCTCACTGAATTCTGTTACCTGCCACAGCCACAACTGCAATCGCAGGGCACAGCAAACAACCCATCACCCCTGGCTGTGAAGGTGACCACGGCAATGAATTTTAATGCGTTTCATTCTTTCTAGGCTGGAGCTGAAGATATTTGCAACATCTCACAGTTTGCCATCCACTGCAGCTTAAGGGAAGTCACGGAGGTTCTCTATTCAATGAGAGTGATTTGCATTTCATCCTCTCTTGCCACAGAGAAGCAGGTAGAGTGAGCATGCAACTTCACTAGGTTTGTAGGCTTCCCTGTGGTGCAGGGTGTCATTGAATGCACGCAGACTGCTTTGCTGGCGCCACATGTCAACTCTACCAAGTACTGGAACTGAAAGAGATTCGACTCCCTCAACATCCATCTGGCGCGTGACCATCAGCAGAGAATCAAGCAGCCCAGTGTCCGGTATCCTGGCAGTAGTAACAATGCCTTCAGCCACCACACTAAATGAAAAGCTGACGGCTGGGTCAAAAGCATTATTCGCTGATGACCCCAATGCACAACTCAGGCACACGTGCAAAGCTTACATACAATGAAAGCCACAGTGCTACATGAAATGCGATAGAGTAAACCATCAGTGTGCTGATACGGGCATACTTGTTGCCTGTACCACTCTAGAGGTGCCCTGCAGTATTCAGTAGACTGAGTGCCAAGACTCGTTGTGGTCTCCTGAATACTGCACAACCTCACCATCATGAGGGTACAGCTCTTGCCATCAATTATAACAGTTAGAAACTAAGGAGCAGCAAGGTGAGAAGAAAGAGGGGGAAAAGGGAAGAGGAAGGGAGAAGGCAACCTAGATAGCTCCTTTTTGCCAGTATTATCCATAAAGAACTCAACTAAACATAATACCAGTAACCACAACCCTAAATCCCCAATCACCAACACCACACGTTACCTTTCCTCAGGCAGTGACCATCAATCACAGCATTGACTTGGCCACAATGCAAAAACAAAAGCCACCACAAAAGAAACTTTGCAAACCAAATGTAGTCATGTTATACTGCATACAAAGTCAACGAACCAAAATTATGCCTTTGCGTGCCCTAGTGCTCCTAGGCAGTGTTGCCTCAGTGGCTGCAACATGGTTGGCAGAAACCTGCTGACATTCAGTGGAGGAGATTGCAGATAGCCTTGGAGGACAACTTCGGGCAGTTCTGGGTTTAGAATGCATGGTGGTGGACTGCTCCTTCTCAACATGGGTGGCAGCAGTCTGGCTGGCTGACCGACCGACAGGCAACTGCAAGAGCAATGGTGGGAGAGGGAATGCTGCCTCCCTGAGAAAGGACATGAGGTACTCGCTCCATGGTGTTTACACCATCTGCAACTTGTAAATCAGGAGAGAGAGACACAAGGGGAGAAGGGATGTGGAATAGGAGGATTAGGTAGGAGGATACAGTCATCTTTGATGAGCTGCCCTGCTCCACCCCGCCTCGTTCTCCTGGGTATGGGACCAGTGAGATTGCCAAGTGTGTGAGGGTGTAGGTATGCAGCACTTGTTGAAGTCTCGATTCAATAAATATTTCCTTGATGATGTGTTTTCTCTGGAGTTGATTAGACCGCAGTGAAAAGTTGGACTTTGTTTTTATTGGAAAGCCGCACCAATTCTTCTGAAGAGAAGAAATAGCCTGTGTTCCATCAGTATGGTATCTACTGTTTCAATGAAAAAAGTTAAAGGAACAAATGGATTGCTGGCTCCATTACCTATTTGCATGAGGAGCAATGGCCAATCATGTCAAAGTGAGCCGCTGTTAACTCATTTCCAGTCATTTACACTGTACACTGAAAAGGAAGCTCATCCAACTGCCAGATCATTTATCTATTAGAGTCGCCTACCCACACATTAAAGCCAAAAATGACATTCATACAAGCTATCCACGTTCGACCTTCACCTCAGAGACATTAACAAAAAGCAGTGTTTGGGGTTGTCCAGCCAGATTCTAATATGCAGAAATTCACTTCTGCTCTTTCTTGCTTTACCATGGGTCCCAAATGTTTAGGTCCTAATAGAGATGAATGCAGAGATCTGCGCCACTATCGAGTGCCATTAGAGAACCCCAACTTCTGGAAGCCCACTTGTGCTCGAATCCAGGAGCTGCAGTTCACCCAAGAGGGGCTCCAGGGAACGCACAGCTGATGGGTTCCGCCAGGACCTGTCAGTGTGCTAACTGAATACACCTGAAACCTTGGGCGGAATTTTCCGGTCCTGCCAGCAGTGGAAAATTTGGAGAGAGGCCAAAGGTCGGAATCCCGCCACCAGGAAATCAATCCGGAATTTTTTCCTCACCACCTTCGTGCCGGGCTGATGGCTGGTCAGGTTCCCCGCCGATCCATGTCGGGAACGTCATTTGCATGTATTACCATATCACGAATACTCATTAAAAACGCTACTCACAGAATCACACACCCGCTCCCACTTAAGTGCCACGCCAGCAGGAAATTAGACTGGTCTAAATCACAACCGGATATAAGTGGCGTGTGGCTGTCCGTCTGCACTTCACTCATGATTTCGAGGTGAGTGCAACATTCAAAGTCTACCTGCAACAAAGCTGCTCCAGGTGTCAGGCTCTCAAACAGAGACCAGCACTGCGACTGGGGAGGAGGGGTGGTGGGGGGAAACAATGACAGACACGAGGAACAATGGCGTATGGTGGGGAAGGGGCAAAACCTTGGCAGAGAGGGTGGGGGAGCTGGAGCCTGGCTTGGGAAGACTAGAACACAGACACAGAAGGGGATGGATGGGAATGGAACTGTATGAATGGGAAAGGATGCACACATACTCCAGAAATCGAGGTTGTGGAGGGTGGGGGGGTGGGGGGGTTTGTGTTAGTGTGGCGCAAGAGGGATGGGTTGCACAGAGATTCATGCAGGTGGGGGAGGGGAAAGGCTTGCACACGAGGGACAGGTTGGAAGTTGGGGGTTGGGATGGAGGGAAAGGAAAGGGAAGGAGATTGTGTTGTGATCAGTGATGAAGGAACGGGGGAGCTCACTGAAAGACAGTCATAGCCCCTGGTCTGAGGCCAGGAGGTTGCAGTGAGAGATTAAAGGCAGTCCTGGAACTTTATGCACCAATAATCAGGGTGAGAGATTAAAGGCTCCTGGGGCTTTGCAGGCCATGCTAGAGGGCTATGTATGGCACACACGGCAGAGTCCCGTGCCGGGGAGGGGCAAGGCCTGTGTGTTCAGTTAGAATAATGCACAGCTTGGTGTGCCGACTGTGTTCATTGTCTTACAGTGGTGGCAATGGGCTTGGTACGGTGCTGCAGATGGGATGGTTAGGGGAAGCATCTGCAGCCTGTAACTGGGGAAAAGGCAATAAGTTGGGGAGCGGGGGGGGTGGTTACTAGAAGCTCTCCTTGGAGGAGGGGGGGCTCTTCTCTATGTCACTGTGCACACAGCCTCGAGGTGGGGAGGGGAGAGGTCCACATGGGGCATGGGGACATCAGTGATGGGCTTAGGGGTGAAGGGCTGGATCCAGGATTACTGGGGGAGGCTGGAGGATAACCGGAGGGGTGTCTACCTACATGTTGAGAGGTTCCAGGAAAATTGAAGGGACCCAAACACTGACAGAGGAAGGGTCAAAGTTGGTCTCGAAGCAGAAATCCAGCACCACCATCTTGAGACCCCAAAGTTATTGCGCAGTTTAAAATCGAAACTGGAAAGGAATCTGCATGAGGGGGCTCTGAGGCAGTGTGGGAGGAGCCCACGCCTGGACTGAGGGGCCTTGCTCAGAGTCACAACACTGAAATGGAATCAGAACTGAGAGAAAAGAGAACGTTTGCTTGAGAAGCACCTTCTGGAGCCACTGCCTTTTGTGGCACTTTAACGAGAGGCTGCAGGAATCACTGGCTTCACAATGCAGTTGCTCCATTTGAGCATTAATAGAGACGTATGCGAAAATGGAAAATGCAGGCAACCTGTAAGTAATTGTAAGTAAAGCCTTTCATACTGTTATGGGGATCATGAGACTGTAGAGACAAATCAGCCCTAAGCGCAGGTAATCTTAGGGGTGGAGTTTTCTAGCCTTGGTCTTGGTTCAAGCATGGAGCTTCATCAGGAGCTCTGTAAATAAAGTTTACTGTTTCTAACAAGGAATCTGTTCAGTATTCCAAGCTTACTACAATTGGCGATGAGGATAAATAGCTCCGACGCTGTACCTCGCCTCACAAGTGTGAGTTTTTTGATTTTTAAAAGGAAGAAAGGAAAGTATAGTCACCAGTCATGCCAGTCTTCGGCAGAATTGACCCGTATAACTCATCCATCAAAGTCAGTACATATACTGCCTAGGTTTCTACTCTGTGGCAAACAAAATAACGGTAGAGGAGAAACAGTAGGCAATTCTCCTAAATGTCTGTGGGAATAAGCCGTATAACCGAATCTGTAGTCCGAAAGCCTGCACGCGCCAAATTCCAGACCCTTCAACAAGTTAATCGACTTAGTCAAGCCACATTTTCAGCCTAAACCATCGGTGATCATGCAAAGATTCAAGTTTAACTCTAGAGTAAGGGCTCCTGGTGAGTGGATTGCAACGTACATCGCGCTGTTAAAACGGTTAACAGAGCACGATGACTCTGGAGATACTCTAAACAACATGTTGCGAGATAGTTTGGTATGTAGCATACACAATGACGCCATTCAGCGTCGTTTACTTGCAGAAGTTAATATAGACCTGAAGCGCGCCATGGAGATAGGGCTAGAAATGGGGAGTGCTGAGAGGGACTTGCAGGCTTTGCGAGTGTGCAACATGGTCCCATTCTTCAGTTAGGGCAGGAAGCTGTCGCCAAGCGTGGTGCGAAAACCAGGGAGGCTACCGAGAAACGGGCACAGTCCCTACCGTTCAAAAAACAAAAAGAAATACTGGAAGCAGCTCACTAGTAATTCAGAAATTAAAGTGTTACCGATGTGGGGGAATCATGCATCGGAAAGCTGCAGATTTAAAGAGGCAAAATGCCACCTGTCACAAAAAAAGGGCATGTTATAAAACAGTTCAGGGTGAGATCAAGACAGCCATTCAGAAAACAGGCCAAGTTAAATGAAGTGCATAATATGAATGAACTGTAAGTTACTAATACTGATATCTATTCCTTATACAATCTTAAGGCCAGGAAAGCTGAACCAATCACCGTTAGCCTTCAAGGAAATGGGAAGCCTCTAGTCATAGAGGTTGACACAGGACCATCGACCACAGTGGCAGGAGAACACATCTTTATATACCCCAGCAAAGGTACCCAGCCATTGAATTTGAAGCAAACCACAGCTCAGCTAAAACGTACTGGAGAGGCAATACAAGTGAAAGGCATCGCCTCTGTACCTGTATCCTACAGGCAGCAGGCAGCCCAACGGCCAGTAATTGTTGTAACAGGTGACGGATCTAGCCTTCTAGGCCAGGATTGGTTGAAAGGAATTAAATTCAGCTGGTCAGAAATTTTTCAAGTCAGAACAGTGGAATTCCTGAGTTGTTAAAAAAGTATGACAGAGTATTCCGAGGGGAGTTGGGAAAAATAAGGGGCCTACAAGTTGAAATATACGTAGATTCTGAAGCAACATCCCAGTTCTTTTAAGGCCAGAGATATGCCTTATGGCCTAAAGGAGAAGGTGGATGCAGAATTGTGCCGTATGGAGAAATTAGGAATAATCCAACCAGTTCAGTTTTTCAGAATGGGCAACGTCCATAGTCCCTGTGATGAAACCAGATCAAACCATTCGGATTTGCAGAGATTACAAATTAACTGTGAACAGCGCTGCTAAATTAGACAAATATCCAATCCCAAGGATTGTAGATCCTTGCAGGACGAAGGTCCTACACTAAACTGAACATGAGCCATGCCTATCAGCAGCTAGAGCTGAACAACACAGCAACACATCTAGAGGGTATGTCACCATAAACATGCACAAGGGCCTGTACCAATGTAGACGCCTACCCTTCAGAGTATCATCTGTCTGTATGATTTTTCCAAAGAACCATGGAAAGCTTACTACTAGGACTTCCCTAAGTTAGTGTACCTGGACAACATCCTGAACACAGGATCAACGGAAGCAGAACATTTGACCAACCTGGAAGAGGTTCTGAAAAGAGTTTGAGGCTAGCGTACTTTTGAAAAAAAAAAGGGAAGTGCACTTTCCAAGTGACTGAAGTCACGTATTTGGATCATCGAGCGGGTGCCCAAGGGTTGCTTCCAGTAGAGGAGAAAATCAGGGCAATCAAAGAAGTACCATCTCCTACCAGTGTCAGTGAACTCAAAAGTTTTTTTTGGGCATGGTAAATTATTAAGGTTGCTTCTTGTCTAATTTATCTACAGTATTAACTCCTTTATTGAAAAAGAACTGCAGATGTTCCTGGGAGGCACAGCAAGGCGAAGCCTTCATAAAAGTCAAGAAGCTTTCATACGCGTCTGTCTGCTAGTACAATATGACCCGACAAAGGAATTAATACTCACTTGTGGTGCGTCTCCCTACAGAATGGGAGCAGTGTTGTCACACAAGATGGAGGATGGATCTGAAAGATCAATAGGATATGTCCCCAGAACCTCCTCCGCAGCCAAGAAGGGTTACTCACAAACTGAAAAAGGCTTATCCATCATATTTGGAGTAAAGAAGTTCCACCAATATTTGCATGGCCGACGCTTCACCATAGTGTCAGATCACAAGCCATTATTGGGTTTGTTTAGTTAAGATAAAACAATCCTACCGATAGCCTCTGCTAGAATTCAGAGATGGGCTTTAATTTTGTCGGCATACGAGTACACCTTTATGCACCGTCCAGGTGTGCATATAGCAAATGCAGACACCCTCAGTTGTCTTCCTTTGCCAGATAGCATTACACATGATCCAGTACCTCAAGAAGTTGTATTGTGTTGAATTTCCTTGGACTCCTCAACAGTCTGTGCGAAGCAGATAAAGAATTGGACAAACCGGGATTCAATTTTATCAAGAGTCCGAAGACAGGTATTACAAGGATGGTCAAATGCCCAAGTCCCCGAAGAATTAAAAACATTCTATGTTCGTAATCTGAACTAAGTTGTCAAGGTGATATCTTGCTGTGGGGAGCAAGAGTCACTGTACCTTCACAAGGAAGAGAACCACTATTAACAGAGCTTCATAGTGCACATCCAGACATCTTGAAAATGAAGATGCTCGCATGAAGTTACTCCACCTGAAATTGAAGTCGAACCTTTGATCCCTGAGGTGCCAGAACGGCAAAGAATAGACATACCTGATGTCTCTGTTGAAGTAAATAATTTTGAACTGCCATTGTTTAAGGATGTCCCTGACACTGCAGCTCCTGATCAAGTCGATCCAATGGAAGAATCTTAAGTCGTAAAGTTGCGTCGCTCTGCTCGAATCAGAAAACCACCACAAAGACCAAATCTATAATTGCATGAACTGTATATATTTGTATACATTATGGGTTAAGATGTTTTCATAACTAAGAGGTGTAAAACAAAATTAAAGGAGGAGGAATGTAGTAATTGTAAGTAAACCCTTTCATACTATTATGGGGATCATGTGACTGTATTGGCGAATCTAAGTGTGGGTAATCTTAGGGGTGGAGCTTTCTATCCTTGGTCTTGGTACAAGCATGTAGCTTCATCAGGAGCTCTAAATAAGTTTACTGTTTCTAACAAGAAACCTGTCTAGTACTCCAAGCTTATTACAGAACTCTTAAGGAAACACAGCTGCTGCATATCTCGCAGATCATCAATGAAAGCCTCTAATGTGCTTTCTCCAATTGGCATGGGTAACAGGCCAGCAATTGCTGAAGTGCAAGTTGAGCTTGACCAGTATACCAGATAAGAGATTGCAGGAGTGCCCTCAGTGAGGTGGCACACTTTCAATCTCTGTGGGATTGGGATGTCAAGAATCAGGGCTGGCATCTTGGTCACCTAGATCTGTGAGTTTGCACCTCAGCTACAAGGCTGCATCAGCAAAAAGCTAATAGCGTAGACACAGCTCTAGGGTATGACAGTGGCTGTTTGTGAGTGGGAGGTCTACTATATTTGCCAGTATTCATGAATCTGTTGCATCTATCAGTCCACAGGGAGAAGGGTGATTAAATAATGGAGCCTGCATTCAATGCTGCCTTCTTGATCGCAGAGATTTGATTGAGAAGGGCCTTGCACTGCCTAGCGCAGCTTCAAGAGGAGACCCGGCCTGAGGTCCATGGTCCGGGGGTACTCCAGCAAGATCCAGAGGATGAGGAAGTTAGATCCATCTCACAGAAGTGACTTGTGCGACCAAGGGTCTACCAAAGAAGACTTTCCTATCTAAAGGTGAGTGAAAGACAATGCTGCGCATGTCAAGAAACGTGGGGAATCATATCTACGGGAAGAGCTAACACACCATGGACTCTCCACAGAGGGTGTCCCACATAATCTTCATCTGTTGTTTCATCTGAAGCAGTGACCAGAAGGGTTGATGAAAGTAGTGCAGTGGATGTTGTGTACATGGATTTTAGCAAGGCATTTGACAAGGTCCCACATGGCAGATTGGTCAAGAAAGTAAAAGCCCATGGGATTCAGGGTAATGTGGCAAACTGGATAAAAGATTGGCTTTGAAACAGGAAACAAAGGGTAATGGTCGATGGATGCCCTTGCGAATGGAAAGTTGTCTCAAGTGGTGTTTCACAGGGCTTGGTGTTGGGACCCTTGCTGTTTGTGTTATATATTAACGATTTGGACGTGAACTTGGGGGGCACGATTGGGAAATTTGCAGATGACACAAAGGTTGGCCAAGTATTGGATAGTGTAGAGGATAGCCATAATCTCCAAAACGATATAAATGGGTTGGTGGAGTGGGCAGTAAAGTGGCAGATGAATTTTAACATAGAGAAGTGTGAGGTCGTAAATTTAGGGAGGTCAAACAGTTACAGGGATTACACAATAAATGGGAATATACTAAGAAGGGTAGATGAAGTGAGAGATCTTGGCATACAAGTACACAGGTCCCTGAAGGCAGCAGTTCAAGTAGACAAGGTTGTAAAGAAGGCATATGAAATGCTCTCCTTCATTGGCAGAAGTATAAAATATAAAAGTAAGGATATAATGTTGGAATTGTATAAAACACTGGTGAGGCCACAAATGGAGTATTGTGTGCAGTTCTGGTCACCACATTACAGGAAGGACGTAATAGCTCTGGAGAGAGTGCAGAAGAGGTTTACAAGAATGTTGCCAGGGTTAGAAAAGTGTAGCTACGAGGAGAGGTTGGATAGGTTGGGGTTATTTTCCTTAGAACAAAGGCGGCTGAGAGGTGACTTGATTGAGGTGCACAAAATTATGAGGGGAATAGATAGAGTGGACAGGATAAAATTGTTTCCCTTGGTGGAGAATTCTAGAACCAGGGGTCATAGATTCAAGATAAGTGGCAGAAGGCATAGGGGGGACATGAGGAAGAACTTTTTTTACACAGAGGGTAGTGCGTGTCTGGAATTCGCTGCCCAAGTTGGTGGTAGAGGCAGAAACTTTAAACTCTTTTAAAAAGTACCTGGACCTGTACCTTAAGTGCTGTAAGCTGCAGGGCAATGGGTCGGGTGCAGGAAGGTGCGATTAGAAAGGGCACCTGGGTGTCCTCGAGCTGGCATGGACAAGATGGGCCGAATGGCCTCCTTCTGTGCTGTAACTTTTCTATGGTTCCATGGTTGTGCCCTTCACAACCTGGTGCTCTAAAGGGAGGATCCCTTGCCAGAGGGAGACATGGAGGAGTCTGAGCGCTCCTCAGGCGAAGAGCAGGACGGGCAGGAACATGAAGAGGGAGATGAGAGTCAGCTTCCACGTGAGGGTGCCATCGAAGAAGCACGATGTGGAAGACGTGCCCATGCCACACTGGCAGCCACAAGATTGCAAGAGGTCCAGGGAACGGGACACAGCCACATTCCTTCTGTCCCTTAGTGCCATGTCAGTGCACTGAAAAGCCTTACAACCAGATACATTGAGAGCAAGTTCAACATTCGGACTTGCACCTTCAACTCTCATGATTCGCCAGGCCCTAATATTTGGAAAAGTCAGCAGTGAACCTGTATCCGTGCACTCTGGGTAGTGAAAGTCGGCACAAGAACGCAAACACAGCTTCAAAGGGCTTGATGCAGCCATTGCTGCCTTAACAAGAAACCTTTAGCGGGCATTGAGATGCGCGAGTGGTTGGGGAGACCATCATGGCTGCAGGTCTTTTGCTTTGGCACTATGAGTGAAGACAGCCATTTTATTTTGAGAAACAAATATAGCTAATCCTCCAAGGCTATTGAGCACACCTAACTCCATGTTTTCTTGTAAGTAGTAGAGGTTACTAACGCATTTTGCAAAATTTCCAGCAAAGAGTTTGACACATCTCCCTGACATAACACAAGGGTTGAGTAGCTAACATGGCTCAGCTGCACATCACATGAATGTGAAGCTCACAAAGAGAGGTGATCACTGATTGGGAGCGTGGCTCACCCTTGCAATAAGAGGGCACATAGATGTATAGGCATGGCGCTTTCAAACAATGGAACCATTCTCATGAACAGCAAATGTATTTAGAAAGGTGCATGACATATGCAGTGTTTAAACACCTGTGACCCAGAAGTGATGTCAAAGTTGCATAATTTTTTTAACCCTAATGCCACATCTTGGTGCATCCCCAAAATTTGTAGCAGGGGTGGAGATAGCCTGATACGCCCTGTTGTCTTTGATGATTTTGGTGGGCGCCCTCTAGAGATCAGAGTCCTGAAGGGCCTTAGCCTGCTTTGGGTCTCCTGCTATGGGGCAGGTGCACCCTCCTTGGCCTGTAGAGCTGGAGTGATGAGGTCATGGGCAATGGGGATTGGGATCAGCTGGACACTTTGAGTCACCTGGGTGAATGGACCCAGCGTCTCAAGCTGCTGGTCCTCCTCCTTATGAGTGACCGAGGGCCCCTGCCTGACTCCGTGAGGAAAAGAGCCTCCTGGAGGGAGGTCAAGGTGCCCCATCCCGCTCTCGCCAGCGGTCCTCTAAGTGCCAGAGACCTGGACTGTCACTGCCTCCGGCTGTTGCGGAGACATGTCAGTGAGGTGTCCTCCAGAACGTGACCCCAAGCCTAATCTAGATCCATGACCCACTGGCATGTGTGTCTCTGCGTTAGTGGGGGGGTGCAGGTGAATGCAGTGATGATGCATCCTCAGCATCCTCCTCTGAGGTAGCCTGGGGGCTGGGGCTTATGGTTGGTCTGTCTGGGCCTGCTAGTGCCTGTAAGAGAGAGAAGATAGTTTTAGTTCATAAGCATCATAAGCAGGCAGAATACAACATGGCATATCACTCACTGTGATTATCAGGATGTGATCAACTCATGGAGGGCTCACTGGTACTGGCTTGCTGGGAGAGGCCAATTTCGCTTTCTCCACAGGAGTGGTCTTTGTCTTCACCTACCAGCTGGGCGGCATAGTCCTCAGACTGGGACAGCTCCTGGACGTTTGCCACCCCTCTTCCCATCTGGGATATGACTGTGCGGATGTGGACGAGCTTGGCCTGCATAAAGATAAATGGAATGGGACATGATGGGAGGAGATGGGGAAGCATGCATGCCTGCTGTGTGTGCTGAGCCCGCCCCAGTAATGGCTGAGAATTGTACAGCATGATGAGTTGCAGGTGATGTTCAAGTGTCTGTGAGGCAATCGGTGCTGTTGCCTGCCCCGCTAATATTGTGAGATCCCCGAGCAGTGTAACCCTTTGAGTGCACAATGCCATTATGAGAGGGTGCGACTGATGTAAACTGAAAGTTTGCTAACCCTGGCGGAGCAGATACGATCATTCATCGTCTTCCTCCTCTGGATATCTTTTCTTGGGTGGATGCCCGATGAGTTGGCCTCCTTTGCAACCACGTCCCATGTCCCACGTCCCTTGGATAGCGGGCATCCAGATGCTAGCAGACTCCACAGATGAGGGCCTCAAGGGAATCATTGCTGAACCTGGGAGCAGCTTTTTGCTTTTGTGGAGCCATATCAAGAAGTTTCCTGCACACAGCTGACCTGCTGATAATAATGTGTGTGTTCGGGTGGCATTTGAATATGGTGCCTGGACCTTCGACCCATTAGGTAGCAGCGGGGTGGACGAATCAGTGCCCGTCCCACCATGCGATTTGGAGAGCTACTCGCCAATGCATAACTAACGAGCTTCTGAGCGTGAAAATCGGGCGCAATTTCCCGCCACACTACCCAGCTGGAAAACTGCTACAAAACCCGCCCGCCACTGTACTTTCACCCATTAACTCTGCTTCTCACTACAGATGCTGCCTGGCCGGGCGAGTATATCTCGAATAAAAATGGAGCTGTTGGAACAATTTCTCAGGGGCATCATGAAACCAGATGCAAATTAAGGTTCTTTTTCTTGTTAGAAGTAACTAAATAATGGAAGGGAAGTTACCCACCTCCGTGCACGGCAACTACTCTCGAATTCTGGGTTTCTCCAACTCTGCAAACTGGCCTAATCTCCTAGCCATAATTGTATTGAATGGCAGAGCAGGCTCAAGGGGCTGTATCGTCTACTCCTGTTTCTATTTGTTCTGTTATCATTTTCATTTTTGCTGAAGTTCTGAATTAGAACCTTTCCAATCAGGTTTCCACCCCAGCCACAGCACTGAAACAGCCCTAACCAGCTACAAAGGTGTGGTGTGTTATCCCTTATCAATATTTCTGTAGCCTTCCAAACATTGGCCACACCAAACTCCTGTGACCTCTCTCCTCTATTGTCCAATCTCAGTCGGGCTGCTGTTGTTTGGATAGTTAAAAATGGGACCACAGGATCTCCAGCAATGTTTTCCTTCCTGGCTCCACACCACTTGTCTTTCCCCAAGGATGTATTCTTGGTCACTTCCTATCCCTCAACTACATACTGCCCATTGGCAGCATCAGCCAAAGACCATGTATGTGCCATATATGCAGATGACACCCAGATCTGCCTCTCCACCAACTCGCCGACTACTTCACTGCCTTTGTTTTAATTTATTCAATCACAGGGATGTGGGCAACACAGGCAAGGTTAGCATTTTTCCTAGGGCATTATGTTGTGGAACTAAGTAAGGACAAAGCTATTTTAGGTCTACTATTGTGCAGTGAGACTGGGTTAATTAGTAATGTCATAGGAAAAGTTCCACTGGGAAATAGTGATCATAATATAATTGAATTCCACATTAAAGTTTGAAAATCGTATACTTCAATCACTAGCAAGAATCTTAAAATTAAACAAAGCCAATTACATAGATATGAAGGGAGTGCTGGCTAAGGCTGACTGAGTAAATAGGCTAAAAGGTATGATGGTAAATAAACAGTGGGAAATAGAGAAACAATTCAAAACATTCAAAAAAATACATTCCATTGAGAAACAAAAACTCAGCAAGAATGATCCATCGGTGTCTTACTAAGGAGGTTGAGGATAGTATTAGATTAAAAGAGGAGGCTTATGATGTTGCAAAGGAGAATAGTAAGTCTGAGGATTGGGAGGATTTTAGAAACCAGCAAAAGGCTACCAAATGGGCGGGGTGGGGGGGGAAGAACGTGACAGTAAATCAGCCAGCAATATAAAAGCAAGTTGTAACAGCTTTTACAAATATATAGAAAGGAAAAAAGTAGCTGAAGTAGTTAGAAGCAGAGACAGGAGAAATTATCGTAAAGAATAAGGAAATGGCAGAGATATTGAACAAATATTTTGTGCCTATCCTCACAGTAAAAGATCCAAGTTACATACCTGAAATAGGTGAGGTGATGGCATAGTGGTATGGTCACTAGACTAGTAATCCACAGACTCAGGGTAATGCTCTGGAGGCCCAGGTTCAAATGGTGGAATTTGAATTCAGTAAAAATCTGAAATTAATGACGACCATGAAACCATTGTCATAAAAACCCAACTGGTTCACTAATGCCCTTTAGGGAAGGAAATCTGATGGTCTGGCCTACATGTGACTCTGAACTAGGGATGGGTAATAAATGCTGGCCTGGCCAGCAACATCCACATGAATGATTTTTTTTAAAAAAGAGGGTAACCTAGGGGCTAATAAGAGTGAGGAAATTAAGATAATCAATATCAGAGAAAACGCACTGGAGAAAATCAAGGGGCTAAAATCTGAGACATCCACAGAAGGTATGATTTTCCAAAATTGTCTAGATTTTGGAATGGTCCCAGCAAATTGGAAGTTAGCAAATGTAACATGGCTATTCAAGAAAGGAGGTAGAGAAAACAAGGAACATCATCAATTGTTGGGAAAATGCTGGAATATATTATTAAGTAAGTCTTTACAATGCACTTAGAAAAGCATAGTATGATTAGAACAGGTTCTTTATTCTTTCATGGGATGTGGGCATCGCTAGCAAGGCCAGCTTTTGTTGCTCATCCCTAATTGCCCTTGAACGGAATGCAGTTAAGAGTCAACTACATTGCTGTAGGTCTGGAGTCACATGTATGCCAGACCAGGTAAGAATGATAAATTTCCTTCCCTAAAAGGACATTAGTGACCCAGATGGGTTTTTACAACAATCGGTGATAGTTTCATGGTCACCATCACAGGCTAGATTCCTGGGCTTCAACTCCACTTTCCTACCTGCTCCCTATATCCCTCGATTCTCCAAGGGAATCCTATCTTAGTATTAAATATATTCAACAATTGCATATTAACAATAACTCTTGAAGTAGAGAATTCCGAAGATTCATAATCCTTTGAGTGAACACAGGTGCCTATTCAATTTGAACATGTCAACATGGTTTTACGGAAGGGAAATCCTGTCTGACAAATTTATTAGAGTTTTTTCAGGATGTAACTAGTAGCGTAGATAAAAGGGAACCAGTAAAAGTAGTATCTCAAAAAACACATTCAAAAAGGCCACACAAAAACAAATGGTTAAAACACAAGATAAGGGCTTATGGAGATGGGGCTGATATATTCGCAAGGATATAGGATTGGTTAATAGACAGAAAACAGAATAGGGATTATGGGCCATTTTCAAGTTGTCAAGCTGTGACTGGTAGAGCACCGCAAGGATCAGTGCTTAGGGCTCAACTATATACACAATCTATATAGATGATTTAGATGAAGAAAATGAGAGTAATGTATCCAAGTTTGCTGAAGATACAAAGCTACGTGGGAATGTAAGCTGCAAGGGATACACAGAGGCTGCAAAGAGATATGGACAGGTTAAGGAGTGGGCAAAAAGCTGGCAGATGGAGTATAATGTGAGGAAGTGTGTGGTTATTCACTTTGGTTGTAAGGGTAGAAAAGCAGAATATTTTTAAAAGGCGTGAAACTTGTAAATGTTGATGTTCATAGAGACTTGGGTGTACTCATACTGTGGAAGGACCAAAGAGGTAGCATGCAGGTACAGTAAGCAATTAGGACATTAGCCTTTATTGCAAGGGGATTGGAGTGCAAGAATAAATACGTCTTGCTACAATTGTACAGGGCTTCTGGTGAGACCACACCTAGAATGCTGTGTGGAATTTTGGTCTCCATATTTAAGGAAGGATATACTTGCATTGGAGGTGCTACAGCAAAGGTTCACTCGATTGGTCTCTGGGACTGGAGATTGTCCTATCATAACAGGCTGAGTAAATTGGATCTATATTCTCTGCAGTTTAGAAGAATGAGAGGTGATCTCATTAAAACATTCGAGATTATGAAGGGGCTTGACAGGGTAGACCGAGGTTGTTTCTGCTAAATGGGGAGGCTAGAATACCAAGGCACATTCTCAGGATAAGGAGACGATCATTTAGAATAGAGATATGGGGAAATGTCTTCACTCAAAGGATTGTGAATCTTTGGAATTCTCTACCTCAGAGTTGTTGTTAGTGTGCAATTGTTGAATATATTTAATGCTGGGATAGACAGATTTTTGATCCCTTGGTGAATCAAGGGATATAGGGAGCAGATAGGAAAGCGGAGTTGAAGCTCAAGGACTGCCGTGATCATACTGAATGGCAGAGCAGGCTCAATGAGCTGTTTGATCTTCTCCTGCTCCTACTTCTGATGTTATCTTCATTTATTGCCATCCCTAACAACTGATGACTTGCTAGTCCATTTCAGAGGGCAGTTGACAGTCAACCACTTTGCTGTAGATCTGAAAGTCAGACCAGGTAAGGACAGTAGGTTTCCTTCCCTGAAAGACAATAGTTCATCAGTTTGGTCTTTACAATAATCCAGCAAGTTTCATGGTCACCATTATGCATTACTTTTCTTTTGTTCCAGGTTTATTTTCTTTATAGTGGTAACGGTGGCATAGTGTAATGACATTGGACTAGTAATCCAGAGGCCCAGGCTAATGATTGGAGGACATGGGTTCAAATTCCATCATGGCAACCGGTGGAATTTAAGTTCGATAAATAAATCTGGAGTTATAAAGCTGGTCTCAGTAATGGTGACCACGGCAACTATCATCGACTGTTGTTAAAAACCCATCTCGCTCACGAAAATCCTTTTAAGGAAGGAAATCTGCCGTCCTTACCTTGTATGGCCTACATGTGATTCCAGGAGCACAACGATGTGGTTGACTTTTAACTGCCCTCTGAAATAGCCTAGCAAGCCATTCAGTTCAAAGGTAATTTGGGATGGGCAACAAATGCTGGCCCTGCCAGTGACTCCCACATGTCCCCCAAACTCTATCTGTCACTGAAACCTTCATCCATGTCTTTATCATCTTCATGCCATTTCCTGCATTACAACACTGACTGCACTTCAAGGCTACTTCATTGGATATAAGGCACCGAGATATCTTGTGGTTGTGAAAAGTGCGATACAAATTCAAGTCTGTCTGCTTTGGCTCATCTGACAATCCTCCCATGGGCCATCCTGTGTAAACCTCAACCTATCCAAAGCTCCACTGTCTGAAATCTCTCTCCCACCTTTCACCTAGGATCCCGATGTTTTCTGATCCCCCACTGCCACAAATTTGAAGTTCTCGTTCCCACGCTTAAATTCCTACTTAGCCCCGTTCCTCCCCATCTCTATAGCTTTCGTTGGCTCCTGCCACCCCATCCTCTCAAACACTTCACTCCTCAGGCTCCTGTGGACCTTTTCACCCTTCTCCTTACCACTGTCAACCATTTCAACTACCAAGGTCCAACATACTGGAACTCCCTGCTCTCCTCCTTCAACGCCCTCGTTAAAATCCACCTCTGACCAAGCTTTTACTCATACCACCTAATCTATCCTTTTTTTAAAAATTGGGATGTTTGTGTATGCTTATCCCACTTTTTAAATGCAATTAGCTGTTCTTGCATCTGTTTTCTTCAAACAAAACACAATTTCTCATTGTGTTTACAATTCTGCTGTTGTAAACTTGTGTCTGGCCACACAATTGCTCATTATGCAGGATGTTTTTCTCCTCCTTTCTCTATGTCCTTATCTGTTTCATTACAAATATTCATCTTTTCTTGTGCCAAGCCTGTTGCTTTTGCTACAGTTTCTTTGGTGTAAATACTGCTCCATGCAAAGTACACAAAGAGCACATTTTGAACAAATTCCCAAATGAATCACTATAAAGTTTATAAATTTATAAAAATGGCATCCAGTCTTGGACTGACAAAGTTATGCAAAAAGAAATATTTTAAATGAGGATAAATTCCCCAGCACCCAAACCAACTTCTTTACTAGGATGAGTTTACTACAAGAGCTTGCATTTTATGGCCTCTAAAATATTCCAAGGTACTTTTTTTCTTTATTCTTTCATGGGTTGTAGGCTTCACTGGTAAAGACAGCATTTATTGCCCATACTTAACTGCCCTTGAACTGAATGGTTTGCTAGGCCATTGCAGAGGGCATTTAAGAGTCAACCACATTGTTGTGAATCCAGGGTCACATGTAGGCCAGACCAGGTAAGGATGGCAGAATTCTTTCCCTAAAGGACTTTAATGAGCCCGATGGGTTTCTACAACAATTGATGATAGCTTCGAATTCCAGGTTTCTTAATTGAATTTAAATTCCACTAGCTGTTGTGGTGGGATTTGAACCCATGCCCCCAGGACATTAGCCTAGGCTGCTGGATTACCAGGCCAGTGTGATATTACCACCATGCGATCATCTCCCCTTTGGTCATTTCACAGGAGTGTAATCAGGCAATAATTGTGAAAGATGTAAGTTTTAAAGGTAATCTTAAAAGAAGAGGGGTTGAGGAAGGGAATTCTAGACAGCTGAAGGCATGACTGCCAATGTTGGGCTGAAGGAAGTGAGGCATGTACAACAGGCCAGCGTTGGATGTATGCAGAGATCTTGGGGGTTGCAAGACTGGATCACATTAGCTGAAATTCTTCAGTTCAGTGGCTGAAATTCTTCAGTTCAGCGGCTACCTGGCTGTTTACGACTGCCAAATGGTTCAGAAATTGGTCAATCTGGCTCTGACTGAGATAAATTTGAGAATAAAAGTCAAATGGTAGCCACAGGGCCTCTTAAACTCAAGTTATACCAAAAACAGAATCTCCTCCCAGTGTTCTCATTCTCACGCTTAAATTCCTACTTAGCCCCATCCTTCCCCATCTCTATATCAATAAGCGATGGGGGAGCATTAGATATTCCAAAGCAGCTGTGATCGATTGGTATGCCACACAGTCACAGCTGTAGATAGCCACTACTGAATCAATAGCAGTGGCGACCATGTAGCTTAGTTTCCTGGAATAATCATTACAATGTCTGAAGACTGATTTACAACAGTGCCTTTGCCTCTTTGGCACCATTATGATGGTAATATTACTCTACGATTATGATTCCCCCAGAGACTGTACCAATGCTCCAATTAGACTTCAAGCCAGTAGCTATAAAAATTTGTACTCGTAAAAAATATTATTTACAAAACTACCTGAAAAGGTTTTAATCTTTACTAAAGATTACATAGTTGGAGCATGTGGAGAAAAGAAAGTACTGGGTAGATATCTAATATTTATAAGCACAACAGCCAGCTCAAACCTTTGTTCATTTGATAGCCCTTCAAAGCCACCATGCACTCTACAGCAAGACATGGTGATTTACCATATTGTTTGGAAGATGAGGATTTGATCAGTCATACTAACCATGGTCTAAATCAGTCATTCATTGATAGTTATTTTTAAAATATATTTAAGCATTATCATTTTAGAGATCAGAATTTTCATTGCCAATTCCACAAAAGATTTACAAGTGTCAATGAACACTTTTTAAAAAATGGGCCTGTTGAAAACTCAACCTCTGCTGTGCACTCCACTATTTCGGTGAGTTATGCGAGACTAATATGCTGCTTAAAATGGCATGAAATTGAATGAAACTGCCTAGTAAGTCCAAGTGTTGGTTTAACATAGGATAGCAGTTCTGAACTCTTCATCACATGAAAGTTCAGACATTCCAGTTGGTTCAGAAAAATCTAATATCCTCAAATGGATCCACCGACAAACTCAAGTGCTATTTCCAGATGGCTGGTCTCAATTGCATGTCTGATCTACACAACTACATGTTCTCACTTAAAAAGGAAACATATATGGCAAAAGTTGAACTGAATGAAGACGGATGTAGTAACTTCTCTCCATGCAATCATAAAAAAGGCACCCTTCATGCTGGACAATTTGAAGGCATCTTTCATATTTCATGGAATCCTCATTTTGATGTTTGTGTTCAGTGGCAATCAATGTACAGTCATTTCTTTTCCCGTCATAGTGCTGTTTTATGGCTTGAAACTCCCCATGGTTCATTAGCTATTGTCTTGATGTAGCATGCAATAATTTGAATTGATCAGTCGCTAAACCAGCTACATGAGCACATTAAATCTCCACTTTAAAAAAAAGCCTTAATTCCAAACCTTTCGATCATTTTTTAAAAAAAACCATCTGGTCACTTTTAAAAAGGATAAAATAAAATCAGGCATCTTATGTTGATTTGTGCAATTTGTAGTCAATGCTTTAAGGCTTTTCTTCTAGAAATGCATGCATTCACGGTCATGTTCCAATAACAAGAGTAGGCATAGAATTCCCATAGTCTGGATGGAGGCATCGTTTGAGTGTATAGAAGTGCTAAGCTTTTTTCAGTGTGCTCAGGAGAAATTGCTCTAATAATAGCCCACTCACATCCCATCATATATTGATCAGCCCCAGAAAAAAAGATCCTCACCTTCTTTGCACATCTCTAAATTTAGAAATCAATATATTTTCAGCTAATTTGACGAGTCTTACGCCATATCATTCTTTAAAATACCAAAGTGCACCTGGCTTTACAATACAACTTTGGTAAATTTTTTCCTCACCAAGGAAGGAACATCCAACAGTGACACATCCCATAACCCTTCATGAAAAGTCCAACATTATAACTTACCAGCTTACAGGCACTTTTAATCAAAGTGCTTCGCAATTTTTAAATACTACAAATTGATTTTCAAATGGGTTGTTTACAGAAAAAACCTACGTCCATCTTTTCCTGTAACTGTCTACTTGTTTCACACCTACTCTCCAATTGAGACTTATTCTGCCTTTATTTTCCACACTGTCCCATCTTTACTTTCATCACACTAGATGTCTCTCTTCTACATTTGCTTCTCTCTCATTTCATTGAAGAGCAGAAAGATTCTAAGGGTCTTAACAAGCTCAACAACAAAAAAACAACAGGACACAGATGAGGAGAAAATTGTTTCATTCAAAGAGTTGTGAACCTTTCGAGAGTTCTACTGCAGCAAGATATAGATGCTGAGATTGATTTATCTTTGGATACTAAGGGAAATCAAGGGAAATGTGGATAGTGCAGGATGATGTACCTGAGGTAGATCAACCAGCGCTTCATTGAATGACAGAGCAAACGGGCCCAGATGGTCTACTCCTCCTATTTCTTATATAATCTATGATAATTGTGCATTAAACCTGGCAGAGTTCAATACACAGGTGAGCTGAAAGTCAGTGTTTAAAATGTTAAATCGTCAAACTATGTTCCTCGGGTATAGCGTCATACTTTTAGTCTGTCCCCCATCACTTACCATTGTGCAAATATTTGGTAAGATTTTATAAATGACAATATGGAATGAGAAATAGACTGGCTGTTTAATTCTGCAGAAATGCATGCTATAAATTGCTGAACCCTTAATTGTGACATTTGACATAGAAACATGTTGAACCATTAACCGGTCTTGGTTATCACTGTGGTGTCAAATAAGAGAAAATAAACATTTCAGTGATTACAGCAGTCATCTGCCTAGCTAATAATCTCTGAAATATATAATTTTATTTAATGCATTGTTTTATAGCACAGGACTTCATACAGCCAGTCAGCAGTAGACTCATGTGTTATACATCTGCCTATAATGGCAGGCTGACCAACAACAATTCATTGATACGATTTTCTGTTCCACAATTTTTATAATTAAATTGTATCGTTACAACATACCCTTAAATGTACAAAATGTCAATTCGAATTATTTGATAATTCAATCTTACTTTGAATTATTAGGAATAGACTCTACCACAATATGAAACTGTCCCTAAGGCAATGATTTGAAGTAATTGAAAAATTATCTTGCATTGTGTAAGAGTGATTCAATAACAATTAAATGTTATAAAATAGGAGCAAGCTTGTGAATGGCATTAAGCTAATGTTTGGCCTCTTTTTTGCTTGCTTTCTAAACACACAATGCAGTGATGTAAATCAAATCATCTGTGTGGAGCATTTCTGAAAATAACATGTTTCCTCTCCTTCCACAAACAAATTGGACAACTATTGTTTTACAGAAACTGAACAGTTTTTATGTCGGCAGTGTCTGGGAACAAAAGGACATCATGCATCAACTTACAACAAGCGTGGTTCCCAATGGTACCCAGCAGCTTGTACAGATTTCCCCAACAGGAAAAATTAACTTTCCACGCAACTGCACGAGTCTCTTTCTTGGCGTAAAAGGAGCTGAACATTCATGGCGATGAATTATTACAATCACCCCCATTCAGCTGTCCCTTTTCTTAAATGAATGGCACCCTGGGCTCACAGTCCCCAAGGATCGTCCTCCACCTGTTTTCTGGCATCAGAATTAGTTTGTGAGCAATTAGGTATCTCACACATCTGCGGCCCTCAACTAACTGCCTCTGACAAAATGCCCTTACTACACAACAAATAAAAATCTATCAAATGCAGCCTGATCTTTACTGATTCTCTATTCAATATAATTAAAAGCATTCCGGAGGATGCAGTGTCACAATATAATTCTTGCATGGAGAGGATGTAAAACATGTGAGAGATGAAGCCAAAAAAAAAAATTGTAATTTAAAACTAACGTCCTGTACCAAAAATGTTGATGAACTGACCAGAAGTGCGGAACAATAATTCTATAGAAATTCAGCACTACCTTCTCCCTGCAATTTATCACCTGGTTCATTGAGATTTACTTCTCAGGTCAAAACACAGTAAAATGTGTAAGAAATATTTCCACCTCCCCCCCACCCCACCTGCAACATATTCATGATATCCTATTGATATAATACTTACTTTACCACCTAACTTCAGCAAATGGACAATCTTCTCTTCATCAATGATTAGACATGAGGACAACCTCTCTGCCCCACGCGCCACAACAAACAATTTGCCACAAGCTGTCGGCGCGCGCACTCACCCGCTACCTATCCTTTGATTGACAGTTTGTCCAGCCAGCCACAACGCGGGATACAGATGAGGACCCGCCTTCCGCCCAATCAGAATGCAGAGTTCCAACTCCTCCCCTCCCCCCCTTCCTCCCCTCCTTCTCCTCTTCAACTTTTTGTATCAAATTCTTTTTCTCACGCCTGTTAGTGGTAGCAATTCCACCCCCCCAGTAAAGAACCCTGTTTACAAGAAGGAGTCTTTAATGAGGAAACACTCACTTTAAAACCCAGAGTGATTTTTCTGTCCACAGGGGCTGTTGAGATTTTTCTTGCATTTTCTCCCACCCCCCGGTTCCTGTGTGGAAGTGAATCCGGGCAATGCACTCCTCTGAGTGCCTTAATACTGCTGACTTTATTCCACCCCCCACCACCTCTTGTCCTGGGAATTGGCTCCGTGTCAGCACGGATGTGATACAATGCAGCCAAAATAATCATTGCTCCAAACAAAAGCTTTGGTCCATTGTTAAATTAATCTGGAGGGTTAGTGGAGGTTATATAACATGGGCCAATCAGAATTACTTCTTTTGCATCAATCGCATAGGACTTCGTCCCATACATCCCGTTTTATTTTAGGTTGTTTACTGTCGTCATGGCAATGTTAAGGACTGAAGCTGAGGAGAATGAATAACGTGAGCATTCGTGCTGGTGTTAGGACAATTAGCCGAGTTTAATCATGTTATTTCCTGCTGACACTGCCACATCTGTGAATATTTCAGTGCAGATGTACGCATCAAGTACACGAAATGGTCATTGTTCCTTATTATAGTACCTGCCAGTGATGAAAAAGGAAACATGCTGCACTGTGGATGAGTTGCAGTTTCTAGAAACCGAGACCATTGTAGAAATTCACCTCCAGGTGATCAGAGTTTCAGCAGCACAGAGGGTTGGAGGTGGGTGATGATATGAAAGTGAATAAAAGCAGGCTGGCTTGGATGGAGAAGCGAGCTTGGCGACCAAAGTTGGGAAACGCTGGGTTTAGCAATGAGGCAAAAGCTGGGCAAAAGAAAATGGTTTAAGTTTTGTTGATATTTACTTAGGTTCACAAGGTTTTCAATATCAGGCAAGCAGTGGGAGAGATTGATTATAACCTCGGGGTCGATGGAAGAGCAGGAGAGATTAAACTCAGTGTTATTAAACGCTGACTTTATGCTTGGGTTATGTTATCAAAGTATATGAAAGAAAGAACTTGCATTTATATAGTGCCTTTTACGAGCTCAGAATGTCCCAAAGCATTTGCGATGCACTGTTGTAATGTAGGAAATGTAGTGGCCAGTTTGAAAGCAAGCTCCCACACATAACAATAACCTACGTGACCAGATAATTTGTTTTTCCAGTGAATATTGGCCAGGATGCTGGGGAGAACGCTTCTACTCTCCCTCTGATATGCCCCCAATTTAACATCCAATTTCAAAGATGAGCTTCTGACATCATAACCATGCCATCACTAAGACCGTTTATTTCCACCTCCATAATATCACTGGACATCGCACCTGGCTCAGCTCATCTGCTGCTGAAACCCTCATCTATGCCTTCATTACCTCTAGACTCAACTATTCCAATGTACTCCTGAAAGGTCTCCTACTTGGGGTGATCTAAAACTCTGCTGCCCATGCATAACTTGCAGCAAGTCCTGTTCCCCCATCACCCCTGTGCTCGCTACCTAAATTGGCTCCCAGTCAAGCAACATCTTGAATTTAAAATTCTCTTCCTTGTTTTCCAATCCTCCCATGACCTTCCCTTTCCCTATCTCTGTAATCTCCTCTAACCCACAACCCTCTGGGATATCTGCACCCCTCTAATTCTGGCCTCTTGGGCATTTCCAATTGTAATCACTCCACCACTGGTGGCTGTGCCTTCATTTGCCTAGTTTCCAAGCTCTGAAATTCCATCCCTACACCTATCCACCTCTCTACCTCACTTTCCCCCTTTCAAACACTTCTCAAAATCTACCTCTTTGACCAAGCTTTTGGTTATCTGAACGGATATCTCCTTATGTGGCTCGGTGTTCTACTTTGTTTTATAATGCTCCTGTGAAGTACCTTGGGACATTGTACTACATTAAAGGTGCTATATAAATATAAGTAGCTGTTTTTATTGTTGTTGCTGTAAAACAGTACAGTATTCAATCAGTTCTGCACTGAAGCATCAGTTTCAATTATGTGTCCAGGTCTCTGGTGTGGACTTCTGATAAGACAAGAGTGGTACCATTGAGTCAGATCAGATGGTTTGATATAACACATATTTAATTAACTGCATCAATAAAATGTTTCATCTCCAAAAACAATTGTTTCTGGAATTATCAATCTAAACTCGACTTGTATGTAATTATTTTCAAATTAAAGTTTATAATTCCCAAGTATGCCCTGGCACCTGGGAAACTCGTCTGGCAGCAGCACATATCAAGAAACCACAGGTGTGCTAGCAATAGTTTTCCAATATACATTGTTACAGAAAGGCTCCTTGCAGCCAGCGAATTGTTCCCCACATGTGAACTATTTTTGCATGAACACATTTCAAAACTACATATCTTGCAAAAACCAAATGAATATACATTAAATATAGGCACACTAGTCAATCTATCAATGGGGTTGTATACAGAGAGCCAAATCTAGTGTAAGGGTGAGGTGGGACTCGATGGTGGAGAAAGTTTGACAAGATGTAATTCAGTCCCCATTTTGAACCAAAGGTTCTGTTTTCATTTTTATATTTTCATTCTAAATTCCCATATCCACATTTTAAATGAAAATTGCTTCAGTGAAAATGCCAAAACTGTAATTACAATCTCCTGAAAACAGGATCTCCATTGGCAGGAGGGCTTAATTACAGTGTGACAGTTTACATTGGCAATTTCCATTAGAAATGTGGAAATAGGAATTTAGAATTCATAAAGTTGATTGTTAAATGTAAGTTTATTAATGTAATGTTATTATATTAAGAGATTGATTTAGAATAGATTCCATGTGAATCTCCTTTTCTTTAAGATTTTGAAGGCTTTAATGGGAATCATCTATATATTATATATATTATATATATATATACATACATACATGTGTATGCAGAAAAAATCAGCAAGACACAGTTTGTTAAAACATGTAATTTAGTGGATTTTAATTAATTAATATTTCTTAATTTTAAAATGCATAATTGGTTAAATTTCTTTGCCTATTCACCAAACTCAAAAACATGTAAAGGCTGGGAAACTGAATTAAAAACTAATAAATGCTGGAAATGCACAAAATGAGTCATCATTTGAAAAAGAAAGATAGGTCATCAATTTGAGTGGTGTCTTCATCATACATTTTAATTTTGTGCTAAATGTTAAGGGGCATTAATACAGTATTACTGCAATCAAATATTACAACATTAATGGAAAAATCAGCTGGCATTTTAATTTTTGTGTTTCACATATTTTGTAGACATTTATCTTATATAATATAGTCTGGGGTATTTTAATGTTTAAGTTTATTCTACACAGACCATTAACAAAAACTATTCTGTCTTTTTAGAAAATGATATGCATATGTCAATGTATTCTATGGGTCTACTGATTAAAATAGCACTTCCTGATTAATTCGTTTTATACCATGAAAACAACCCTTGACCCTGTGCTTAAATAGCGGCTCACAGGGTTGCCTGGTACCTAGCCACATACAATGGCAACTGGGTATGCCTCACCCAGAACATTGTCATTTTGTCAGGTACTGCTGTTTCTCTGTGAAAGGAACATTAACATGGAAAAGGATGAAGTAAGCAAATCAAAAAGATTACTTACTTGTTCAATTATTGGAATCAATCATCACAGGATTTTCACATCTGCTGACAGATGTGGATAATAAAGTTTGTGTTATATGGTTAGGAGGTTGCAGGGTTTTTTGGGGTGGGGGGCGCGATGGCGTTGCTCAAGTAAAAGTTCTTTACTTAGGAGATGGTTAGAATATGGAATCGCCCTGCCAGAATTCATTGGTTAATGCAGAGTCCATAAATTATTTTAACAGGGAATTAGACAACTGCCTCATAAGGAGGAATAACATAAGGCATCAAAGCTGACATGAAAAACTGGCATTAGGAGCTAGCTTAAAACTATATTACACAGGACCCTTGTAGTCAGAGGTAGACAATACTTTCATCCTGTAGATTTGAGCTGCATTTTAACCCAAGTCCTAATAGTGAAAGAACACTGCCTATCTATGGTACCACCAGCTGTTCTTTAAAATGGATATCTTACCCCAAACCACTAAAAACAACAAACAAAAAGCAAGTAACAAGTATACACAGTGAGCATCTAATTTCAGGAAGTAATTGATTGTACAATTGAATCAATAATTCCCTGGTTCCATCATTAGTCAAATAAATGTTTTTGTTTTATTACTTTAGCAGACTAAAATGCAATATAAACCCTTTCTGAGAACTGTGTTTCAAAATAGCTATTCAACAAATAACTGATGTAACATACATGAATGTGCCTGCCTTGGAAAAATGTTTTGCTTATTTTTAAACTGAATCCAGATTAATTTATTAAGATATTTTAAAAATTGACAAGTACCACACTATATGGGCAGAATTTTACGGCAACAGGATTTTACAGTCCCGCCAAAGTCAATGGACTTTTGAATGGCTCGCTGCATTTTATAGTCCTGCTCCCACTGCAACGGGGCTGTAAAATTTCGCCTTGTGGGTGTCAAGGGTCAAAATTTCAGAATGCACAAGAAATGCATCTCGACAAAGACTTGTGAGTTGACATGGACCAAGAGTGGCACACAGCACCATTATTCCTCAGTAATGCAATGAAGCTAAAATTTATGGTGATCATGTAGAACATCATTTATTATTTCGGTGAGGATATCAAGAAAGAATTTAATTGAGGATCCTGTTCCTTATCATCAATCATAACACCTGCCATTGAAAAAGGAAAGCCTTCCACAGGCAGCAACAAGAAACCAGACTTACATTTTATCATGTATGTTAGAGCATTTTTATTTTTTTTAAGTACACTTATTTATCCTTTGGTTAAAAAAAATCTGCATTTACATAATACCTTTCATGCAGCCAATGAAATACTTTCGAAGTGTGGTCATTGCTGTAAAGTAGGCAATGTTAATAGGATCCAAGCTGGTTGGTAATGTCAAAACCAAGGTAAAGAGTTTTTCTTTATTGAAAAACTTTATTGGACTTTGTTCAGTCTCATAGCTTTCCTCCCTCAGCCACCCACTGTCCCAGCTGTCCTGATTTATATCTGCTTAAAGTATTTAATTTAACAACGCCCTTCAGCTGTATATCTTAATATAATTAACATACCATTAACAGGAAACACAGTATTTGCACACAGCAAGCTCGCACAAACAGCAATGTGATAATGACCAGATCATCTGTTTATTGTGATGTTAATTGAGGGGGTAAATATTGTCCAGGACATGGGGAGAACTCCGCTGCTCTTCTTCAATATAGTACCGTGGGCTCTTTTGAATCCACCTGTGACTGCAGCTGGGGCCTTGGTTCAACATTTCTTCCAAAGGTGTTACCTCCAGAGTGTCAGTCAAGATTTTGTCTTTAAATCTCTGGAGTGGAACTTGAACCCATAACCTTCTGTCTCAGAGACAACAGGGCTTCCTGCTGAGTCAAATCTGACACTCTAATTGAGCAGGATTACAATTAATGCTTATTCTTCATTCTTACTGTTTAAAGTGTCATCTGGATAAAAACTTTTATCCTGGGTAATATTATTTTCTTGTTATCATGCTATCCACCATTATCTCCTGGTAATTATCTGCGATTAAGCTTTCACAGTCATTAGTATTTTGATATGATCATTCTCACACATCAATAACATGAAGTCAGTGTGTACAATGACAGCTGCTACCAGAATAAAAACCAGCCCATCAGCTGTTTTGCATTATATATCCCTCACCATCCTTCAGAAACAACTGCATTAAACTGATAAAAATACATAAGTTAAAAAAAAATTGGAATAAATAAACTTTGTTTTACAGAAACGATAGAAATCCAGCACAAAAAATGAAAAATTTTCCTCAAGGTTAACAAAAAATAATCAGAGCTGAATCAAAGCCATAACACTGGCAACATTTAACAGCTTCAATTTTCAGTAACAATGTGCAGAACTTGAGCGAATTACTAAGCCTCTGTATAAACCTCAAGTGAAGCAGCATTTCACTTGCACTTCCCTCAGTTTAGTCTACTGCATTCGCTGCTCCTAATGCGGTTTACTCTACATTGGAGAGACCAAACGCAGACTGGGTGACCGCTTTGCAGAACACCTTCGGTCTGTCCGCAAGCATGACACAGACCTCCCTGTCGCTTGCCATTTCAACACACCACCCTGGTCTCATGCCCACATGTCCATCCTTGGCCTGCTACAACGTTCCAGTGAAGCTCAATGCAAACTGGAAGAACAGCACCTCATCTTCCGATTATGCACTTTGCAGCCTTCCGGACTTAACATTGAGTTCAACAACTTCAGATAATGAACTCTCTCCTCCATCCCCACCCCATTCTGATCCCACTTTTTCCAATAACTTATACATTTTAAAATATTTAAACGTTAACAGTATTCCACTCCAGAGATGCTGGCAGCCCTGCTGAGCTTTTCCAGCTATTTTTGCATTTGTTTGGCTCTGCCAAGCTCATTTAGGCTCTGCCAGTCACTGTTTGGCTCTGCCAGGCTCTTTTTGGCTCTGTTTGGCTCTTTTTGGCTCTGCCAGGCTCTGTTTGGGGCTGCTTGGCTCTGCCAAACACTGTTTGGCTCTGCCAGGCACTGTTTGGCTCTGTTTGGATCTGTTTGTCTATGCTTAGCTCTGATTGGCGCTGTTTGACTCTGCCAGGCTCTGTTTGGCTCTTTTCGGATCTGCCAGGCTTTGTTTGGCTATGTTTGGCTCTTCCATGCTCTGCTTGGCTCTGACAGGCTCTGTTTGGCTCTGCGAGGCTCTGTTTGGCTCTATTTGGCACTATTTGGCTCTGTTTGGCACTGTTTGGCGCTGTTTGGCTCTTTTTGGCTCTGCCAGGCACTGTTTGACTCTGTTTGGCTATTTTTGGCTCTGCCAGGCTCTGTGTTGGCTCTGTTGGGCTCTGCCAGGCTCTGTTTGGGTCTGTTTTGCTATGTTTGGATCTGTTTGGCTCTGTTTGTCTATTCTTGGTTCTGCCAGGCTCTGCCAGGATCTGTTTGGATCTGCTTGGCTCTGTTTGGTTCTGTTTGGCTCTGTTTCGCTCTGTTTGGCTCTGCCATAAGACCATAAGACCATAAGACATAGGAGCAGAAATTAGGCCATTTGGCTCATCGAGTCTGCTCCACCATTCAATCATGGCAAATAAGTTTCTCAACCCCATTCTCCTGCCTTCGCCCTCTAACCTTTGATCCCCTTACCAATCAAGAACCTATCTAACTCGGTCTTAAATACACTCAATGACCTGGCCTTCACAGCCTTCTGTGGCAATGAATTCCATAGATTCACCACTCTCTGGCTAAAGAAGTTTCTCCTCATCTCTGTTCTAAAAGGTCTTCCCTTTACTCTGAGGCTGTGCCCTCGGGTCCTAGTCTCTCCTACTAATGGGAACATCCAGGCCTTTCAGTATTCTGTAAGTTTCAATCAGATCCCCTCTCATCCTTCTAAACTCCATCGAGTATAGACCCAGAGTCCTCAAATGTTCCTCATATGTTAAGCCTTTCATTCCTGGGATCGTTCTCGTGAACCTTCTCTGGACCCTCTCCAGGGCTAGAACATCCTTCCTGAGGTACGGGGCCCAAAATTGCTCACAATATTCTAAATGTGGTCTGACCAGAGCCTTATAAAGCCTCAGCAGCACATCCCTGCTTTTTATATTCTAGTCCTCTCGAAATAAATGCCAACATTGCATTTGTCTTCCTAACTACCGACTCAATCTGCAAGTTAACCTTAAGAGAATCCTGGACTAGGACTCCCAAGTCCCTTTGCACTCCAGATTTCTGAATTCTCTCCCCATTTAGAAAATAGTCTGTGCCTCTATTCTACCTACCAAAGTGCATGACCTCACACTTCCCCACGTTGTATTCCATCTGTCACTTCTTTGCCCATTCTCCTAACCTGTCCAAATCCTTCTGCTGCCTCCCCGCCTCCTCAATACTATCTGTCCCTCCACCTATCTTTGTATCATCTGCAAACTTAGCCAGAATGCCCCCAGTTCCTTCATCTAGATCATTAATGTATAAAGTGAAAAGTTGTGGTCCCAACACTGACCACTGGTCACCGGCCGCCATCCTGAGAAGGACCCCCTTATCCCCACTCTCTGCCTCCTGCCAGACAGCCAATCTTCTATCCATGCTAGTACCTTGCCTCTAACACCATGGGCTCTTATCTTACTGAGCAGCCTCCTGTGAGGCACTTTGTCAAAGGCCTTCTGGAAGTCCAAGTATATAACATCCATTGGCTCTCCTTTGTCTAACCTACTCGTTACCTCCTCAAAGAATTCTAACAGATTTGTCAGGCATGACCTCCCCTTGATGAAACCATGCTGACTTTACCCTATTTTACCATGCACTGCCAAGTATTCTGAAATCTCATCCTTAATAATGGACTCTAAAATCTTACCAACGACCGAGGTCAGGCTAATCGGCCTGTAATTTCCCGTCTTTTGCCTCACTCCCTTCTTAAACAGGGGGGTCACATTAGCGATTTTCCAGTTCTCTGGGACTCTCCCTGACTCGAGTGATTCCTGAAAGATCACCACTAACGCCTCTGCTATCTCTTCAGCTATCTCCTTCAGAACTCTGGGGTGTAATCCATCTGGTCCAGGTGATTTATCCACCTTCAGACCTTTCAGTTTTCCTAGCACCTTCTCCTTGGTAATGGCCACCATACTCACCTCTGCCTACCAACTCTCTTGAACTTTGGGGATGTTACTCGTGTCTTCCACTGTGAAGACTGAAGCAAAGTACCTATTCAGTTCCTCCGCCATTTCTTTGTTCCCCACTACTACATGGCCAGCTTCTATTTGGCTCTGTTTGGCTCTGTTTGGCTCTGCCAGGCTCTGTTTAGGTCTGTTTGGATCTGTTTCACTCTGTTTGGATCTGTTTGAATCTGCCAGACTCTAGTTTGGTTCTGTTTGGATGTGTTTGGCTCTGTGTGGATCTGTTTGGCTCTGCCAGGCTCTGTTTTGCTCAGATTGGCGGTGCCAGGAACCGTTTGGCTCTGCCAGGGTCTGTTTGGCTTTCTTTGGCTCTGTTTGGCTCTGCCTGACTCTGTTTGGCTCTGTTTGTCACTGCCAGGCTCCGTTTGGCTCTGTTTGTCTCTGCCAGGCTCTGTTTGGTTCTGCCAGGCTTTGTTTGACTCTATTTGCCTCTGTTTGGCACTGTTTGGCTCTGCCAGGCTCTGTTTTGCTCGGCTTGGCTCCGTTTGGCTCTGCCAGTATTTGATTGGCTCTGCTTGGCTCTGCCAGGTCCTGTTTGGTTGTGTTTGGCTCTGCCACGCTCTGTTTGGCTCTGTTGGGCTCTTTTTGGTCTCTGCCAGGCTCTGTTTGGCAATGCCAGGATCTGTTTGGCTTTGATTGGCTCTCTTTGGCTCTGGTTGGCTCTGCAAAGCTCTGTCTGGCTCCGTTTGGCTCTTCCAGGGTCTGTCTGGCTCTGCCAGGCTGTTTTTGGCTTTTCCAGGTTCTACCAGGATCCGTTTGGCTCTGCCAGGCTCTGTTTTGCTCGGCTTGGCTCTGTTTCATTCTGCCAGTATTTGATTGGCTCTGTTTGGCTCTACCATGCTCTGTTTGGCTCTGCTTAGGTGTGCCAGGTTCTGTTTGGTTCTGTTTGGCTCTGCCAGGCTCAGTTTGGATCTGTTTGGTTCTGCTGAACTCTGCAAGGCTCTGTTTGACGCTGTTTGGCACTGCCAGGCTCTGTTTGGTTCTGCCAGGCTCTGTGTGGCTCTGTTTGGCTCTGCCAGGCTCTGTTTTGCTCTGTTCGTCTCTGCCAGGTCCTGTTTGGCTCTGCTAGGCTCTTTTTGGCTCTGTTTTGCTCTTTTTGGCTCTGCCAGGCTCTGTTTGGCACTGCCAGGATCTGTTTCGATTTGATTGGCTCTCCCTGGCTCTGGTTGGCTCTGCCATGCTCTGTTTGGCTCTGTTTGGCTATTCCAGGGTCTGTCTGGCTCTGCCAGGCTCTTTCTGGCTCTGCCAGGTTTTGCCTGGCTCAGTGTGGCTCTGCCAGGCACTGTTGGGTTCTGTTTGGCTCTGTCTATCTCTGTTTGGCTCTGCCAGGCTCTGCGTGGCTCTGTTTATCTCTGTTTGGCTCCGTTTGGCTCCGCCAAGTCCTGTTTTGCTATGTTTGACTCTGCCAGGATTTGTCTGGCTCCGTTTGGCAGTGTTGGGTCTGTCTGGCTCTGTTTGCCTCTGTATGGCTCTGCCAGGCGCTGTTTTGATCTGTTTGGCTCTGTTTGGCACTGCCAGGCTGTGTTTGGCTCTGATTGTCTCTGCCAGCCTCTGTATGGTTCTGCCAGGCTCTGTTTGGCTCTATTTAACTCTGTTTGGCTCTGTTGGGCTCTACGTGGCTCTGTTTGGCTCTGCCAGTCACTGTTTGGCTCTGTTTGGCTCCTTTTGGCTCTGCCAGGGTCTGTGTTGGCTCTGTTTGTCTATTCTTGGTTATGCCAGTCTCTGCCAGGATCTGTTTGGATCTGTTTGGCTCTGCCAGGGTCTGTTTCGCTCTGCCAGGCATTGTTTGACTCTGCCAGGCTCTGTTTGGCTCAGATTGGCGGTGCCAGGATCTGTTTGGCTCTGCCAGGGTCTGTTTGGCTGTGGTTGGCTCTGTGTGGCTCTGCCAGGCTCTGTTTGGCCCTGCCAGGCTCTGTTTGGCTTTGTTTTGCACTGCCAGGCTCCATTTGGCTCTGTTTGTTTCTGCCAGGCTCTGTTTGGCTCTGCCAGGCTCTGTTTGGCTCTGCGTGGATCTGTTTGGCTCCGTTTGGCCCTGCCAGGCTCCACTTGACTATGTTCGGCTCTGCCAGGTCCTGTTTGGCTCTGTTTGGCTTTTCCAGGCTCTGTTTGGCTCTGTTTGGCTCTGCCAGGGTCTGTTTCGCTCTGCCAGGGTCTGCTTCGCTCTGCCAGGCATTGTTTGACTCTGCCAGGCTCCGTTTGGCTCTGGTTGTCTCTGCCAGGCTCTGTTTGGCTCTGCCAGGCTCTGTTTGGCTCTGCGTGGCTCTGTTCGGCTCCGTTTGGCTCTGCCAGGCTCCATTTGACTATGTTCGGCTCTGCCAGGTCCTGTTTGGCTCTGTTTGGCTTTGCCAGGTTCTGTTTGGCTCTGTTTGGCTCTTTTTGGCTCTGCCAGGCTTTGTCTGGCACTGCCAGGATCTATTTGGCTTTGATTGGCTCTCTTTAGTGCTGGCTGGCTTTGCAAAGCTCTGTTTGGCTCTTCTAGGGTCTGTCTGGCTCTGCTAGGCTCTTTTTGGGTCGGCCAGGTTCTACCAGGATCTGTTTGACTCTGCCAGGCTCTGTCAAGCACTGCTGGATTCTGTTTGGCTCTGTTTGGCTCTGTTTATCTCTGTTTGTCTCTACCAGGCTCTGCCTCGGTCTGTCTGGTTCTGCCAGCATCTGTTTGGCTCTGCCAGGCTCTGATTGGTTCTGCCAGGCTCTTTTCTGCTCTGTTTGGTTCTGTTTTGCTCTGTTTTGCTCTGTTTGGCTCTGTTTTGCTCTGTTTGGCTCTGTTTGGTACTGTTTTGCTCTGTTTTGCTCTGTTTGGCTCTGTTTGGTACTGTTTTGCTCTGTTTGGCTATGTTTTGCTCTGTTTGGCTTAGTTTGGCTCTGTTATGCTCTGTTTTGCTCTGTTTGGCTCTGTTTAGCTCGAATAGAGAAACAGAGACAAACAGACCTAAACAGAGCAAAACAGACCCAAACAGAGCCTGGCAGTGCCCAACAGGGCCAACACAGAGCCTGGCAGAACCAAAAAGAGCAAAACAGAGCCAAACAGTGACTGGCAGAGCCAAACAGAGCCACGCAAAGCCATACAACGCCTGGTAGAACCAAACAGGGCCAATCATAGGCAAATAGAGCCAAACAGAGCCTGGCCGAACCAAACAGAGCCAGGTAGAGGCAAGCAGAGCCAAACACAGCCTGGCAGTACCAAACAGAGCCAAAAAGATCAAAACAGTGCCTGGCAGAGCCAAACATAGCCTAACAGAGCCAAATAGACCCAACAGTGCCAAACGGAGCCAAACAAATCCTGGTAGGGTCAAACACAGCAAAACAGGACCTGGCGGAGCCAAACAGAGCCAAACAGAGGTAAACAGAGCCAAAAAGAGCCAAACAGAGCAAAACAGAGCCAAACAGTGCCAAACAGAGCAAAACATAGCCTAACCGAGCCAAGTAGAGCCAACCAGAGCAAAACTGAGCCAACCAATGCCACACAGAGCAAAACAAGGCCAAACAGAGCAAACCAGAGCCAAACAGAGCATAACAGAGCCAAAGAGAGCTAAACAGGGGCAGGCAAAGCCAAGCAGAGCAGAACAGATCCAATCAGAGCAAAATAGAGCAAAACAGAACCAGACAGAGCCAAACAGAACCAAACAGAGCCAAACAGATCCAAACAGAGCCAAAGAGAGCAAAACAGAGCAAAGCAGAGCCAAGCAGAGTCAAACAGAGCAAAACAGAGCCAAACAGAGCAAAACAGAGCAAAGCAGAGCCAAACAGAATCAAACAGAGCCAAACAGAGTGAAACAGAGCCAAACAGAGCAGAAAAGAGTCAAACAGAGCCATACAGAGCAAACCAGAGCCAGACAGAGCAGAACAGAGCCACACAGAGCAGCACAGAGGCAAACAGAGCCAAACAGATCCAAACAGAGGAAAACAGAGCCAAACAGAGCCAAACACAGCCAAACAGAGCAAAACCGAGCGAAACAGAGCAGCACAGAGGCGAACAGAGCGGAACAGTGCAAAACAGAGTAAAACAGAGCCAAAAAGAGCAAAACAGAGGCAAACAGAGCAAAACAGAGCCAAGCTGAGCAAAACAGAGGCAAGCAGAGCCAAACAGAGCAGAACAGAGCCAAATAGAGCCAAACAGAGCCAAACAGAGCAAAACAGAACCAAACAGAGCAAAAAAAGAACAAACAGAGCCAAACAGAGCCAAACAGAGCAAAACATAGCCTAACCGAGCCAAGCAGAGCCAATCAGAGCAAAACAAGGCCAAACAGAGCAAACCAGAGCCAAACAGAGCAAAACTGAGCCAAACAGAGCCAACCAGTGCCACACAGAACAAAACAAGGCCACACAGAGCAAACCAGAGCCAAACAGTGCAAAACAGAGCCAAACAGAGCCAAACAGAGCAAAACCGAGCAAAGCAGAGCCAAACAGAGCCAAACAGAGCAAAACAGAGCCAAACAGAGCAAAACAGTGCAAAACAGAGCCAAACAGAATCAAACAGAGCCAAACAGAGTGAAACAGAGCCAAACAGAGTAGAAAAGAGTCAAACAGAGCCATACAGAGCAAACCAGAGCCAGGCAGAGCAGAACAGAGCCACACAGAGCAGCACAGAGGCAAACAGAGCAAAACAGAGCCAAACAGAGCAAAACAGAGCTAAACAGAGCCAAACAGATACAAACAGAGGAAAAAAGAGCCAAACAGAGCAAAACAGAGCCAAACAGAGCCAAACAGAACAAAACAGAGCGAAACAGAGAAAAACAGAGCCTGACAGAGCCAATCAGAGCCAGACAGCTCTGCACAGATCCAAACAGAGTCAGAGACAAACAGAGCAAAACAGAGCAAAACAGAGCCAAGCAGAGAAAAGCAGAGCCAACCAGAGCAAAACAGTGCCAAGGAAAAACAGAGCGAAACAGAGCAAAAAAGAGCTAAACAGAGCCAAACAGATCCAAACAGATCCAAACAGAGCCAAACAGAACCAAACAGAGCCAAACAGAGCAAAACAGAGAAAAACAGAGCAAAACAGAGCTGCACAGAGTCAAACAGAGCAAAACAGAGCCAAACAGAGCAAAACAGAGCCAAACAGAGTCTAACAGTGCCAAACAGAGCAGAACAGAGCCAAACAGAGCAAAACAGAGCCAAACAGAACAAAACATAGGCTAACAGAGCCGAACTTAGGCAATCAGATGAAAACAGAGCCAAACAGAACAAAACACAGTCAACCAGAGCCAAACAGAGCCAAACAGAGCACAACAGAGCCGGACAGAGCCAATCAGAGCCAGACAGCACTGCACAGATCCAAACAGATCCAAACAGAGCCAAACAGATCCAAAAAGAGCAAGACAGAGCCAAACAGAGCAAAACACAGCCAAACAGAGCAAAACCAAGCGAAACAGGACAAAACAGAGCCAAACAGAGCCAAACAGATCCAAACAGAGCAAAACAGATCCAAACAGAGCCAAACAGATCCAAAAAGAGCAAGACAGAGCCAAACAGAGCAAAACACAGCCAAACAGAGAAAAACCGAGCGAAACAGAGCAGCACAGAGGCGAACAGAGCCAACCAGAGCAAAACAGTACCAGAGAAAAACAGAGCGAAACAGAGCAAAACAGAGCCAAATAGATCCAAACAGAGCAAAACAGATCCAGACAGAACCAAACAGATCCAAAAAGAGCAAGACAGAGCCAAACAGAGCCAAACAGAACCAAACAGAGCCAAACAGAGCAAAACAGAGCCACACAGAGCAAAACAGAGCCACACAGAGCCAAACAGAGTAAAACAGAGCCAAACAGAGCAAAACAGATCCAAAAAGAGCAAAACAGAGAAAGACAGAGGAAAACAGAGCCACTCAGAGCCAAACAGAGCAAAACAGAGCCAAACAGAGCCAAACAGATCCAAACAGAGTAAAACAGAGCAAAACATAGCAAAAGAAGTCCAAACAGAGCAAAACAGAGCCAAACAGAGCCAAACAGAGCCAAACAGAGCATAACAGAGCCAAAGAGAGCTAAACAGGGGCAGGCAAAGCCAAGCAGAGCAGAACAGATCCAATCAGAGCAAAATAGAGCAAAACAGAACCAGACAGAGCCAAACAGAACCAAACAGAGCCAAACAGATCCAAACAGAGCCAAAGAGAGCAAAACAGAGCAAAGCAGAGCCAAGCAGAGTCAAACAGAGCAAAACAGAGCCAAACAGAGCAAAACAGAGCAAAGCAGAGCCAAACAGAATCAAACAGAGCCAAACAGAGTGAAACAGAGCCAAACAGAGCAGAAAAGAGTCAAACAGAGCCATACAGAGCAAACCAGAGCCAGACAGAGCAGAACAGAGCCACACAGAGCAGCACAGAGGCAAACAGAGCCAAACAGATCCAAACAGAGGAAAACAGAGCCAAACAGAGCCAAACACAGCCAAACAGAGCAAAACCGAGCGAAACAGAGCAGCACAGAGGCGAACAGAGCGGAACAGTGCAAAACAGAGTAAAACAGAGCCAAAAAGAGCAAAACAGAGGCAAACAGAGCAAAACAGAGCCAAGCTGAGCAAAACAGAGGCAAGCAGAGCCAAACAGAGCAGAACAGAGCCAAATAGAGCCAAACAGAGCCAAACAGAGCAAAACAGAACCAAACAGAGCAAAAAAAGAACAAACAGAGCCAAACAGAGCCAAACAGAGCAAAACATAGCCTAACCGAGCCAAGCAGAGCCAATCAGAGCAAAACAAGGCCAAACAGAGCAAACCAGAGCCAAACAGAGCAAAACTGAGCCAAACAGAGCCAACCAGTGCCACACAGAA